>NW_022196891.1:22051582-22176582 GCF_008632895.1 Mastomys coucha | reverse complement strand
TCCAGCACTTGAGAGGTAGAGGTAAGGGGATCTCTGTGAGTTTGAGGTTGGCCTGGTCTACACAGTGAATTCTGGGACATCCAGAACCGCATAGTGAGATCTTACCTCACAAAATAAAAGAAAATGATAAGTGAATGAGTAAAATAAATAAATTAATTAATAAAATAGGGGTCTTGGGAGACACCACCACCCTTGATCCCAGACTTTCAGCTAGCAGAACTGTAAGAAAGCAAGTGTGTGTTTTGGAAGGGACCCTAAGCCAGTTCTTCCAGCAATCAACGGAGACCAGTCCAAGAAGAGAAAGGAATTCAGTGAAGCTGGACCACAGACAGACCTATGTCAAGGACATCTGTCTGCACTGACATCAATCAGCATGATAGGGTGGAGCCAATTTCCCATTTTAGAAGGCTGGATTAGAGCGGAGGCAACAAAGGAGGTGTCAATCACGATAGTATGAGGGAGAGCCGAGGTCCAAGCCAAAGAAGATTCAGACTCAGGCTGGCGATGTGGTTCAGCAAGGGAGCACTTGCCTAGACGCACCTGAAAATCTCAGGGGTCATTCTTCAGTAGCAGCAAATCCAAACAAAGGACAAAGGGTAGACTCATTCGGACTGTTGGCATTTTCTGAGAATGGCAGAAAGAACACTATGGTGTATCACAGGTAATCATTTGGAGGTGCTTTCAAAGAAAGGTAACACCAGAGGCTAAACAACATCCACTTACATGATAGACAGCCAGAAACCATGGTGACCAAACTTCTTTCTAGAACTCAGTGAGCTTTTGAGGAGTTGAGGTCAGAGAGTCAATTAGCTGAAGATATAGCAGAAGGGAAACACGGTAGGTGGGATGCGGCTAGTTGGTAGAGAGCTTGCCTAGCAGGCATGAAGCTCCGGGTTCCATTCCCAGCACTGCACAAACTGGATGTGATGGTGCACACCTGTAAACCCTGCTCTTAGGTAGTGGAGGCAGCAAGATCAGAAGCTGGAGGTAGTCCTTGGCTAAAAAACAAGTTTCAGGCTAGCTGGAACTACGTGAGATCCTGTCTATGCAAATTAAAAAAAAGGCATTGGAAAGATGGTTCCAGCAGTTAGGAGCACTGGCTGCTCTTCCAGAGGACCCAGATTCCACTCCATGAAGGAATGGTGCCCCACAACCATTTCTGACTCTAGCTCTGGGAGATCCATTTCCTGCCTCTGTCCTCCAGGGGCGCTGCACACAGGCTGCACATATATGCAGGCAGGTAAAATGCTCATACACATACTTTTTTGTTGTTTTCAAGGATCTCACTATGTAGCTCTGGTTGTCCCAGAACTCACTCTGTAGACCAGGCTGGCCTTAAACTCACACAGATCTGTCTGCCTCTGCCTCCTGAGTGCTGTGACTAAAGGCACATGCCACTACAGCCAGCCATGAAATATTTTAAAATAATAATAGTAATAATAATAACAATAATAACAATAACAATGGAAAAGGCAGAGAGAGCTGATAGTGGCAGATCAAGGGTCTTCATCCAGGAGGCAGGACAAGGTCCCTGAACTTCCAATTTAATATTCTTCTCATGGGCTATCTCTTCATAAACAAATTTTACTCTCCACCATTTGGGCACTAGTAAGCAGATGCTTTGCTCAACCAAGGCACCTACACCCTGATTATACTCTGATAGCCCCCAAGAAGTATGCAACAAAGACAGATGAGCAGGCATGCTAATGAATGGGGCCTAGGACTCCAATATTCCCTTCCTCAAATGCTGTGCATGTCTCCGACAGAGAAATGAAATCTCCGAGACAGGCTGATTATACAAATAAAGCAGCATTATTGTATTTGTCTACCAGGCTGATCGCAGGAAATTTGCAATTTATGATGGATTTCACAAATAGAAAAAATAAACAGGCGATATCATTTATTATAGCCGCATCTACATCAATAAAGGAAAGGAGAGGAGAGTGGCAATAATCTGAATATTGGAGGTAAAACTTTCTCCTGATATATTCAAGCATTTGAATCAAAATATTATCTTATGCTAAGAGGTCACTAATTTAATTTTGATGATATTTCCCCAAGAGACTGAGTTGATAGATCATTGTACACTGCAGAAAATGCCTTTTGCTTGGAAAATTAAACTACTCAAGAAAACAACTATTAAAACGTTCTTATAGTGAGCTGAAAATGCAGGAAGCCCTGGATTCCATCCCCAGCACTGCATACATTGGGCGTGGTAGTGCATACCTGTAATCCCAGGACGTGGGTGGGTAGAAGCAAAAGGACCATAAACTAAAGATAATTTTCATCTACTTAGTGGATTCAAGATCAGCCTGGGTTACGTGAGTAGCTACCCAAACAAAGGCTCAGTAGAGCCCAGAGAGATGCTTCAGTGGTGAAGATCATGGCTGCTCTTGCAGAGGACCTACATTTAGTTTCTAGATCCCACATAAATTGATTTACAACTGCTCTAACTTCAGTACCAGGGCATCTGAGGTCCTCTTCTGGCCTCCATGGGTATGGGCACACAGAGACACATACAGACACACACACACACAATAAAGGAAGAAATATTTTAACAGATATATTATAGACTGGCTTTCTCCAGAAGGCTTCCTTTGCATTTTTTTTTTCATCCAGACCACTCATGCTGAAGTGCTTGTCCTAGGATTATCCTTGTCAATGTTCTGTTCCCTCATGATTACCTGGCCTAAGTCAGATAGACTCTCATTGTCCTTAGTGGCTGGCCACATTTGATTCATGGGTTGCCTGGGCTACCCTTCATTAATTTTATGAAATTCCGTAACACAGTTTACAGCTCAACTTCTGTGTTCTAATGTACTCTGGGGATTACATGCAAGCTGCTACCTTGAAAGTTTCCTGGAGTGCCACAAAAATTATCTATCTGCATTTTTAAAACAGATGTGCTTGTTTCTATTTTATGTATATGAGTTCTTGCCCACATATAAGTACCCCATATCAGTGGCCCATGTACGTATACATGCACATCACACACAGATGGGAAGAAGGAAGGAAGGAGGGAGGGAGGGAGGGAGGGAAGGAGGGAGAAAGGGAGAGATGGAGGGAGGGAGAGAGGAAAGAAGGAATGGGAGGAGGGGAGAGGAGGGAGGGAGAAGGAGTGACAAGGGAGAGAGGGAGGAAGGGAAAGAGAAAGGGAGAGGGAGGGAGGAGAGGGGGACAGGCGAGGCAAGGGTTTTCAGGAATAGGCACTTTTGCATTATTAGGGTTTATCCTACAAATTGCTTGTGGCCTAGTGGGCATCTCGGCACTGGTTTCTCTCCCAGGCTCCCTCATTTTTTCTCATTATTTACCATCTCAGCACCTCAATACAGTGGAGGGATAACCACAAAAGTATGCAGAAAAGAAAATTAATAGTTGCTACAAAGGCTTCCTCATCTTGCTTGGGTTTATGAATTTTGGCTCCATTATGCAGAAGTTAGAATTTTTTTAACAATGAGGAGGGAACCTTTAATTGATTTTTTATTGCTTTAAGTGCTCCGAAGACATATTGTGTTTTGTCGTCATTTACTCTTCATATTAAATTCAAAATATGTTTGAAATGAGCAAATATTTATTCTCATTTGATCCATCTGTTAAGTGAAATACTAGGAAGACAGCTAAATCACTATATGAAATTCAGTGGTTTATAAACAATTTATTTGTTCATTTGTTCTGGGTTAAAAATGCCCCAAAGCACAAGTTTATGAAACCCACAAAGCAAATTGCCTCGTATTAATCTGATGGATGTAAGCCATGGCGTCCTCCTCTTCACTCCATTAATTTACTCCCTAACTTGAGTTAATTAGTGAGGTTCCTGTTTTTAAAAGTTCTCTGAAACGCACGGGAGAGGGGTGACAGCACTTGCTCATACTGCTTTGAAAACCTACCACAGAGAAGACAAGGCTAAATGCAAATGGCAAATTTCTCGGGGTCTTATCACACACTGAGTACCTGATTGTCAGTCAGCAATGTCTATGCTGAGAGCCAGTGGGTGATTAATATATAGTTGTTATAAAGAATCTGGAGAAGCCTAGATGGGAAGGAGAGAAGACCAGGAGGAACTCCTTTGAAGCAATTACTACAGTGAGAAATTATCTCCAGTGGGCTGGCCTTATACAGAGATTGACGTTCATCTGAACCAGAACTGGGAGATGAACTGACATCCCCTCAGAGGAAAGGGGAAAAAACAAAAACCAGAGGTTGGTCAGACAGTAAAAGTAGGGACTATGGAGATGGCTCCGTGGTTAAAAGCTCGCTTGTTGCCCTTCTGGAGGATCCAAGTTCAGTACCCAGAACCCACAGCACACAATTGCCTGCGACTCCAGCTCCACGAGATCCAATGCTTTCTTCTGGTCTCCTTGGACACCTTCATGCACATGCATGTATTCACACACACACACACACACACACACACACACACACACACCATACATTAAAGAAATAAAAATAAACTCTTTAAAGTATAAACTATGACTAACAGTTTAAGATGGTGTCTAAGGGGGTTTAGAAGAGAAAAGACACTTGTCACCAAATGTTCAAGCAAACAAACGTGATTTCTGCCCCTCCTGTGATATATTTTGAGCAACAGACAGGGGGTGACAGATTGTATTGGCTTCAGTACCCTTGCCATGTCCCATGTCACGTTATTTCCCAGGACTCCCCCACTCTGGCTCCCAGAGTGTCGACCTCACTTAGCCTGCCGACCTCACGTAACTTGTTCCTTGCTTGCCTGTGTTCTTCTGCGTTACACCATTTTCCCTCCACCCGGACTATGGAAGTCTGGGCTAGACCCTCATTTCCGCCGGGTGGTGGGGTTTTGTTGATGTTGTTTGTTTTTAAACATGGTGTTAGAGATGCTAGGCTGGCCTAAGTGTGGATAGCTGTGAACGTCTGATCCTCCAGCTTTCTCCTGTGGAGTCCTGGGAGAGCAGCTGTACACGCCCACTTCCCGTTTGATTTCGCGTCAGAGTCGGAACCTAGTCCTTCATGTGTGCTGAGGACTCTACCAACTGAGCCACCACCCCAGCAATATCTTAAGCCTCAAATTCCCCCTCTATAAAATGGAAACATATATTGCCTAGGACAGCTGTAGCAGAAGAGAAGAGTAGAGGAAAGGGCATCGAGATTAATCTGTAAGTCCCAGGGCTACACGCAAGGAGCAGAGAATGCAGAGTATCCAACTGTAGGATAAGGTGTGCACCCACAAGAGTACAGCACCAAGAACCCAGGCATCTAATCTTTCTCTCCCACTCTCTGGCCCATTTCCTTGCTCGGGAGCGCCCTCTTTCATGGCAAACTGTCTATGTCTCTACCACTATCTAAATGCCCTCGATCCAATTCCCAGTGCCAGGATACAAGAACTTAGAACTTTCAGCTGGCACCCTGGGCCCCCTTCCATGCCAGTAATACAGCACTTGATGCCAGATCCTCGCCCAAGTCGAGCAAGCTTATCTCTTATCATTTTCTACAGACTTAGATTAAAACCAAGTCAGCAGCTGACCCACCCTCAGTCAGAGGAAGAGAGCTGACTTAAGGCTCAAGTGCCTCCCAGTCTCGTCCCTGCTTGAACCCGGCCCTGGGACTGCTTACACAAGTCTCTGACACCCAAACAACCCCAGGATTGATTTTTCTCAGGAAACCATACTGAAGAGGAGAAGAATGTGCCTAATCTCAACATTCCCTTAACCAAACTCCCACTCACGTACCTATGATGTCACCTTTCCCTTTTTTTTTTTTTTTTTTTTTTTTTTTTTTTTTGCTGAAAAATATTTTCAGTGGCCTTTGGTGACACACGCTACAGATGTCTGGGTTAAAGTCCTGGCTCCCAGGAGTTAGCAACAAAACCCTTCTGGTTTGATTTGGTTTGGTTTGTCTTTTAAGATTTTTTAAAATCATGCACAGGTGTGTATGTCTACGTGAGTGTTTGTGAATATCGGGGGCAGGTGTCAAAGCGGTCCAGAAGAGGCCGTCATGGCCCCAGAGCTGGAGTAGTTTTACAAATAGTTCTGAGCCGCTAGACCAGAGTGCTGGAACTCTAATCAGGGTCTGCTGAAAGAGCAGTAAGTTCTCTTTCCTGCTGAGCCATCTCTTCAAGCCCTTAGTTCGGGATTTTTTGTTTTGCTCTGTTTTTGGTTTTGTTTTAGGGTATCATAGAACCCAGGGTAGCTTCAGATTCACTAGATAGCCAATGATGACCTTAAACTTCTGATCCTCCTGCTTCTACCTCTCAAATGACAGGATTATGACTGTAGGACATCACACCAAGTTTATATAATGCTGGTGAAGGCACTTGGGGCTTCCAGCATGCTAAGAGAACACTTGCCCATCAAAAGCTCATCTCCAGCTTCCAAAGTCTCTCTTCTGAAAGTTTTGGGGTCTTCCATATCACTGACTCCCTAGAAATAGTCCTCTTAAGCCCAGAGAAGGCCCTCAATTTCAAATGCTTGCATCACCACCAAGTTTTGAAAGCAAACAGTGCTCTCTCTCTGTCTCTGTGTCTCTATCTCTCTCTGTATCTCTGTCTGTCTCTCTCTGTCTCTGTCTCTGTCTCTGTCTGTCTCTGTCTCTCTCCCTCTCTCTCTGTCTCTCTCTGTCTCTGTCTCTCTGTGTGTCTCTGTCTCTCTGTCTCTCTGTCTCTGTCTCTCTCTCTTTCTCTCCCTCTCTCTCTCTTCCTCTCTCTCTCTCTCTCTCTTTCTCTCTCTCTCTCTCTCTCTGTCTCTCTCTTTCCCTCTTTCTCTCTGCCCACCAGAAGTTGGGGCATTGAGAAATGTCGAAGCCAACTCATCAGATAAGCAGGAATTGCTGCTATGCCTCACTGTACTAAGAAGGCACAGACCCATGGCCCAGCAGAAATCTAAGCAATCTAAGTAGGGAGTGCTCACATACACCTCAGACTGAGCAGATCAAAGCTCAGGTTTCTTAAGACTTGCAGATCACAGTTGCCAGAAAAACAGTCTAAAGACCAAGTGTCCCTGAGAAGCCAGCTTCTTCCAAGGAAGAGAAAAAACAAAATGTGCGCAAAGTTGCCCTGCCTGATCAAGGCTCTCTGGCCGAAGGATCCAGTAAGATAACAGTCTCTCTATCTCTGAAGGACTTGTCCCTGTCTTAAAGAACTCTCACCTGACCTGGGTGATTTCATTTGTCCCTCTTACCACCCAGTATCTTTATCTAAGATACTTTGTTTATAGCCTGAAGTCACAGAAATGATGTACCAGACCTTCCAATGTCACAGACCACAGATTTCCTAAACACAAAGAAGAGACATCCCCCACCCCCACCCCATCCCCGATAAGCACCAAGATTCTTATTCAGCTCCCACTCTTTAGCCTCAGTGAACTCTGGGCTTTACTTCTCAGGCCAGAAGGCCTACATTCCCCCGGGACCCAGACTCACTCAGGAATATGATGGTCTGTTTTCTTGCGGTCCGGCTTTCCTCACTCTCTGACTTTCTCAGCTGCAGCTGTGGCCCGGTCCCCGCCAGAGTGCCCCGCTTGCTCTTCATTAGCACTTTCATCATATTCCAACACATGAAAGCCACAGACACTAGGACCACCAGGTAAACAGCGAAGGCCCCAAAGATGCTGGACTGGAAGACCTCCCAACGGTTGGAGAGGTTTGTGCAGATGGACATATTGGAGTTTCCAGGTTGATCGTGGTGACGGGTGCGAGAGAGGTTACAGTTGAGTCCCTTGTGAGTGGGTACGTTCACCAAAGGGTACTCGATACCCATGGCGAAGAGCAAGGGCAGTGCCACCAGGGCGGAGGTGACCCATACAAAGCCGATCAGCAGTTTCACCTGGCAAGGTCCAGACACGGCTTTATACCTGAAGGGATGACAAATGGCAATGTAGCGCTCAAAGCTGAGGGTCAGCACGTGCAGCAATGTGGCGTAGCTGCACGTCTCAAAGAGGAACGTGTGGAGCTTACAGGACAGAGCATAGCTGGGTGTGGTCAGGGGGTTCCAAATGATGCTGTAGAACTCCATGGGCATGCCAATCAAAAAGACCAAGATATCTGAACAAGCCAAACTGACCATGTGATCTGTCACCTCCTTCTGCAAATAGCCCTTTTTCTGCAATACCTGCGTAACCCGGATGGTGACGCTGTTGCCCAAGATGCCTACCACGAAGATGATCAGGTACACCAAGATGAGGGTGATTTTAATCCAAGTGGCCACTTCAAATTCGGGGACATGGCTGTGATCGATGACACGGGAACAGACGTTGCTGGAGCCACTGGATGAAGCCATGAGGAGGAGAGACCCAGACTACCAGGTCCCCAAATGTCTCCACTGCCCTTTCTTCCGCCTCCCAAAGAAGCCCTGCGACTCACCAGCGTGGGCGCGACACTTTCTGTCACTGTGGTTGGCTGGCCAAGAGTGACTTAGGTTTTCGTCTCTCTCATTGAAACTTCCTGGAATAATTCACCCTAGAATCCCTGGCGACGCCAGTGGGTGGCGGCGGTGGGGTTTGGAGATAGTCACTCTGGGGTGAGGAGGGAGCAGTGCGGAGGAGGCTCTGACCTCCCTACTCAACTCTGAGTAAGAGCTGCAGACTCGCAGACTCTGGCTAGCAGCGGATCCTCCTCTCCCTTCCAGGTCCCTAGCACTGACCTCCTCTCACTGCCTCCCAGGAGGGAAGGGACGAGGTCTCCCACGGGTCAATCATTAACCACAGTCCATTCTGCTCAGCCGCCTGCTGCAGAACCAGCCCAGCTGGCCTCAGAGTCTGACTCAACACAGATTGTGGCAGGAAAAGGAATAGCACCTCCCCTCCCCTAGCTCTTGCACAGCAGTCTCCTGGTCAGTCTTTGGGGTTTCCTGAGTAGGTGTGGCACCTGGGAAGGTGGAGGGCTCTCCTGGCGTTGGAGAGAGACAATCACCTACAAGTCCCTGGATATCTGAGAAGTCATTTGGCTGTGGCTTGCCCTGGAGAACTGTGCAAGCGCTCTCCCAGTAGTGTCTAGGTTATAGGATACCCGGGTATTTGCAATGAATTGCTACCTGGAGATCATCCCCAACCTGGCTAATAAGATCCATTTTGAAGCCTGATTTGGCTCCAAGCCTCCTCATGTCTTGCACAGTGTGCGCTGCCTCTCCATCCTGTCCAGGGACCCAGATGCTTGTGGTTGGTTCAGGAAGCCATTCTCTCCCCAGAGGCAGAACTCACCAGCAGCTGGGAATGCAGATAGATACGTGTGAGAAGGGTGTCTGTGTTCTGGATATCCGGTTAGGGCAACGTCCTTCGAGGGAACAAGCTGGAGGACCACAGCTGGAACCGGTGAGCTCTCAAAGGGGTCCACCGCTTAAACGGGTGGAGGGATTCTAACGGGCAGTTTGAGCCTTTCAGGGTAGAAATTCCTTGTAACTCTAGTGAGCGGACGTGTGCCCCCAAAGGTAAACACGTGTGCAGACATTGCTAAGTGGGGACTTGGGGAGGTCACCGTAAGCCAAGCACTACTGTTCTGAAGAATTAGACTGTTTTAGTCCACCCATCCTGACAACAGCTTTTCCCTGGTCTGAGTCACCATGCCTGGGCTAACATTTTAAAATGGTTTCATGTAGCCCAGGCTGGCCTCCAACACCATATAGACCAGAATTACCTTAAACTCCTGATCCTTCTGCCTCCCCCCTTCCAAATGCTGGGGATTGCAGGCATTTAAAAACCACTCTTTGTTTGTTTGTATTGAGTCCTAGATCCTCACAAACGCTGGACGAACCCTCTACCAACTGAGCCCATCCCCCACTCTGTGTGAAATCTTAAGAAAAAGTCAAATACATAAAAACAGGAAGCTGAGACGGGCAATTCCCAGAGACAGGGAGGGAAAGGAAGTGCACCAAAGGGTGCCTGTTTGCAGTTGTACAGGGTGAATGTATCTAGACATCTTACCTAACTTGGGACTTGAGTTAATAGTGCTTTGAGGCTCAATAAGAAGTATACTAAGAGACCACAGGTGTGACACACTTAACAGTCTCTTGGGGGGGCGGGGAAACAAGGAAACAAGGGACTTGTTTGTAGTCACCTTTTTGCTGTGTGTTTTAGCTTGCTTCGTGTTGTTATGGTAACACAAAGCAGACGCAACTTGAGGTGAAGGGAATTTATTTGGTTTATACTCCCTAGGTCAGTCATGGAGGGAAGTCAGGGTAGGAACTGAAACAGAACGCATGGAGGGTCACCATTCGCTAGCTTACCCATGCTCCTGGTCTGCTAGCTTCTTTCTCATACAGCCCAAGACTACCTGTCTAGGGATGGCACTGCCCACACTGGGCTATATGACTACGCTGGAGAAGAACAAAAAAAAAAAAAAAAAAAAAAAAAAAAAAAAAAAAACCAGAGTTATCACCCTGCTCCCAAATCAACTTCAAGAGAATCAGAGACCTCAACGCTGAATTGCTAGGGGAAAACAGACATGGGTGCAGGAAATACAATTCCATTTGCCCAGGAATTAGGACCAACAATTGACAAGTGGGACCTCATAAAATTTAAAAGCTCCTGTACAACAAAGAAAACCATCAATGAAGTGAAGAAGAACCCCCAGAGCTGCGGGAGAATCCTTGCCATCTATACACCCAATAGAAGATTATTATCCAAAGTAGATAAAGAACTCAACAACAACAACAACATCAAAAACCCCAAACAATCAAGAAAATAAATGACTGAGTTAAAGGGTTGTGTATGTAGGTAGACAGAGTTCTCAAAAACAATAAATAAATAAACATGGCCATATATATATATAGGCCAGGTGGTGGTGGTACATGCCTTTAATCCCAGCACTTGGGAGGCAAAGGCAGGTAGATTGCTGAGTTCGAGGCTAGCCTGGTCTACAGAGTGAGCTTCAGGACAGCCAGGGCTACACAGAGAAACCCTGTCTCAAAACACACACACACACACACACACACACACACATATGAATATATATATTTTTTTTTTAACATCCTTAACAATTAGGAAAATGTAATTATGAAACTATTTTGAAATTTGATCTTACCCTAGTCAGAATGCCTAAGATCAAGAAAACAAACAGGAGCCAAAGCTAGAGAGAATGCTGGGAAAGGGGACCCCCTTTACTGCTGATGGGACTGAGACCTGGGGCAGGCACTGTGGAAATCAGTGAGGAGAGTTCTCAAAAAGCTGGAGGTAAATCTGGCATATGGCCCAGCTGTGGCACTCCTTGGCACACATTCAAAGGACCTCACATCCTACTTCCCGGATGCTTACTTGCTCAGCCATGTTCATTGCCACTCTAGTGACAAGAGCTGGGAAATAGAGACAACCTATGTGTCCTCCACTGATTCATGGACATGAAAATGTGGCACGTGGGCACAATGGGCTACCACTCAGCTGTAAAGAAAACAGAAACTGTGAAGATTTTAGGTAAATGGATGGAACTAGAATATATTTCCCGAGCGAGGTAACCCAGAAAGACAAACACCCCACGTTCTTCTATTTGTGGATCCTAGCTCCAAGTATCTGTATTTGAATATATAACCTTGTAACTACAGAAGCGAGGGAAGCAGGATTGGGCCATAGGGGATCAGGAAAAGGAGCTCTAGAGAGGATAAGGTATTGGACCATAGGCTATCTAAAGTGAATAGGATGACACCGGAGATATGAAGGGAGAGAACAAAAACCAGAGATGAGAGGAGTAACTGGGGAAGAGAGAGGGAGGGTAATAAAGAGAAGAGGAAGAAAGGGCCATAAATAGCACTAAAGATGATTGAAAAAGCCAAACATACACACATCCATATCCATATACATGTGTGTAAACACACACACACATATATATGCCATGAACATTAATAGAATTTTGTGTGTCTGTGCACATGTGTGCATGTACATGTGTACATGTGTGTGTGCATGTGTGTGTGTATGCAGGTGTATGTGCACACATGTATATGTGGAGGCCAGAAGTCAACATCAGAAATTGTTCCTCAGGTTCTGTCCACCGAATTTGTTTATTTGGTTTGTTGGTTGTTTGATTATTTTGAGACAGGTTCTCATGTAAACATACAGATTTTTTTTAAAGATTTAAACATGTGTGTGTGTGTGTGTGTGTGTGTGTGTGTGTGTGTGTGTGTGTGTGTTTACATGAGTGCAGGTGCCCTGGAAGGCCAGAAGAAGCCATTGGACGGCCTGGATCTGGAGTTACAGGTGATTATGAGCCGTTAGATGTAGGTACTAAGAATCAAATTCCAGGCCTGCTAAAGAAGAGCAATCACGTTTAGCTGCTGAGCCATCTGTCCAGCCTCACGATTTATTGGGTTGTTTCGATTTGTTTTGTATATTATCTTTACAGCTGGGCAAAGTAGGTATCGTCGTCCTCCTTTTACAGATGAGAAACTTGAGGAGCAGAGGATGAAGTGACTACCAGACAACCCCAAAGGCAAAATTCAAGGCCAAGTCCACATGGCACCTAAGCACGTTTCCCCTACAGCAAGGTCTCCCTAGAGCTGCTGACCTGAGGCATCCTGGGAAAGGCTGACCTGTGAGCCACCACCCAGGGCTTTCCCTGTCCCCAGCTGCTGCATCTCCGCCATTCTTGGCTCACTGTGGTAACCTGGTTTGTTCTGCTCAGACAAGATTCAATGACTACCCAGTCGTTTTTATCAACATGTTCTTTGCCAAGATAAGGAGACAAATTATAAATGCATAGCCAAAGTGAAGATCAAACTAATGGAAATTCTTCCCTAATAGTAAAGATGGAAGAATATATATTTTTGAACAAATGTCTGGGAAAAATAAATGTATATTTCACCTTTACTTTTCCGAAGGCCAATTTAAAAACAAATTTAAAAAAAAAAAATCTGTCCAATGACCTCCCTCTTGTGGAGGACATCCTTGCATGGCTCTCGGTCAGTGTTTGTACAATCTACACATTTTCCTAGCATAATTCCATAGAGGGCAGAGCGAGGTCAGAATGAGAGAAATGAAGACCTTTGGAGCTGAGAGCGTGGCTTAACTGGTAAAGTGCTTGCCTCACAAGTTCGAAGACGTGAATTTGGGTCTCCAGAGTCCACAACAAAGCCAGGTGTGGTGATGCATGCCTGTAATCCCAGCACCATGGCGGCAGAGACAGAAGGACCCCTGAGGTTCCGTGGCAGCTAGCTGAGCCTACACAGAAAGCTCCAGGTTCGGTGAAAGATATGTCTCAAAAAATAAGGTGAAGGGCTAGAGAGATGATGTAGGTACTGGGACCAGGTACTGCTTTTCCAGAGGATCGTGGTCTTGGTCCCGGCACCAAAATTGGCCTCCCCTCCAGGGATCTGCTGCCTTATTTTGGCCCCCATGGGCACCTGCACTCATGGACGGACACACACACACACACACACACACACACACACACACCAAATGTACTTCAGCTTCTCCCATACCCTAACATGTGTCTCCAACCTGCAGCCCAGGAGAGCTGTGAACTTGGCCCAACACAGTCATGAATGATAATGTCACATTGTAGCGGCAAGAGATTGGACAGTCCTGTGCGTGTAAGGAAGCACAGAGCTCTTGGGCCCCAGTGACCTTATAGTAACACATTGCAGGTAAAAGAGAAACTCTTTCCTGACTGACACAATCTCTCCAGCCTGCATGGAATATAGTTTTGAAAGGATATAGTATTTTCAGCCTTAATGGAAATTCTATTCAAATCTTATCATGAATCTACCAGATTCATATACAAATCAGTTCAGGATTGCCTTCTGTCGGTGTGCTGAGTCCTCTGAGGATGGGATAGATGCACTTGGAGGCCAGACTCCTGAGTCTTGGATCTGGTCCCATCCACTCACTTAGCCTCTTGGTGGTTTGGTTTCCTCCTTTGTGATCAGAAGACAAGAGCCGTACTCATTCCATGTACTTATCGAGGGGACTGAATGACTTTAGATTAAAAATACCTAAGAGGGTGGATAAAAGTGCATGCTGCTCTTGGAGATCTGAGTTCAGTTCCTAGAACCTATGTCAAGCAGCTCAGAGCCACTTGTAATTCAAAGCCAGGGTACATAATGCCTTCTTCTGACCTCTGCTGACACTTAAAGGCATGCACGTGCACGCATACACACACACACACACACACACACACACACACACCATCTTCTCCCACCCCAGCAACCAGCAACTGGCACTAACTCCTCAGTAAGGGCTGGGTCCTCATTAGCCTTTCTCCCATCTGACTGACTTGATCCTGGGCAGGTCTTGTACAAGTAACAAAATAGCACTCACTGAACAATAGCAGCAGTGAGCTTGAGCCTGCACTGCCAGGTCCAGAACACAGGCAGCACTCTGTAACACCCCTCCCCATTCTCGGACTCTTACATGCTTTCCATTCTGTCTTCCTAGATGTTTTCTGCACCTTTGGAGCATTGATGTAGATCTTCCATTTAGGATTGATCACTTGACAATCCCTTATTCCCAGAACGTTGAACATCTTCTTTTAAAAGGTCTCTCTCTCTCTCTCTCTCTCTCTCTCTCTCTCTCTCTCTCTCTCTCTCTCTCTCTCTCTCTCTCTCTCTCTCTCTCTCTCTCTCTCTCTCTCTCTCTCCCTCTCCCTTCCTCTCTCCCTTCCTCTCTCTCCCTCTCTCTCTCCCTCTCCCTTCCTCTCTCTTTCTCTCTCTCTCTCTCTCTCTCTCTCTCTCTCTCTCTCTCTCTCTCTCTTTGTGTGTGTGTGTGTGTGTGAGTGTATGAATGCAAGTGCCCACTGAGTCAAGAAAAGAACATTAGATCCCCTGGACCTGGAGTTACAATCAGTCATGAGACTCCTAACTTGGGTGCTGAGAACTTGTGTCTTCTGCAAGAGCAGTGCACATCCTTACCTACTGAGCCACCATTAACCATGCAGTGCTGTAGGATTCTGTGGTCGTAAAATAGCAATTTCCCTAAAGGGCTTATTTGACAGTCAAGAGCACGTAAATCGATGGACAACATAAAAGCAAAATTGCTAATGTAGAAAACAAACCCATTTATAATAAGCACTAGAACGCATGAGATTGGGCTGAAGAGATGGCTTCGTTAATACAACGCTTGCCTTGGAAGCATAAAGACCTGGGTTCAATCCCCGGCAACCACAGTAAGGTCAAGAGTGGCCCTGGAGAGATCAATCGGAAGCTAAAAGTGTGTGCTGCTCTTGTAGAGGACTGCTCTCCTGAAGTTCAGTTTCTAGGACCCATGTGAAGCATTCCACAACCACCTGACCTCCAGCTCCATGGAATCCAGCGCCCTCTTCTGGGTTTAGAGCACACCTGTACTCATTTGCACAGACCCAGTGGTGACTCCTCATACTTGTAATCCCAGCACTGAGGGGGCAGAGGCAAGCAGATCCCTGGCTGACCAGCCTGGCCTACTTGAAAGAGTTCCAGTACAATGAGAGGCTATGTCTCCAAATAAACAAGATGAATGGTGCCTAAGAAAGAACTCTGGCAGGTGACCTCAGCCACACACCTCAGTACACACACACACACACACACACACACACACACACACAAACACACTCACAGGAAAAGAAAGAATGAAATGCAAATAAGTTTAACCAAGAATGTGAAATGCTTGCACACTGGAAAACATTAAACATTGATGAGAGAATTGAAGGCGATACAGTTTAGTCCCCACCGTGGATTGGAAAAATTAACATTGTAAAAGGCCCTTCTACCCACAGTTGCATACAAACTCAGCATATCCTCCATTGAAATTCTAGCAGTGTGTATTCACAGAGATAGAAAAAAAATCTAGAATTCATATGGAAACTACTGAACGTCTTGAGTAGCCAAAAATCAATCTTGACAAAGAAAACACTGGATGCACCGCACCTCATGATTTTAAATTACATTAAAAATTGTGGTAATATAAACTGTTTTTTATTTTATTTATTTATTTATTCATTTATTTGGGGGATACTAGAATACAAACTAAACACAAACGCACATACACACGTACACATACACATGCAAGAGAGAGGAAGAGAGAGAGAGAGAGAGAGAGAGAGAGAGAGAGAGAGAGAGAGAGAGAGAGAGAAGCAGAGATTAGTTGAACAAAACAGAGACTCCAAAATAAACAGAGGCACGTATGGCCAAGTACCTTTGGACAAGGCAACTCTCTGTAAACGCAGTATACAAAGGACAGTCTCTGCAGCAAATGGTAATAGGAAAACTGGATATCCTCAGGCAAAAGCATGACACTGGGGCCTTGCCCTTTAACACTGTGCACAAAATCCAGACATATGGCTGGAGGGCTGGAGAGACAGCTTGGCTCGCTCCAGGGCCCTGAGTGCAGTTCCCAGCACCCACACTGGGTGGCTCGCACATACTCTTCTGACATCGAAGATCACCAGCACGCATGCTTGTATAAGCACACGATCACACACATGCACACACACCAAATTTAAAAATAATACAAAAATAAATCTTTAAAAAGTACAAGCCCACACATAATTTTAAGAAACTGTTAAGTCTCTTAAAAGAAAGCATAGGAAGACATTGACCTTTGACCTTGGTAATAGGGTTTTTGTTTTTTGTTTGTTTGTTTTTTTTTTTTTTTTTTTTTTTTTTTTTTAGATATCACACCAAATGTCCAGGCAACAAAAGAAAAGGAAACACATAGAATTATAAAAAGTGAAAATGATGTGCAGTTTGGTCCTCATGTGGGATCCCTCCCCCGCCTCCCCGACAACTGGAACAGAGGCTCTCTCTTACTGCAACTTGATATGCCAAGTGGGTTGATATCCATGTCAGGCCTCCCCTTCTCTGAGGAGAAAGAAAGGTGGGGAGGGAAGGGGGAGGGTTCAGAGAGAAGGAGGGAGGGAAAGCTGTGATGTGGATATAAAGTAAATATTGTGCTAGGATGGAATCAATGGCCACTCCTGCTTCTGTGCCTGGATACCAAGACAGGTATTGTGGAATCCACAGTGCCACATGTCAAGATGCTCTTGGGACTCACGCCTGTGACTACGCGCCTGGATTCCTTGGAGTCCACTATGAATTCAGCTTTGATGAAGGCGCCAGTCGTCTCCATGGAAGTCAGCTACCTCTGTGTCTGCACAGGTAGTGGGTTCACAGGGACACACTGTAAGACATCAATGCCTCTCTGTTGGTCAAAGCCTTGTCACAATGATCTCTTCACTCACGTGAAGATGCTGTTGACAGCTCTATTTGTCACTGGCCTGGATACACAGGTGAGATGGGCATAAATGAATGCTGTAGCAACCCCTGCTATCTTCGGAGGACCAATCAGGACACACTGCAGGCCTGACTTCCTTCTTCAACTACCTTGGAGTCTCAGGCTATGTTTTTAATCTCTCAGCCTGGATTCCCATGCGATACATTGGGCTTTTACGGGGTTCTAGGGATTCAAATTCGGGTCCTCAGACTTGCACAACTACTATTTTTACTCCCCCCCCAAGCCACCTCCACAGCCCTCCTCCTCTACTTTTAAAACCATCATCGCTCCCTTGGGAAAATAGTAGCAGTTTGACAAGTATGAGATTCCCCTTCATAACTTCCTTCTAACTATAAATTTCCCTTTTTGCAAACAGAGAATGCAACAAGGAATCAAAGAAACAAACACAAAAAGAAAAATCCAAAATTCAAGTGACAACTTGTCCTTATCATTTTCTCCTAGACGCTATCAGAGCCAACTATGTCCTCATCACTAACCCTTTATGTTGATGGGAGAGAGACCCTCCAGTGATGACCGCATCTGTGTACAGAAACATCCAGAGGCTCAAGTCTGTGACTGGGAACCCTGTATTCAGTCTGAGCTTAGGAAGACTTGGCAGATGAAATTAGCATGACCTACTATTTGACATTGTGCTTTTGATGTGAAATGCCCCCCCCCATCCCACAGGCTCATGTGTTTGAACACTTGGTCACTAGCTGGTGGCACTATTTGGGCAGGTTGTGGAACCTTTAGGAGGCAGAGCCTCTCTAGAGGAAGTCGGTCACTGGAGTCTAATCTTAAGATTTGATGACCTTGTCTCAATTTCTGTTCATTCTGCTTCCTAACTGGAGATGAAAGGTGACCATCTGGCCATCTGCTCTTGCCACCATGCCTGATGGACCATGTCCCCTTAAACTGTGAAACACGGTAAACCAGCCCTTGTTTAAATTTGCTTGTCAGGTATCTTGTCTTAACAATGAGAAAAAGAGCTAATACACTTCCGTGGCTTTGGTCTCTTATTTGAACTGTTGGGTAATAAGCCTAGAGTCTGTTGAGATGTTCTCATGACAAACTTGATGCTTAGAGTTGTCACACGAGTATCCCATCATGAGCTACATTATTGTCACCTACTCAGGGGCACTAGAACATGTGAGCTTGAGCTAGCTTGGAGACAGGAGAGAAGAAACATGTCTGGGCTGGTCAGGTTGGCCATCATTACAGCATTGAGAGGGCAGGATGCTTGGGTTTATTTCAATGTACTAAGGACCTGAGAGAAAAACTTTGATAACTTAGAAAGTGCAAGAATAAAAGTGATTCCAAAATATGGTTGCTGTCACTATTACTCTCATGGGCTTGCTGGAAGTGACGGGCCCCCATGTAAAAAGGACTGGGGGAGAAGCAGAAACTACACAAACCATTTCTACAGGGGGAAGAAGAAACTTTTTAGGGAGACATCCTCAAGATCCTTAAAATCCTGATGTCTTAGTTTGCCTTAACTGTCAACTTAACCCACACATCCTAGAGTTGTGGGGGAGGAAAGACTACTGAGGAATGGCCTGGATCAGATTGACCTATAGGCATGTTTGAGGATGGTTGTCTTAAGTATAAACTGATGAGAGAGGGCTGAGCCCACTGTGGGCAACACCATCCCTACGTGAATGAACATGGCTGACATAAAAAGCTAGCTGACTGTGAGCTTGAGCAAACCAGTAGCAGCATCCTTCATGGTTTCTGCTTCAGGTTCTTACCTTGAGTTCCTGCCCAATAAGTTGTGACACAGAAGTATACTTCTAATAAACACTTTTATCTTATAAAGTGAAATAAATCTTTTCCTCCCCTACATTGGTTTTGGTCATGTGGTTTTTAAGTGTTTTACCTTACCAACAGAGAGGAAACTAGAATACTTTGTGATTGCTTGATGCATAGGAAACAGAAAAATAATACTAATTTTCTTTCCTTCTTTCCTTCCTTCCTTCTTTTACTTTGTTTTGAAGGGAATTTTGTTTTACTTCTTTGAGAGAGTTTTAATATGTAACCCAGGCTGGCTTAGGACTATAGCACAGGTTGTCCTCAAGCTTGCAATCTTCCTGCCTCAGTCTCTAAAATGCTGAGATTATAGGAATGAACCACCAACACAATCACATCCTGCTCCTGGCTTGCTTCCTTTACACACTGTGGGATTCCTGAACTATTACCAACTGTGAGCTTCCCAGAGGACGTAGGAAGACCTCAGAGCTATCCATATCTGTCTACTTCACTGTGAGTAAGCAGCATCCAATCTCCAGACAGATGAAGAAGCCTTGAGGTAAGAGCTCCCAGCCTTCATTCCTCCCCAGATGATGCCAAGAAAAACAAGATGACCTGGTCTTGCTGAGCCCTGTGTCAATTCCAGATTCATGAGTAAAATAAGTGCATTCATGTTTTGAAGAAACAAATATTGGGGTATGTTTTTATGTAGCCCTGATAACTGATCCCAACACTGTACTTCAGCAAGAGGGGCTTCTTACTGAAGCCCATCTCTCTCATATGTTGCATCCAGAAGGAATGGTGTCATTTCTATATCATGAAATGCCCTGTGTTCTCCATCCAGTCACTTTCCACATATTCAACAAACACGTGTGAAACACCCAAGTGTAGGACTGTTACAAAGGCAGCTCCTCTGTCCACTGGAATCTGACTATCTATAGCAACCATTCTCAACCTGTGTGTCACAACCCCTTTTGGGGGACTAAACGACCCTTTTACAGGGGTCACCTAAGACCATCCTGCATATCAAATATATGCATTATGATTCATAACAGTAGCAAAGTTAGTTATGACATAGTAATGAAAATAATGTTATGGGTGGGCATCACCACAACATGAGGAACTTATTAAAGGGTTGCAGCCTTAGGAAGGTTGAGAACCACTGGTCTAGAGAAACATGGAAATCACTGAACTGGGTATAAAGGTATTATTAGAGGGATAGTGTCCAATCCTATGCACTTTTTAATCCTTTTTCAAATCCTACTTGGTCCATAATATCTTTTCAATACATCCCAATTAATTCTTCTTCCAATATCAAGATATTGGGTACCACATAAAAGACATCCACGTTTCTTCCCAACTGTGTGTTTAGTGACTATATTTCCCTCCCTCTGCCTCTTCCTCTCCCTCTCTTCTTCCCACTCCCTCTTTTCTCACCCCTCCTTTCTTCTTTTAAAACAGGGTCTCAGCAATGTGGTTCTGGCAGGTTTGAAACTTGCTATGTACACCAAGGTGGCCTCAAACTTAGAGATCCTCCCGCCTCTGATTCCCAAGAGATGGGATTAAAGCTGCAAATCACCAACATCTGACCTGCATTGATTTCTTGAAATTGACCACAGTAGGAGTATTTACCACAGGAATTTGCAAGGACTGCCCTGGGGTTTTCTGTCTCATTCCTTTTCCACTGTTTGCTCTTTTCTAGACATTTTATTAATATATGTAATTATGGATATTATTTTATGACATTTTCACACATGTATAATGCATTTTAATCATAGTCACCCCTATCACCCTCTCTTGTCCTTTGCACACTCTCTGACCCTAAGTCTCCCTTTCAGTTAGTCCCCATTATACTTTTATGGTTTGGGTTTTGTTTTGCTTTGTTTTTTTTTTTTTTTTTAAATCAATGACTTTGATTAGGATTGCTTATCAGAGCAATGGTATCCTATGGAGAAAATGTCTCTCCCACCTCAGAAACCATTATGTGCACATAGATCCTCAAGAAGGGGAGGGTGGGTGAGGACTTATGAGATCTAGCCTACAGAAACCATGCAGAGTGAGATCGAAGACACTGGCCATCGCTTTCCTAAGGAGACCATTCACCTGGTATCTATAAGGGATTAATTTGGAGGGGTAAGATGATGTTTTATCAAAAAAAAAAAAAACTAGTTGTTGTGCCCTTTCCTCTTAGCATCCTATAGTTGCCTGCAGTTCTTTAGGCAGAAGGATGGTGAGGGATACCCACCCCACCATCCACGTTAGCATATCTATTGTTATTGCTCATGTTCAGCTCAGTTCATGTTCATGTTCAGTATGTTTAGTCAGTCCTACTGGTGAGGCTTTATGGTATAGCTTCTGACTTTACTAGGAGACAGAATCCACAATCTCACAGTAAACTCTAATCAATTATCCAATATCAAACAACCAATCGGTCCTTAAACATACATGCAAGTAACATTATACAGGTTACATTTAGAAATATATATGCATATACATATAATGAGCATGTAACAACAATTAACTAAGAAAGCAACCATAAACTTGGAAGAGCACAAGAATGGGTGTGTGGGAAGGTTTGGGAAGGAGGAAGAAAAGGGAGAAATTATGTAATTGTAATCCCCCAAAAATAAAAGAAATAAATTTTAAATGAAAATTGTCCAAATGTAGTACGAGCAATAAAGACAGAGATCACAAAATAAAATAAGATAAAAATTTCTAGTTGTGTATTTTCAAATAGGTAAAAAGAGAGGCTTTTAAGTGTTCTTGCCACAAAAGAACTGTTAAATATCTGGCACTAAACTGTATGCTGATTGGCTCAGCCTGATAAATAATCCACAACACAAATACATATTGAAACATCCTGAGGTACTCTGCACAATTATTACTTGTCAGAAAGAAAGTAAAACTTTGAAAAATAGATCTTCTGGGAATACAGCTCTTTTAGGAAAGAATTGGCTGTGTTGGTAGAAGGATGATAAGGACCCCCTCAGCTGTGGAGAATGTTACTGGCTGGGAGTCACTTGGCTCCATTCTGGACAGTTTCCTGGCTGCTGGAGTCTCCGTATCCGCATGACTCTGGCAAGCCTGCCAAGGTGCTTTGTAGATAAGCTTAAGCAATGCTAGGAGTTTCCGGACCCAGGGACTGCAGAGCAATCATGGCTGTGTCTGGGCTTGTGGTGACCAGAGTAAGAGCTGAGGGAAATACAGGGCAGCCCTGCCACGAAGGAAGAGCAGCTTTGTATTTCTGAAAGATAATAACATTTCCCATCTTGTGGGTTGAATTTGCCCATACCAGAAGAGGTTTAGTCCCTGTTAGCTTTACTGTCAACCTGATATAATCCAGAGTCATCTGAGAACGGAGTTTCATCAAGGGACTGCCTAGGTCAGACTAGCCTATGAGCATGCCCGGGGGGGGGGGGGATTGTCTTGATTGCTAATTGATGTAGGTGAGTCTAGCCCATGGTGAGGAGCACCATTAGCTCGCCAGGTGTTCCTGGGCTGTACAAGAAAGCAGGGTGCGAATGAACTAATGAGAGAGTCAGTAAGCAGTGTCCCTCCTGGTGTCTGCTTCGGGTTCCTGCTTGAGTTGCTGCCTTGGGTTCCCCCAGTGGTGGACTGTGACCTGGAAGATAACATGAATGCTTTCAATACTGTAAATTGCTTTTGGTCAAAGTGTTTTATCATAGCCACAGAAAGGGAACTACAGCAACACTCTACCCCCATCCCATACCAAAATAGCCTCAGCTAGACTCAAAAGTCTTTGCACATAGCACGTGTTGAAATGATCAGAATGGATCCTAATGAAACATGACTGGGATCTGCATCAAAAAGACAAGATACAGTGACTAGGGGAAAAGCCGTGTGAGACAGACAAACACGGGGGTAGCAAAAAGTGTGGGTGGCCAGCTGGACCTTACTCATAGGCCATATACGTAGCTTGCCAACCTCATAAGCAAGATTCTCCCCTTGAGTAATGAAGTCTCCATGAGTTGGCAACCCCCTCCTGTGGAGTCTTCTCCAAGGGAAAGCTGCTTCGCCCAAGGTCAATGTACCTTCTGAGGGCATCCTAGTTCAGGGACTGGCCAAGAACGGTGATATGGAGTGATAAGAAGGCTTCCCATGCCCTGTCTCTATCACTAACCAACCAGATGGGGAGAGCCTATCAGTTGACTTAAGTGTATTTTATGGCTCTGTGTTTCTCCAGCTAAACCTGTTCTGTGATATGGAAAAGGTAAGTTCAATAACAGAATCAGGAATGTGATAGCTCAACCAAAGTATCAGCTACAGTGGATTGAGAGGTGCCTAGGATGCACTAGCTCTGGATGAACCTGTGACGGTGTTTCCAGATACCATCGAGTGAAGTGGGCTATGATCTGCCTTGAATGTGAGCAATACCATCCCATGGTCTGAGGGCCAGAGAGAACAAAAGAGAAAGAGAAACACAACGGCTCAGGGATGTTCTCCCCAAGTGTGCGTGTGTGTGTGTGTGTGTGTGTGTGTGTGTGTGTGTGTGTGTGTGCCTGACTGTGTATCTTCCTCTCTTTCTCCCTTCTTTCTGGCTGCCATGTTGGGAGCTGCTGCTTCTGCCATACATACCTTCCTATCAAGGATGGACTGAGATCTCTGAATCTGTGAGCCAAAATGAAACTTTTCTTCTCTGTTTTACTCAGGTATTTTTATCACAGTCAAAAACAAAACAAGCTGGGCAGTGGTGGCGCACGCCTTTAATCCCAGCACTTGGGAAGCAGAGGCAGACAGATTTCTGAGTTCAAGGCCAGCCTGGTCTATAGAGTGAGTTCCAGGACAGCGAGGGCTACACAGAGAAACCCTGTCTCGAAAAAAAAAAAATAGCAAAACAACAACAACAAAAAAAAACCCTAACATGGAAGGGACCCTCCAAGTCCCATCAGAAGTATTCCAAGTCCCCCTTCCTCCCCTTACTTTTTCCTTGTTCTGTTCAAATTCTGATTTTTTTTTCCTTAAAATGAAAGCACTCTATTAGTTAATTTTCTGTTATGCAACACATACCCTGACAGAAGACAACCGTGATGGGGAGAAGTGGATTTATCTTGGTTCACAGTTCGGAAAGGACACAGTCCATCATGGCGGAGAAGACATCACAGTAGGAGCACAAGGCTAGCCTGACAGTCGGGAAGCAGAGTGGCCGCGTTCCATCCACAGACGAGAACCAGAGAGAAGCAGGAAGTAACACTAGGCAATCAAACCTCAAACCCTGCCTCCTGTTGATTTACTCCCCCACCCACCCCTCAGCAAGTCTCTACTAGCTAAAGTTCCATGATCTTCACAAACAGCACCACCCGGTGGGGAACAAGTGTTCAGACACACAAGCCTGTGCTGGATGCCGCACATCCAAACCACGGCACGTGCTGTATCGGCACATAAGATAAGACTGCTGCGAGTTGGTTCTGTGCCATTTCATCCAAATTGAAGCACCCCTTCCAAGGCTGAAGACTCCGGAAGTCGTCCATTTTACCAAACTCTGTACGTTCTGACTCCTAAAGTCTCTCCATGTGGTTGTAACGGCAATGAACAATAGAAGGAGAGAGGGGTCTCTTCCATTAGCCAAACAGTTTACATAGACTACAGGGAACTCTCAGGATACAGAATTTCATGATTCATCAGTCATGCTAGGGTGGGTTTTGTGGTGAGTCATCCATGCTCCTGTAAGTCACCCCAGTAAATTCACTGGCTCCCGAACCTATGCTCGGGTGGGATCATTCCTTCAGACTGTCACGGGTGCCCTATCTGAGGTAAATACGCATTTGTTCTCACCCCTCCAACTACAGCATAAGCATCTTGCTCGGGGGCATCTGCTGCAAAGCAGAGGGAAAGCTGACAGAGGAAGTCTCTAGGTCACCATTGACTCTACGTGTTCCCTGACTTTGTTTTTCTGTTGGTCATAATTGTTAATAAGGAAGCTCCCAAGCATTCATTTGCTTACTTTGCTCCTAACTGTAGGAATAAATTGCTCCAAATTTGTTGTGGCAGGATTCTGCAGGGTGCCCGTGGGCATATTTGCCATTCTTGGCAGATTCCCATGGAACTCTGTGGCAATCTGTCTTGTCAGCACACCCTGCCTTGCCCTGCTTTGCAAGGTGGCCTGCACATTCACCCGTCCCGAGCTGAAAGGAGACGAGGCTGACAACTTCAATGTGAAAAGTCATGTTTGTAGGCAAGGGCTCTGGGATGAGGCTGTGGGACTGTGTAGAGACAACAGGATTTGACATCAGTGGTCATTGGCAGGAACCCACGACAAATTATCTTTAATATCTTCAATCACAGTAATGACTAATGTTATATCCTGTGCTGGTTAAGTTTCTGTCACCTTGACACAAGCTACTCTCTGGGAAGAAAGACTCTCAACTGAAAAAACAAAACAAAGCAAAAGGCTCCATAAAATTCGCCTATAGGCATTTTGCATTTTATTGATTAATTTTTGATATTTCTGCCCTACTGTGGACTGTGACACTCCTGGTCATATGATCCTGAGGTGTATAAGAAACCATGTGTATAGTAGAGAATTGCAAAGTCGATCATCAATGGGAGGAGAGGCCCTTGGCCCTGTGAAGGTTCTGTGCCCCAGTGTAGGGGAATGCCAGGGCCAATAAGTGGGAGAGGGTGGGGTGGCAAGGGGAGGGGGAAGAGAACAGGGGTTTGTTCTTGTTGTTTTTGTCTGTCTGTTTGTTTTTGTTGTTGTTGTTGTTGTTGTTGTTGTTGTTGTTTTGGAGGGGAAACTGGGAAAGGAGAAATCATAAGACATGTAAATAAAGAAAATATCTAACAAAAAAAAAACAAAAGAAGAAGAAGAAGAAGAAGAAGAAGAAGAAGAAGAAGAAGAAGAAGAAGAAGAAGAAGAAGAAGAAGAAGAAGAAGAAACCATGCAGAGCAGGCCATGGTGAGCAAGCGAGTTAGCATCCCTCCGCCTCAGCCTCTGCTTCAGTTCCTGCTTCCAGGTTTCTTATAGGACTTCCTTTCATGACGGACTGTAAAGTGTAAGATGATATAAACTATTTCCGCCTCAAATTGCTTTTGGTTGCAGTGTTTCTCCTAACCATTGAAAGCAAACTACGGCAAATCCTATACAGACATGGCAGCTCTGAGGTGCGTCAGTGTTTGTGGCCAGCCACCTTGTTGAACCAGGATCTGATCCAGAGCTGAAGCATGGGAGGCTGGAGAGACGGCTCGGTCGGTAGAGTGCTTACCTTGCAAGCATGAGTATCTGAATTCAGTACCCAGAACTCGTGTCTAAAAGATGGGGACGATGGCATACACGTATAATCCCAAAACTGGAGTGGCAGAGCAAGAGGACCCCTGATGCTCTACACAGCCAGCCTTGCTTACTTGCTGAACTCCAGGACAATGTGAGACCCCGCCTTTAAAACAAACTGGAGCTAGAGGATGGGACACAGATTAAAAGCATAGACTGCTGTGGCAGAGGATGTGTGTCCAGGTCACAGCACTATTCTGAGTGACTCGCAGCTGTCTATAACTCCAGTTCCAGGGGCATTTATTTCCTCTGGCCTCTGTGGGCATCCCATATACACTGTACATATGTATACATGACACACAGGTATACATAATTTAAAATAATGCCATAAATAAATCTTTAAAACAACAAATACAACAAACCTATAAAACAACATATACACACATGCAAAGGTAAATGGCTTCTGAATGATAAAACCTGAGATTATCCTCTGTTCTCCACGTGTGCCCCATATACATATGAGGCTTCATGCACATGGATATGTGTACATGCATACACACACATGCACATACACCTGCATGTACACACACATGCACACACATATACATATACACACATATGCAGAAATAGACACACACCATGTGCATGCCGTCCCTTGGAAAAATCTCCAATATTCTTCCAATTTAATTCTACAAGAAGACCTTCCAAGAAAGCATGAGACCAGAGAGAGACTTGGCAGTCATGAGCCAAGAGTAAATTGGCAGACAACACAAACCCATGGACTATCTCAGGAAGATCTAAAGAGAAAAATTGAAGCCCAAAACCTCAAAGAGGTATCAGTTGGAGAAGAAGGATGTAGAGACCCCCGATGAACCAGACAGGAGACGAGAGAAAACAGATAAGGGTGAAGCCGGGAGCGGAAGACCCCTGGAGCTCCTTCAAGGTGAGTCAGATCAGTGAGTTCCTGATTCAATGAAAGATCCTTCCTCAAAGAGTAAGGGAGAGAATGATTGAGGAAGCCACTTCTGGCCTCAACACACACATGCACTCCTGTGCAGGCACACACATATACACACAGACACACATACTCACACATACACATGCACACATGTGCACACACAGTTCAGATGAGGAGAGTGATGATTGTACCTTTCTTGGTTTCTAAAACAGGTGAGAATAGAGATGATCCAGTGGCTTTTCTATTGTCCATCCAGGGATGTCAGAGGACCGCTGCTTATTTCATAGTTTTACGTATAAAGATGGCACCATGGCACAGCCAGTTTGGTACAATCATAGGATGTGGCTGGGAAGATGGAGAAGAAGGCACTCAGGGAGGGGCAGCACTAGAGTCCACTTGATGGTCCAGCTTTCTTTTCTTTAAAAGGATCTGAACTTTTTAGACATTCACGTTCTCCCAACAAAATATTTTAACAGCTTGCAAGCATGCTAAGAGGAGACACTTTCTCTCCCAGTAAATGTAACACCATTTCCAAGGTCTCACATATTCTGAGGTGCCCCATAGTTTTTTTTTATATGCACTCTTTTTTAATTGACGACAAAATCAATCATCTCTGAGATGATTTCATTTGGCAAAGCAGACCTTCTCAACAAAAATAATTAGTGTTAAATCTTCAGTATTTCAGAGACAAGTGGTGCTAATGAGGAATGGGTGTCACAACGAGGTCGAAGGTAACATTCCAGTTGCAGGGTTTTGCCAAGGACTGGAAATAGGGCATCTGAATAATGTTGCAAATTGGGAGTTGGGAGAATAAAACCTTGGTAACTGAATTGCATGTAATCTAGGCAGAGAGGGATCTTTATCTTCTCTCTCAGTTTTCTCCCTTCATCAGTACAGACTGGAACACAATGGCAACTTTCAGTTTTTTATGCTATACAAAATATTAATTTTAAAAAATCTCACTTAAGCCGGGCAGTGGTGGCTCATGCCTTTAATCCCAGCACTTGGGAGGCAGAGGCAAGAGAATTTCTGAGTTCAAGGCCAGCCTGGTCTACAGAGTGAGATCCAGGACAGGTAGGGCTATACAGAGAAACCCTGTCTGGAAAAAACAAAAACAAACAAACAAGCAAAAAACCTCATTTAAAAAAAGTCTCCACTCACAAGTCTCAGGAATTCAACTAAAACTCAGAAATCTCAGGGATTTGATAAAACTCACAAGTCTTAGGAAGCACTTGAAACTTAACAGGACTCAAGGGCACCTTCTCAGGGTTATACAAACAGTGATGGCTGGTGAGAAAGGGTTTTTTCTGACAATCCGTGCTGCCTGCAAGTGAGACACCATTATGCAGCCAATGGAAAAAAAATGAAAAACATGTCTCCTTTGAAAACAAACAGCTAGCTACTGTATCAAGTTGCCTCTCAGCTTCACAGGAATGCAGGTTTCAAGAGTCATCCTTGCTGGGGTAGGGTTTTCAGCAATGCAGCTACTTTTGAGTTGCACATGCTCCAGTAAGTAACCCATCACACATATTCCTGTAGGTAGCCCTAATTAATTCACCAGTTCACTAATCTAGACTTGGGCAGAACTGTTTCTTTGGTATGCCACTTCAGGGTCACATCTGGGGTGAACAGACATTTATGTGTGTTTCCCCAGGAAAAGTCACACACAATATGCTTCTGTCACTTCTCTTAAAGTCCCATTTACACTCTCCACTCTGGTAAGGGGCGATCCTCTGGATTGTATTTGCGACACTGGCAGTTACAGGCAGACTGCTGTGCAGTGATATGCACTGTGCATGGTGGAAAAAATTTTTGGCTCACAGTTTCTGCCTACCCAGCTCTGTAGCTCACACCTGTTGTCTGGGTCTTCTAATTCACGTGTGAGCATTAATAGGTTTTTCACTCTGTAGCCCATTGCTCTTCAACCCGGAAAGGGTTCTCTTCCCATAAGTTTCCTCAGTTGCTTGTGTCCCTCTGGACATCACATTTTAGAATTTGCAACAGGAGTACTGCAGAGCGTGACCATGGGATCCCAGTTACAAGTATGTTTATTGATAGGGTGACCCTTCTCTTCCAGGGAGCATCTGGACTCTCGTCTTGTCATGAAAAGAAGCTGACCTTGTGGGGAAGCTCCAGAAATATTTTGTTCACATCCTAACTGGAGCTTCTTTAGTTCTAAGGTCATTGGTATAGGATGGGACTCTACAAGGATGTCATAACCAAATCTCACAAACCGTAATACTTCCTAGTCTGCATCGCATTCAGAACTGAGAATACCACAGAAGCACCAAATGTACCTCTTCTCATATGGTCAGGCTCTTGATATAGCTGCTAGGGGCTGGCTCTACACTGTGGCCAGCTCTGTAATTACAGTGCCTTATTTATTTATATTATTACACTCTCAACAATGGCATGCAGTCATTATGATTGGTTAATGTTAATAAAATAATATCGAAAAAATTGGTTAGGTTCCCCAGCAGGAATTCTGTCTTCCAACCAAGATGGAGGTGGGAAGATGGAGGAAGACCATCAAGGATGCCCCTTTTGATGACCTCTGTGTAGAACACTACGATTGCAAATTCATGAGCTGGGAAACACAGCATCTGGATGGAACACATCTACCAAGCATTCAGGCCAGAGTACATGAGTGTGCGTCAGAGACTAACGACATAGGTCACTAAAGCATCAGCCAGCATTCCTACAAGAGAATGAGAAGAAACCCAGATGGGGTGAACCATGTTTAAGGAATGCATTCATGAAGATTTGGTAATTAAAGTCGCACGAAAGCGGGACTCACCAAGGACTAACCAATGAGGCTTCCTTTCCTCCAGCCCTGCCAGTGTGGCAAATGCCAGCACGATTGCCCTGGCCCTCCTGATTACAAAGGACACTAAGTGGCAGAAGGAGCAGGCTAATCAGGCTAGAATAAACCATAGAAGTAACTAGAGGCAATCCCCACATTTTTCTAAGGTAGGAAGAATTATCTTGCATGTCTTAAAGGACTTTGGAGCAATGGAGGGAGCATGGAGGGTCTTAGAATATTGGAAACTGGAATTCAAACATAAAAGAGAGCTCATCCTTACCAGAAACAACCCAAGCCAGTGCTCCGGAGAGCTAAGAATAAATACCAATCTACTCTAGGGATACAGGACAGGCACAGGGGAAGAACAAAATTAGCACCCAGATGCTTATCCTCCGGCAGTTAGAGCATGTCTTCCATTAGTTCTAGGCTAAGCCAGTGGTCATGTAACTGGAATACCAGAGTTTGTTGCTGCATGTCCCCTACAGATGCCAATGAGCAGAGTCGAGACTTGAATCTTTAAAGCTGCTTTATTCAGAGAGCTGGCTATCTTAGAGTACAGTAGACTAATATCCCCCAAAAGTCTGTCTTGCATCTCATCTCCAGCCATCAGATTATATAGGTAAAAGAGAAAGGGGAGGGGGAGTGGTACTCAGCCATTCCAGAACTCAGGCTCGCCCATTTGGTCAGGTGGCTAGCACATTTCTGAGACTTGTGAGGTCTGTGCCTCTCCTTATCACTCTTTGGACTCTTCCCTCATTCTTAGGATGCCTGGCCTCAGGCACTTGCCGAAATACTGGGTCTTATTAGTTTCTGCTGGTATTTAACCTTGTATTCCTCCAGGGATGTGTGAGCTGGGAGGGTGTGAACCCAGAACAAACCAACCGTTAGTGGTGAGCATGCGCTGAACTGGTAATAACATCTGTGTACTGACTCTTTGTGGCGCACAAGTACATCTCTGTAACACAAAATGTAAAATGCTCCTGCCCATCCCTCCTGTCCCCTGTCAGTCAGAACCAGGAAGGCAAGCTAAGCAGAACGTCGTGGAGAAAAGCAGCCGGCACCGAGGAGCATCTGACACTGGGTAGAGACTCCAGGGGTGGATGCAGGGGATTTGGAGCTATGGCTAAGCAGCTGGCATTCTTAATTCCCCATCCCTGCCACAGGAGACAAGGCAGAGGCAGCCAGAAGCAAATCAGTTCAGTTTTCATTGCCAAGGTTCAGTTGATTCATTAATGTTTCAACAATCTGCACGACTGGCCCAGTGATGCTGGAGTTACAGACCTGGTGGCTCCATCTTTGTCTCAGGGAACCAAGGTAAAGTTGTAACATTCGAGTGGCTTCCACTTGACTTTCTATGACCTGTCATCTGTGGTTTCTCTCCAAGCCAGATTTTATCGTCAGCATGAAAACTCATCCATTAACGCCCATCTTCTGCCCTAATTTAAGATAAAGACACTGTAGGTGCAAGGCACAAGACCACCCGTGGTGTTCTGTAAACAAGTGTGTCAGATCTTTAGAGTGCAGGGGCTTTTCAATGTGCATATTCATGAGTGCAATGGCAGTCCAATGTTGAAAGAGCTAAAAGCACCCTGAACAGGACCTGGCCCTGGCCCCCATTCCCCAGCAAAGAATAGTGCTGGATGAATGTCACAGAATCTAAAGGAATAGGACAGAGTTAGCTAGGCTAGGCGGCACCCATGTACCCTCACTTTGGCTTCTGTTCGGGTAGGAACTAATGTCAGCTCAAGTGGATTCCTGTGGGGAACAAAATAACAGAGAAACAGCTTCCTACAGTCATTGCTAGCAACCAACATAAGGCTCCAGCTGGTGATCCACCAAGAGTAACAGCGTAGCAGACATCTTTGGCTTTGGGCACCCCACCAGGGCTCAGGTGATCAGGGCTCAGGTGATCAGGTATAGTGAGCAGCCCACCGGGTATGGATCTGCAGCCTTCATTAATTCTCTTCACACAGACAATGCCCTTCACTAGAAGTTCTTCTCTGGGCTTCGACTGCAACCCTATCCAGCTTAGACTTTATTACTCCACCACAAAGTAGCTGAAGATGGATGACCAAGGCTCCCTCCATGACCAAACTTTAGCTCAACAGCTAGACTGCCACCTCGGCTTTATGAGCCTCTCCTTGGCAGCTCAGACTTTTGCAAGACTCCTGGTAAACTATCCTTGCATTCCCTTGTCGGTTTTAGCTCCCACCATGGCCGGAGTGGGTGGTGTCGAGATTAACATGTTGGATTAGAGATGAGGAGGTCAAGAAGACTTCCTGTCTTCCGGAGGACCTGAGTTCAGTTCCCAGCATCCACACTGGCTCACAACTACCTGTCATGGAAGCTTCAGGGGGATCCAACGCCCTCTTCTGGCCTTCTGAGGCACTGCACACATGTGTCATACATGCATAAATATAAAAAGAAAATTTAAGAAAAAAGAAGTCTTTTTTAAAAAACTAACCCGTCCAATAAACCAGTTGGAACAGGGCTGGAAATTCTTCCTGACTTGGGCTATACGTAACAAAAGAGACCGAATCTAAGAAAGGCCTGTGATACAAAAACCCAAGAGAAAGAGGTGCTGCGTAATGAAGTATACAGGAAACCAAACTCCCAATGCAGCCCTTTGGAGCATAAATCCTTTCCCAGGGCACTAGCCCATCCATCTTTTCAGGAGTGTCTTTCTCTTAGAAACAAATAAACAAAATAACAACAGAAAGTCTCTATTTCTATTACTGTACAAGCTACCATACTAAATATGTGTGCCTGATTCAGTTCTTTGTCCTGAGTCATGAAACCCGCCCCCCCAAACTTCAAAGGGTGCTCTTCAAATTGAGACCCATGCTTACGCCGCTGTCCTGACTGCCTAAATTCTCTGCTCAGCTTTATAAGAATTCTCTTACCTTTCATGTCGCCCCTCAGTCACTTTCCATCCACTGACCCCTTTATTCTCCACCCTGGGTATAAATCTTCAGGCCTTGGCTGTGTTTAGAGTCACCTCAACCTCTCCTCCACATTGCGATAAAGTCAATTTGCCTTAAGGTCATCTGGAAGGATGTCTTTCTTTCCATTTTACCCAATTCTCTTCTTTTCTCTTTCCACAACACTTCCTGCCCTTTCTATTCTTTCCTAAACATGCCCTTTCTCTAAGGAAACTAGTAAGTGGTACTCAGTCTCTTCATCTTCCATTCAAGTAGTAGAACGAGGCTGCAATCGTGGCTAAATCGGTAGGGTGCTTGCCTTGCATGCTCAAAACCTGCAGTGAAATCCGGATTATAAATGCTGGCTTATAATCCTAAAATGGCAAGATGGGAGACGGAGACTAGAAGCTCACTGGCCAGCCGTTCTAGCTTACATGGTGAAGAGCCAGACCAGTGGAAGATCCTATAAGAAGCTGCAGGAGTTTGCAGCCCCATAGGAGGAAAAAAACCAATATGAACTTGCCAGTATCCCCAGAGCTCCCAGGGACTAAACCACCAACCAAAGAGTATACATGGTGGAACTCATGGCTCCAGCTGCATATGTAGCAAAGGATGGCTTAGTCGGTCATCAATGGGAGGAGAGGCCCTTGGTTCTGTGAAGGCTCTATGCCCCAGTGTTGGGGAATACCAGGGCCAGGAAGCAGGAGAGGGTGGGTTGGTGAGCAGGGAGAGGGGGAGGGAATGGGGTTTTTTTTTCCAGAGAGGAAACCAGGAAAGAAAAGAACATTTGAAGTGTAAAAATATATATATATATCTAATTAAAAAATTGTGGGAAAGAAATTAAAAGATAGCATCAGTAGTGAATAAAATGCCATAAATTTAAAAAAGAAAAGAAAAAGAAAATGTGGAGGGTACCTAAGGAATACATGTGAGGTTGCATTCTGACCACACTCACATATGCATCCATGGACACACATAAACATATAAGGGGTGAATAGTGCGTACTGCTCCAATCAGAGGACTTACATTCCATCCCCAGTGCCCAGTCTGGCTGCTCATAACCACCTTTACCCCAGCGTGGAAGAATCTGAAGCCCTCTTCTGGGTTCTGCACATACCTGCACTCACATACATACACACATACCTGCACTCACATACATACACACATAGCTAAAAAATAAAAATAAATCTTAAAAATATACAGAGAGAGTCTAATGCCCACCCTGCTTCAGAGACCCGCTTCCCCTGAACGTTCACAGTTGCCTCTTCTGCTGAGGAATTTGACGGCTTTGCTGATTAACGTGAACGGTAGTAGCTACCGAGAATGTCATTTGGAAGTTAAGTGGAAAAGCCAATTGTGCATTATGAATCTGAAATTACTTTCATTGGGATGCTCTGGAATGGAATTATCAAGGCTTCCTTTAATTAATTTGGTGGGGAAGTTTATTGTGTGGAGCTTCTGGGATAATGCGAAAGCTCTGATAAGAGCGGCAGGCGGCTGCCATGTGAGTGCTCAAACTCCTGAGCTTTGTGGTCTAAAGAAGCGTCCCGCACAAACCCACTTGGTTACCTGGCAACTCATAAATGCTGGTGACAGGGGAAAGGAGAGCCAGGGGATGGCTCCCTCCTCCACAGGAGTTCATCTCCTGTATATGAGACTACATGAATGTGAATGCCAATGAGCTTCGTCAGCCTACCAAAGGAGTTGGAAACTCAGAAAAGCAACTGAATAAAGAGATTCAATAATGTGAAAGCTCCCTTAAGGGGGCGGAGGGGAATCCACACACTTGAGATTAGAAAATCCATTTCTTTCTTTTTACCTCGTAGCAGAGAGGCAATGAGTCACTCTGACACATCTGTCTCTGCATCCTATGCTCCACAGCCCTGCCCTGAGCACAGTACATTCACAGAGCACTTAGTGTTGGGGCAGGGCATCTTCATCCAGACTGTAGCACTGAGCCCTATGCTCTTCAAAGATGCTTCATAATCATTAAGAATTCCCACGTGGTTGTACCAGATTGCAATCCCACCAGCAGCGATGAAGGAGTGTTCCTCTTTCTCCACAACCTCGCCAGCATCTGCTGTCACCTGAGTTTTTGATCTTAGCCATTCTGACTGGTGTGAGGTGGAATCTCAGGGTTGTTTTGGTTTGCATTTCCCGGATGACTAAGGATGTTGAACATTTCTTTAGATGCTTCTCAGCCATTCGGTATTCCTCAGTTGAGAATTCTTTGTTTAGTTTTGTACCCCATTTTTAATAGGATTATTTGGTTCTCTAGAGTCTAACTTCCTGAGTTCTTTGTATATACTGGATATTAGCCCTCTATCAGATGTAGGGTTGGTAAAGATCTTTTCCCAATCTGTTGGTTGCTGTTTTGTCCTATTGACAGTGTCCTTTGCCTTACATAAGCTTTGCAATTTTATGAGGTCCCATTTGTCAATTCTTGATCTTAGAGCAAAAGCTCTAAGGTGTTCTGTTCAGGAAATTTTCCCCTGTGCCCATGTGCTCGAGGCTCTTCCCCACTTTCTTTTCTATTAGTTTCAGTGTATCTGGTTTTATGTGGAGGCTCTTGATCCACTTGGACTTGAGCTTTGTACAAGGAGATAAGAATGGATCGATTTGTATTCTTCTACATACTAACTGCCAGTTGAGCACCATTTGTTGGAAATGCTGTCTTTTTTCCACTGGATTGTTTTAGCTCCTTTGTCAAAGATCAAGTGACCATAGGTGTGTGGGTTCATTTCTGGGTCTTCAATCCTATTCCATTGATCTACTTGCCTATCACTGTACCAATACCATTGCTGGTGGGATTGCAAGCTGGTACAACCACTCTGGAAATCAGTTTGGCAGTTCCTCAGAAAATTGCACATAGTACTACCTGAGGACCCAGCTATACCACTCCTGGGCATGTACCCAGAAGATGCTCCAACATGTTATAAGGACACATGCTCCACTATGTTCATAGCAGCCTTATTTATAATAGCCAGAAGCTGGAAACAACCCAGATGTCCCTCAACAGAGGAGTGGATACAGAAATTGTGGTACATCTACACAATGGAGTACTACTCAGCTATTAAAAACAATGAATTTATGAAATTCTTAGGGAAATGGATGGATCTGGAGGATATCATCCTGAGTGAGGTAACCCAATCACAAAAGAACACACATGGTATGCACTCACTGATAAGTGGATATTAGCCCAGAAGCTCTAAACACCCAAGATACAATCCACAAACCACATGAAACTCAAGAAGGAAGACCAAAGTGTGGATAATTCATTCCTTCTTAGAAGGGGGAACAAAATATGCATGGAAGGAGTTGCAGAGACAAACTATGGAGCAGAGACTGAAGGAAGAGCAATCCAAAGACTGCCCCACCTGGGAATCCTTCCCATATTCAGTCACCAAACCCAGACAGTATTGTGGATGCCAAAAAGTGCTTGCTGACAGGAGCCTGATATAGCTGTCTCCTGAGAGGCTCTGCCAGTGTCTGACAAATACAAAGTGGATGCTCACAGCCATCCATTGGACTGAGCATAGGGTCCCCAATGAAGGAGCTAAAGAAAGGACCCAAGGAGCTGAAGAGGTTTTCAGCCCCATAGGATGAACAACAATATGATCTAACTAGTACCCTCAGAGCTCCCAGGGACTAAACCATCAACCAAAGAGTACACATGGTGGGACTCATGGCTCCAGCTGCATATGTAGCAGAGGATGGCCTTGACAGTCATCAATGGGAGGAGAGGCCCTTGGCCAGGGCCAGGAAGTGGGAGAGGGTGAGTTGGTGGGGGGCGGGGGGAATAGGGGAGTTTTCAGAGGAGAAACCAGGAAAGGGGAGGACATTTGAAATGTAAGTAAAAAAAATATCTAATTAAAAAAAAGAATTCCCTCAAAGTATGCTTTCTGGGACTGCAGACATGGCTCAGTGGACGAATGTAATTACCATACAGGCAGGCGGAACCTGAGTTCAAATCTCTCAGATCCACATAAAAACCTCAGGCATAGCCTTGTACTCATCTGTCCCAGCACTATGAGGGCCAGAGACAGGAATCACTGGGGCTTGGTGGTCATCAGTCTAGCTCCAAGCTCAGTGAGAAGCCCTGTCTCAAGGTGATAAGCTGGGGCAACAGAACAAAACACTCTGCCCTCCTCTGGCTTTTACATACATGGATGGGCACACATACCTGCACACATAGGTACACATACACCATACATCACATTCACATACTCTCTCTACTGTGGGGGAATTGACAATAATACTTCCAAACATATATGAGCCCACACTTTGCTTTAAAAAGGATTTTTCCAATGTTTTCATCAAGCTAACAAGATTTGTTTTGTGTATGTGAGGAAGAGTTGCTGGAAGGGAAGTAGAGTGTGCAAGCCTGACTGATTAGAACTGCAGACAGTGTTCTCTAGAACTCATATGGAGAGGTGGGAATGTTGCCAAGTCAAAAGTCAGTATCTTGTGAGTATATTTAGCACCCCCAAATAGATCTTTATTGCCCTCCTCTGTACATAGCCTAACATCTTTTGTGACCATTAGGTACATCCTTTAAAACATATCAGTAGACCCCTAATCTCCATCAACTGAAAGCAGGTAGCATCTGAGGCGAAGAGCAGAGTTCCCACCCCCCCCCACCCCCGACTTTGCTGTAACCGTCTACCTGATGTTCCCACCAATGCATTTGGGAAGTGTGCTGCTTCATTGCTTTCTCTGTTCTGAACTATTAAAGGTTCATGGAACTGCTAACTCACAGGGACATGGCATCTGAGGTGACCTAACTCTGTGTTCCTGGGCCCTGGTCACTCATACTTGGTCACAGATACTCCAGAAATAAACCATCTCTCTCGTTCTGTGGAGGTGAGAGCTGTCTCTTCGGCAGATAATATAGCACTTCTAATTTTTGACATCAAAATATTAAAATTTCCACAAGTGAAATTTAACTCTAACTCCAAGCCAAGTTTGTTGGAAATGGAAGACAGTGAGAGGCCGCGTCTGTGAGAACAATCTAGTCAGAGGTTTTACAAGGTTACAGAGGGCATCAATACCTTCCAACAAAGGGCCGGTGTGGACAGCCACAACGCATAACAAGAAACCCTTTGGAGCCTGCCACCAAGCCCAGTGACTTGAGTTCAGTTCCCAGGACCCACTTCTTTCTGTCCAGTGGACAGGTTTTCATTCTTACAACTCTGTAGGGTTTTCCTCTTGAAAAAAAAAAAAACTGTCTGTACTATTGGAGCTGGAGAGACAGCTCAGTATCACTGGCGACTCTTCTAGCAGACCTCAGGTTAATTCCCAGCATCTATACTGGGGATCTCAACTATCTGTGGATCTGCTGTCCTCTTGTGGCTTGCTTGGGCACTGCATGCACACAATACACAGACATCTGTAGATAAAACACTCATACACATAAAGTCTTTTTTTAAAGGTCCATACTAATATAGAGTTGCTGTATCTCTTCTCTGTCTTCTCTCCCTGGCGGCCTCACTAGGAACAGAATGTGTCCCTTGACAAAAACGTTTATTTTGAGCTGAGTATGTTGAGAAAGTGGATTCAGAAGTAGCTGATTACAGATTAGGAGTTACCCTTTGTAAGAAAAATTTCAGTCTTTAGAGTCAATCTTGTAAAAATGTTTCCTTTCTGCCTCAAGAACAGAGTGAACATTTTATAATCACCGTGGAGATAACTCTGAGGTGCTCACGGTAAAGAGGGCCCTGAAGGGTTCAGTCAACAAACTCCTCCCCCTTTTAAAAAATATTTATTTATTTATTTATTTATTTAATGTATGTGAATACACTGTTACTGGCTTCAGACACCCCAGAAGAGGGTGTCAGATCCCATTACAGATGGTTGTGAGCCACCATGTGGTTGCTGGGAATTGAACCCAGGACCTCTGGAAGAGCAGTCAGTGCTCTTTACTGCTGAGCCATCTTTCCAGTGCCCCTCTCCTGTTTTTTTTTTTCCTGTGCTTTTCCCAGACCACTCCTGTCAGCACACTCATCTTTGTTTCTTCAGACAAGTTTTTAAGCCCTGAGTTAACTTGGGGGTAGAGCGCTCGCCAATGCACAACCCAAAACAAGCAAACAACGAAACCCCTCTAGGTCTTCCCTCAGCAGCAATTATGGATTGGTAGTTTGGTTCCAGGACACCCTGGGTTGCAGTTCCTTCTATAAGATGATTCATAATTTTCTCAGTTACCTATGCATTTTAAGTAAACTCTAGAGGACTTAGAATATTGAATACAACACAAATGTGTATTGTTTTAGGCATAAAGGCAGCGGGGATAGTCTGTACTTAAGATGATCATAGGCTTGATGGGATCTAGCGTGAACTGTGAGATCGGCCTCTAGGTGGCTCTGTCAGGGCATTTGGGAAGGAGGAGTGACAGGGGTGAGGCTCCCACACAGCAGGCAGCAGTTTTCAGTAGTAGTCCAGGTATAAAGACATCTAGCTGTTGCATCCTCTCCCTGCCTTCACTTCTCACGAATGAGGGCATCCTTGCTGCACCCGCTGCCTCCTCCCCTGACATCAGAGCTCAGCAGCTTCTTTCACTTGACAACTTGGGCTGAAGGCCGGCAGTTTTCCAGGAGCCCTCACACATCCAGCCCTTCACACTGGGTTCTCATCTTCTCCAGCAAGAGACAGCCACTGCTGGGCAACCCAATCTCTCTACTGTAAGCTAATGCGTTCCCTTTGTAATATATATTCAGGCTACTGGCTGTGTTTCTCTAGAGAAGCCCGAGTAACACAGTACAGGCTGAGACTTGCTTTAACTCTGTTTTCCGGAATGGTCCCTAGCATAGGTTGTTGGATTCATAGAGGCAGAACACAGAGATGAAATGCACGTGCCCTCATCTCTCCGGGTGTCTCCTTTATGCTTTAAGGCAGGCGAGCTAGTAAACATCTGTTTGTTGTTCTCTTGTTAATCTGTCTTTTGTTAGGGCAATTTGTCTAAGTAAGAGCTCAGAGCAGTAGATGAAAAATTAGCCTCTGCGGTTCCAAGCCATTGAGCCAGTCCAGGGATTTTCAAGCTTTCCTATAAGGAGCAGCTAGAGAATAGTTTAAACTTGGCAGACCAAGAGACAAAATTGAGACTATTATGTGGGTACTGATGTGCCAATTTGAAACGTAACCATTCACAAATGTAAAAATCATTCTTAATTGATGAACCATACAGAAGTAGATGGAACAAAAAGACAAATACTGTCTAATTCCCTTTATATGAGATACATACAATAGTCGGAGACACAGAGAGAGAACAAAAAAAAAAAAAAAGGCACTATCATTGCAGGGAGCTAAGGATTGTAGGGAGTTATTGTCTAATGTCTACAGAGGCTCAGTAATGCAAGATGAAATCAGTTCCAGAGATGGATGGTGACGATTCCTTCACAACAATAGGAGGGAGTTTAAGACCAGCACGCTGTACCCTTGGACACTGTCAGAATGGTAAGTGTTATGGCAAGTGAATGTTAAAACATTTTAAGAATAAGAATAGAAGACCATATTGTAGTAGGCAGTAGCTAGCCCTTCTAGGAAATAGAGACCCACATGGAAAAAGCTATGGAGTTAGCTCACTAGGCAAAGCCCTTGCTGGACAGGAGTGAGCCTTCAGAACCCAGCTAAAACTCTAGATGTGGTAGCACAAGCCAGTAATCGCAGTGCTGGGGACCAAGGACAGGAAGATCTCTGGGACTTGCTGGCCCATGAGTAAGAAACATTGTCTCAAAGAGGAGGAGGAGGTGGGGAGGAGGGGGAGGGAAGGGAGGAGAAAGGGGTAGAAAAGCTGACCAGGTTGGCGCATGCTTTTAATCCCAGTGCTTGGGAGGCAGAGGCATATGGTTCTCTATGTGTTCCAGGCCTGGTCTACACAGTGAGTTCCAGGTCAGCCAGGGCTACATAATGAGACCATGTCTCAAAAAAAAAAAAAAAAAAAAAAAAAAAAAAAAAAAAAAAAAAAAACGAGGAAGACAGGGCTGGTGAGATGGCTCAGTGGGTAAGAGCACTGTCTGCTCTTCCAAAAGTCCTGAGTTCAAAACCCAGCAACCACATGGTGGTTCATAACCACCCGTAATGAGATCTGACACCCTCTTCTGGTGTGCCTGAGGACAGCTACAGTGTACTTATTTATAATAATAAATAAATCTTTGGGCTGGAGCAAGCAGGGACTTAGCAAGCAGGGTCTACTGGAGCAAGCCGGGCCGACGGGAGTGAGCAGAGGTCCTAAAAGTCAATTCCCTACAACCAGATGAAGGCTCACAACTATCTGTACAGCTACAGTGTGTACTCATATACATAAAATAAATAAATAAATCTTTTAAAAAATTAGAAAGACGCCTAATATCAAATTCTGATTTCCATGTGCACGTGCACATAGATACATGCACACACACACACACAAACACACAGACACACACACTGAAGAAAGTGGGTATTCCAACTGGAATTGAAGCATCAGGATGAAAAATAAAAGAAGCCATTCACTGTGTCTATTCAACAAAGACTTAAACACTTTTATTCCCTAGAGTCTCTTTTATAAAAGGACAGAGTTGTATATGCACGGCTCTCCTATAGTCCACTCTAGGCCTCTCTTTTTTCTCACCTCATCCTTCCTTCTTCTTCTCTCTCAGTAGCCTCTCGTCCTTTTATTCTTCTCCGCCCCTGTGCTGATACACCCTTTTCCAGGGTCATAGAGTTTTCTACAGAAAAGTGCCCATCTGTGCCAAGGGTAATGCAAAAGCTGGCTCAAACCAAATATGCATCTTGGATATTATTCATTGTGAGACCCTATAAAACATATTCATATCACCTTATCTGCCAGTGTCAGCAGCAGCAGACTACAAACAAAGCAGATGTTTGTAGACAACTCCATTGGTACAAGGTACCATACTGTCTGCTTAATGAAGTGGGTCTCATCCTTTAGCTTTCAAAACTTTTAAGTGTGTGGGTATTTTGCTTATATGTATGTCTGTGTGCCACATGCATGCCTTGTACCCACAGAGAACAAAGGAAGGCATCAGATCCCAGTGCTCACCGCTGCTGAGACATCTCTCCCTCTGCTTTCAAATTCTTATAATAATGCCTACAAAGGCCCACAGTGAACCTGGCCCCTTTAATACCAATGGTGTTCTACTCAAATCTCAGTTCTAGTCACTATTTCTTGTAGGGACCTGGACAAATGGCCTAATTCCACCAAACCTCAGCTTACACATCACAGACAGAGGTGATGACCTAATCCACAAGAATTAAAATCGTATGGAGAAGTTGAGTTTGGGATGGTGTCAGCATTGTATTAGAAGTGGATGCTGACTCTGACGGGTAAGGAGTCTTGGCTGCTGACTTGATGGAATCTAGAATCGTCTAGAGATAATCCTCTGAGAATTTGTGAAGGAGGTTTCCAGATTGAAGTAATAGAGTTGGAGGTATCATCCCCTGGCCTGTGGTCCCAAACTGAATAAAAAGGAGTGCCTTAGTTAGGGTATCCTTTGCTACGAAGAGATGCCATGACCAAGGCAACTCTTGGGGCTGGCTTTCAGGTTCAGAGGTAATTATCATCATAGCAGGAAGTATGGCAGTGTACAGTCAGGCATGGTGCTGGGGAAGATGATGAACGTTCTGTATCTTGATTCAAAGGCAACCAGGGGAGACCGGCATCCTCAGGCTGCTAGGCGGAAGCTCCCTTCCACAATGGGTGTAGTGAAAGGAAAAATTAAAACTTTGGACCTGTGCTGACTAGGAAGAAAATTTATGGGCCTAAGAATCCATCACAAGCTAGCCCACATAGGCTGGGAATGAGCTAGCAGGCTGTTAGACATCACAAGAACTGGCAGGTCAAGAAGACATAAAACTGTAAATATAGGGAAAAACATGTCTAGGCATACAAGGACGTGCCTGGGTAGGTCCTGAGTAATGGACCATCAGGTCCTCTTAGATATGGTATAAGGTCAGATGCTCTGTTGACTCAGATTAACACCAACCTTGGGAATTTTCCACTCTGTTCTGCACATAATAGTTAATATTTGAACTAGCCAATCATGTACAGCCACACTGATTTCTTTGTTCCCCTAGACCCTTTTCCTATATAAACCCCTAACTTTCAAGCCTCGTGGTTGACTCCACTATCTCCTGTGTGAGATAGGTGTGGTGCCGGCCCGGAGCACCCTGAAAATAAAACTACCTCTTGTAATTACATCAAGACAGTCTCTCGTGATTCCTTGGGTGCACATCCTCCCGAGATTTGAGTGGGGTCTCCCCACGGGGGTCTTTCAGTAGCCTGAGCATAGAAGACCCCCAAAGTCTACCTCCACAGTGACACACTTTCTCCAACAGGGTCACACCTCCTATCAGTATCACTCCCTGTGGGTCAAACATATTTGAACCACCACAAGGAGGAAGTGAGCCAAATCCCAACATCACCTCGCTCTTCTTCCAGATGGCAGACACAAAGGATGTGACCATCTATCTCAGGCTCCTGCCACCATGACTCCCCCACCATGAGGGGCTGTACCCACAAACTGTGAACCAAAACAAACCCTTCCTTCCTTAAGCTGCCTCCTTTGTGTGTTCTGCCAAAGCAGTGAGAACGGGGACTAATACAATCATTTGACAAACACAGAGGCTCTCAACCTCACGCTGCCTCACACACAGAGAAACACGGGCCGTTATTCATCTATGCTTGTGCGATGCTAGGAAATGTGTTAGATGCACACTAAACAACATGTGGGCACACAGACCTGGGGAATGGAGCTCCTGAGGAAGGACACTCAAGGTTCACCTCTGGTCTCTACATGTACCATGTGCAGGTATGTGCATATTCACGTTACATGTACCTCTCAAATAAACATGAAAACACATGCAAAACAATAGCAAAAGCAAAAGCCCTGGAAACAAGACAGTAACAGAATAACTGACACAATCAACTCTGAAAGAGGAGACTTGGGCTTGTGGTTTCAGTCTACAGTTGCTTGGTCCCATTGGTTTTGTTCATTTGTTTTACTTTGCAATTTGGGGGGGGGGTGTTTGTTGTTTATTTGCCTATTTTTTTCTTTTTTATTGGATATTTTCTTTATTTACATTTCAAATATTTTCCCCTTTCCAGGACTCCCCTTCAGAAACCACCCCCATCCCATCCTCCCTCCCCTGCCTCTATGAGAGTGCTCCCCAACCCACCCACCCACTCCCATCTTCCCATCCTGGCATTCCCCTACACTGGGGCATCAAACACCTTCAGGCCCAAGGGCCGCTCCACCCACTGATGTCCAACAAGTCCATCCTCTGCCATATATGTGGCCAGAGCCATGGGTCCCTCCATGTATACTCTTTGATTGGTAGTCGGGAGGGTTGATACTGTTGCTCTCCCCATGGGGCTGCAAACCCCCTCAGCTCCTTCAGGCCCTTCTCCAACTCTTCCACCTGGAACCCCATGCTCAGTCCAATGGTTGGCTGCAAGCATCCGCCTCTGTATTTGTCAGGCTCTGGCAGAGCCTCTCAGGAGACAGCCATATTAGGTTTCCATCAGCAAGCACTTCCCAGCATCTACAATATTGTCTGGGCTTGGTGACTATATATGGAATGGATCATCAGACAGGGCACTCTCTGCATGGCCTTTTCTTCAGTTTCTGCTCCACACTTTGTCTCCATATTTCCTCCTGTAAGTATTTTGTCCCCATTCTAAGAAGCATTGAAGCATCCATACTTTGGTCTTCCTTCTTCGTAGGCTTCATATGGTCTGTGAATTGAATCTTGGGTATTCCAACCTTTGGGGCTAATACCCACTTATCAGCAAGTGCAAACCATGTATGTTCTCAAGATGATATTTTCAAGTTCCATCCATTTGCTTGCGAATTTCATGAATTCATTGTTTTTAATAGCTGAGTAGTATTCCATTGTGTAAATGTACCACATTTTCTGTATCCATTCCTCTGTTGAGGGACATCTGGATTGTTTCCAGCTTCTGTCTATTATAAATAAGGTTGCTATGAACATAGTGGAGCATGTGTCCTTATTACATGTAAGAACATCTTCTGGGTATATGCCCAGGAGTGGTAAAGTTGGGTCCTCAGGTAGTACTATGTTCAATTTTCTGAGGAACCATCAGAGTGATTTTCAGAGTGGTTGTACCAGTTTGCAATCCCACCAGCAACAGAGGGGTGTTCCTGTTTCTCCACATCCTTGCCAGCAACTGTTGTCACCTGAGTTTTTGATCTTAGCCATTCTGACTGGTATGAGGTGGAATTTCAGGGTTGTTTTGATTTGCATTTCCCTGATGACTAAGGATGTTGAACATTTCTTTCGTTGCTTCTCTGCCATTTGAGTTTCCTCAGTTGAGAATTCTCTGTTTAGCTCTGTTCTCCATTTTTTTAATAGGGTTATTTGGTTCTTTGGAGTCTAACTTCTTGAGTTCTTTATATATATTGGATATTAGCCTTCCATCAGATGTAGGATTGGTAAAGATCTTTTCCCAATCTGTTGGTTGCCATTTTGCTATTGACAGTGTCCTTTGCCTTACAGAAGTTTTACAATTTTATGAGGTCATATTTGTAGATTGTTGATCTTATAGCATAAGTCATTGGTGTTCTGATCAGGAACTTTTCCCTTGTGCCCATGTGTTAATGACTTTCTCTTCTACTAGATTCAATGTATCTGGTTTTATGTGGAGGTCCTTGATCCACTTGGACTTGACCCTTGGACAGGGAGATAAGAATGGATCAATTTTCATTCTTCTACATGTTGACCGAAAGTTGAGCCAGAACCATTTGTTGAAAATGCTGTCTTTTTTCCACTGGATGGTTTTAGCTCCTTTGTCAAAGATCAAGTGACTTGTTTGTCTATTTTTAAGACAGGTTCTCACTATGTAGCCCTAACTGTAACTTACTCTGTAGTCCTGGCTGGCTTCAAACTCACAGATATCTACCTCCCTCAGCCTCCCATATATTAGGATTAAAGGTATGCTCCACCACTCCTGGGTTTCCATTTTTTTTTTTTTTTATCTCTGGACAGGTAGAACATCATGGTAGAAATGGTTGCATATGACAGAAAAAGATGCTAACTTCATTCTGGCAAGAAGCAGACAGGGAGGGCTATCCAAATACTGCCCTCGAGGGTATACACCCACTCATGTACTTATACCCAATGGCCCTTCCTTTTAAAGGATCCATCATCTCCTAATAGTGCCACCAGTTGGTACCACGTCTTCAACATCAAGCCTTTGAAAGACAAGAAAGTGTCTTAGCATAAAACTTTAAGAGAAGATGCATTGCAGCTCTTCCATTTCCTGGGGTCTCTCTCTTATAGAGAATATCAGGCTATCATTAGACATTAGGTATATTTCAGAGAATCCCACTGATTTTTCTTTAAAAGTCCTTTAGTTATTATTGTCTTAGTTAGGGTTTCCATTGTTGTGAAGAGACACCATGACCAAAGCAACTCTTATAAAGGCAAACATTTCATTGGGGCTGGCTTACAGGTTTAGAGGTTTGTCCATTATCATCATAGCAGGAAGCATAGCAGCATGCAGGCAAACATGGTGCTAGAGTAGATGATAGTTCTATATCTTGATCTGAAGGCAGCCAAGAGGAGACTGTGTCACACTGGCCAGACTTGAGCATATATATGAGACCTCAGAGTTTCACCTTCACAATAACACACTTCCTCTAAGAAGGTTACATATCCTCCCATAAGGTCACACCTCCTAATAGTGGCACTTCCCATGTGCCAAGCATATTCAAATTCCATTCCCTGGCCCCCATAGATTTGTTCAAACACATGAGTATATGGGGGCCATACCTAACCATACCATAATGTAAATACATTTAGTCCAACTTCAAAAGTCCCCATAGTCTATCACTGTTGCAGCTGCCAGCGGCTATGCACGAACAGGGTCTCTGGAAGACAGGAAGGGGTCTAGGGGGGAAATAAAGGGAATCAGACAGCTAGAGGGGAATTAAAAAATGGGATTGAGTCACGGTTATGCTTTCAGTCCTCCATGTGTATTCAACTGTCTCTGTTACAAGCAGGCAGGCAGAAACCCCTCCCCAGTCCGTCAGCATCTCGCAGCCCAATCAGCATCTTCATCTTCCCTCTCTGGAAGTGGGAGTTCCAGCGTAACAGGAAGTTGGAGAGAGGCATGGCTATTGGCAGGAGCTTAGAGAGGGGCGTGGCTATTGTCAGGAGCTTAGAGAGGGGCGTGGCTATTGTCAGGAGCTTAGAGAGGGGCGTGGCTATTGGCAGGAGCTTAGAGAGGGGCGTGGCTATTGTCAGGCGCTTAGAGAGGGGCGTGGCTATTGTCAGGAGCTTAGAGAGGGGCGGCTATTTGTGGCAAGGCAAGGTCTGAGAACCAGCTCCAGGCTGGAGGACGGTCACATATCACAGCCTCAACAATGTTTAAAAGTAAAGTTTAAAGTCTCTTCTGAGAGTCATGCAATCTCTTAAGTATAGTCTCCCATAAAATCAAAATCAAAAGCAGATCACATACTTCCAACACATCATCTCACAGGATATAAATTACCATTCCAAAAACATCATAGTGGGGGAAATACTAGACCAAAGCAGGACCAAACACCAGGTGGACAAACTCCAAACTCTGCATCTCCATGTCTGATGTCCAACTTCTTTCAGCCTTGTTGACTGCAATACAGTTTTTTCTCTTGGGCTGGCTCCACTCCTTGTTGTAGCTTTCTTCAGCGGGTTTCCCATCATTCTGGCATCTCTAACACCTTGGGGTTTCCAAGGCAACTTCAACTTCACAGCTTCTTGTTCCAATGTCTGGTATTGACACATGGTCTTGTGGGCTCCTCCAAAGGGCTTGCATCACTCTCCAGCTCTGCCCTCTGTAGCACTCTAGGCTCTGGTTGACTCCACTCCACTGCTGCTGCTGTCTTGGTGACCGCCCTATGGTACTGGTATCTCCAATATACTGGAGTCTTCTGCTGCAACTAGGCTATACTGTCACCAATAGCCTCTCATAGGCTCTCTTCATAGTGCCAAGCCTCAAATTTTCTTTGCATGATCTCTTCAGTCCTGGGTTTTCAACTGCCTCTGAGGCTGCAACTTCACCTAAGGTCTTTCTTGGCCTCTCACAGTTCCAAGCCTTATCCATTCTCCATTACCCCTTCATATTTTCAAAACCAGTGCCACCTGAGTGATTCTTACATATTACGAAGTCTGGCTGTGAGCAATAGGATTGTCTCTGGCACATAACTTTTTGTGCTCTCAAAAAAATACTTCCTAGAAGATTTCACCTCAGCGATGCTAGTCCCTTCTTAATCACCAGTAACTTCTTAGCTCCAGATAACCAGCATCTATTGTCCCAGTAACCCCTTCTATTCTTGACTCTAAAGCCAAAGCCATGTGGCTGAATCTGCTGTGTTCTGCGGCCTGCTGGGGCAGGAAGCCTCTTGTTCTACTACATCTTCACCAGCTTTCTGTTTTCAGTGGCTTCCTTCACTGCCTAAGTTTGGCTGTCCTGGAACTTGTTCTGTAGACTGACCTGGAACTCAGAGTCATCTATCCCAGAAACACCCAGGAGAGGTCGTGGTGGTGTGCTGGCCCCTCTGACTCTTTAGTGCTTCTGTTAGGTTTCAGCTTCTGCAACAGACTCCAAGAGAGTTCTTCTAACCAAACTGCATGGATCTGAGTGTGAGCTGAATTTAAAGAGAGAAGGGGGAAGAAGCAGAACACACAGGGGTGAATGGAGAGAACTGAGAAGATGGCTCAGGGGGTAAAGCATTTGCCAAGAAAGCATGAGGACACAAAGTTAGATCAACAGAGGCTAGACATGGTAGCAGATGTCTATAACCCCTGCTCCTGTGAAGATACTAAAGGTAGAGACAGGAGAATCCCCAGAGTGTTGTAGCAAGCTAGCCTTGTATACCAGTGGTGACCATGAGACCCTGTCTTAAACAAAGTAGAAGGTGAGAGCTGACACCCAACCTCCATGTGAGTCGTGTCACACGCACTCACACACAGCTGCACACACATGTTGTAAACAGAGACAATAAAATAAATAAATGAAGGAGGAAAGAACCCAGAGGTTTTATAGTTTTCTACCTCTAATCTGCAGGAAAATTATGATCTTATTTCATATCTTGTGGGTAAGAGCCACAACTGCCCTTCGGTCTGGATGTTCTTCCTCCCGAGTAACAGGTAAAGTGGAGGGAAGAGATGCCAAGCTGGCAGACTGCCAACTCCTCCATGGTGCCTGGAGAAGGAAGCTGTGTCCAGATGGCTCTGAGTAGGTACCCAGCAGAGCCCCTGTGCTGAGAAACACTGTCAAGCAGCCTCATGCCTGGACTTGGGACTGGAGCCACTTAGCTCTCCATCACAGGGCCATCAATCATGAACTTGGGGGGAGGGAAAAAACTTTCTCGGTGCTAGGGTTTATTATCAAGTTCTAATGAAAATATATGAGTTTCACAGAATAGTCTGAAAAGTGCAGAGTATCTGAATGCAAAGTGGTGAGATTGTGTGATGAGGTGCAAGAGGCAAAGTGACTACCTGATTAGAGCCAGGAGCAGAGCGAGAATGGAGCGAGGCTGCAGAGTGAGACCAGGACCATATCTTAAGGAAGAGGTGGGAAGCAGAGAGAGAGAGGGGAGGGAGGGCAAGAAGGGAGAGGGAGAGAAGGGGGAGAACATTGGCAATACAGAAAAGGGGTCAACTCTGTGGAAGCCAGATTTATATTCAAAAGCTAGGCTTTTTTAAAATATATATATATATATATATATAATTTTGTAGGCATGCCTGCAAGCATTCATGTGGTGGCAAGGTCATGCAAAATGTTAGAGGAGAGCATCATACCCCTGGAACTGGAGTTACTGGCATTTGTAAGCTGCCTGAGTGGGTGCTGGGTACAGAACTTGGTCCCTTCAAAAAGAACAGCAAGCATTCTTAACTTCCTAGCCATCTCTCCAGCCCTATGGTAAACAAATGATAACAGCTAACCCCCAACATACACTAACAAAGAAGGCTGCGTATTCTGCATAGGAGTTTAAATGCATGCATAATCCTCGTGCACCCCAAATTTCCTCTTAGCTGAGTTTGGTGGCAGGCTTGCTGTGCGCCTTCCTGTACCAGCTGTGCCTGACTGCCTCTGTCTCTTCACTCTCTCCAGCCGTTCTGTTACACTCATTGTTCTCTTTGTTAGGTAGGAGCCAATATTTTCTGCAATATATCATTATTTATTAGGCATTGAAACTGTCTTTTAAAGTCTGTTAGTCGCTTTATTAGGACTCTCGCCATCTTTCCCGTGTTCTGGTAATAAAGTAGCTCACATCCTGAGTGGTCTTCCCTTAACTTTAATTTCTCCATAACCCTGTTATTTTTAGTGTGTGATTTTGTAGAATATGAGAGGGTTTTTTTTTTCAGAGAATTTTCTTACTGTTCTAATATAAATTCTTGGACAAACTTCCAGGTAAGTTTTATCATGCCGTAATAAAAATTCTTGAACCAACTCGATTCTATACATCATTTATTTAAGTCTAAATATTTTTCGAGGACTGTTTGCTGAAAACAGTTCTTTTTAAGATGGCAGCCTCTCACTTTGGTAAAGTGCTGAGATGATTCCTGGGCCCACCTCATCCTGGTGTTTGCTATGTGAGACTTGACCTGAGAACACGTGACACTGAAAGTCTGAATTTAGAAATTTGGAAAAAGCATGTTAATGGAGATGCATTAATGTAAACTGTATAACCTTTACTTAAAGGGCATAGAAAGTCTCTGTAACGAGCCAGGAATGTGGACTGGTCAGTTTCAAGAACCTGTTGGCCACAAAGCCCCCACCCCCAGTTTGGTCCAAGAACAAAAGCAGGATATGAGCCATCTGGGTGGTTCTAGGGAATGATCAGCCATAAAGTGAAAGCATTGACCAGACCACATTCTTGTGAATAATGAGTAGGGGTTGGGTCCTGTTAGAATTTTCCACTGTTTTTTGTTATGTTTCCTTGGTAACCCCCTCACACACACACACACCCAGTTTGTGGTTTTTCCCTTTAAATACCCCTCACTTCTTATGTTCGGGGTCGAACTTCTCTGGCCTGCCAGGCTACGTGTTCAACCCCAGATCTGGCTTATCCCGAATAAATCTCGTGTGATTGCAGCAAGATCAGTCTCTCGTGAGTTATTGGGTGGTTGCATCATCCAGAGACTTGAGTGAGGGTCTCCCTAGCTCTGGGGGTCTTTCAACATGAACTTCTATTCATCACAGACAGGGAACCAATGACAGACCAAAGCAGTTGTCATACCAAACTTGATGTCTCTGTCCTTTTCTGTGTCTGTGATAAAACACCATGATCAAGGCAACTCATATCTGAAAGCATTTCACTGGGCTTATGGGTTCAAGGGTTAGGGAATGTTGGAGCAAAGGAATGGCAATTGAAACATCTGCTAGTTCACATCTAAATCCCTGAGCAAGAAACATAGAAAGAGCTCACTTGGGAATGGCCCAAGTCTTTTGAAATCTCAAAGCCTGACCCTAACAAGACAACACCCCTCAATCCTTCCTAAACATTTCTACAGAAAGAGGACCCCTCCTCAAACATAGAGCCAATAGGGGCCCATTTACACTCAAGCCACCACACTTATGAACCAATTACTTTGTAGGGGTTACTTACAAGAGTATGGTTCAGAGGAGATAACTCATGACAGCTGCATCCCTGTGGATCTCTGCATGGCTTGGAGTCAGCTCAGTGGGTCAGACAATCTCTTCCAAGTGACTCTGCCTTCCCCCCAACAGTTATTAACTGCTTCCATGATCTTGAGAGTGGTCGTGTGTGTCTTGTTAGTTTCTTGAGACTAGTAGGGTGTTTACTTCTTGAGGTCTCATGAGCCTCCTCTTCTCTCTGGGGAGAAATGCTTTCATGAAGAAGAAATAGCTGTACAACAACATATAAGTCCTATATCACTTCTTCCCTAGAATGTAGACAGAATGTATGGATATGCCGGATCTCAACACGTTGACAAAGGCAAGGAGATTTTTACCAATGGCATTACAGTCACTGATTAATAAAGATGAGTTAATCAAAAGGGAGATTATTCTAGGTGGGCCTGATTTAATCATGTGAGCCTTCAAAGAGGACCTGACATTCCAAAATACTCCTCTTGGGATGGGGGGTGGGGTCTCCACCCTCTCAGAGGAGAAGGGGAAGGTGGATCTCGGGAGGAATTGTGGGAGTTAGTGACTGGCAGGAGGCAGTGATCAGGATGTAAACTGAATGAATAAAAATAAAAAAGAAGAAAAGTTCCTGAAAGTCCAAATGAATTTAATCAGCAAAAATTAACTTTTCGGGGGATCTTCTATGATGGCTCAGAAGTTCAGAGTATGAGTTGTTCTGCCAGAGGACCTGAGTTCAGTTCCCAGAACCCATGCTGCATGGCTCACAACCACCTGTAATTGCAGCTCCAGGGACTCAACACCCAGAGGCACCTGCACTCCATGTGCATATTCACACACAATTAAAATGAAAAACCTGTTTTTAATTTTATACAATTAAAAATCTGTCTAAGTTGACATTTGTTCCACAGTTTATATTTACAAAGGTGAGACACCAGACAGGAATATTTTGGAAAGATTTTCTAATAACAAACAATTGAAATAATTTCAGCATGATTAACCTTTCTTTAAGAAATGCACCTAACTTGAAGGGTCCCATTTAGGAGTGAAGAATGACATCTCCATTGCTCATCCCATAATGCCAGCAGGAGAGGCAGAATCCTGCATTCCTTGGAGCTTCACAATAGCACACTGAACTTGGGACCATTCCACATGTCGAAATAAAAAGAAGGTAATTACCCAAATAATTTCACCTTTTTTTTTTTCTTTCCAAACCTTTCAGCTGAAATAACCAGATAATTACAAATGGCTTATTTTGTATTCCAAGAGCATTTCAGGTCCTGTTTGAATTATTCATATGAATTCTTCCATTGTTCATTTTGACTTTCTAGCATGGAGCTATTCCAAGGCTAAGGAGAAAGTGTGTTGGCAATGACATCTGGCCCCTGGATGGAGGCCCTGGAGTTACGGGAGAATATTAGCCAACCGGACAGCTGGCAATGTCTTCATTTACTGACCAGGCAGATTAAATACAAGCCTTTCTGGCTCCACCGGGGACATTGCTTTTTAGATCCTGATCAAGAACTTACTGGGATCCTGTAGGATGCCAGAGCCCAGCACTTTGCAGCATGCAGGGCAATAATTATGCTCAATTACAGCCTAGCATGTGGTTTCTGGCATATAAAAATCTCCCTGCGGCAAACCAATCTTTAAGGCAAAGAAGAACCCGTTTTGGCCCTCTTTCATGCTGCTAAAAATCCTTTCTTAATTCAGTCTCCAGAGGGCTTCCAACATTCCAGATCTCTGGCCCGCGGCCACAAAATCCATGTTAAATGATGGCATTGATATTTCCAGGGAAGATTAGGACCCAACCTGACACAGGGAGAGCAATGCCTGGTCTCACAGAAACAGAGCCCCGTGGAGATTGTGTGATGTGAAACTAAACCAAAGGCAAAGCTCGGGGTGACCTTACAGTAAACAGCTCCATCGGAGGTGACCTTACAGTAAACAGCTCCAGCTTGGGGTGAACGCGCTTTGAAAGGATTCAGGCAAGCCTACCTGTTTGTTCTCATGTGTGCACACACCCACCAGCTGTTTCAAAAGAATATGTGAAGTCAAGCCAGACATATCAAAGAAACAAATAGAGAGCAAGGCGGGAGGTGCAGAGATAGGGGCTAACAGTTCAAAAGAGGCATCCAGGTAAGACTCAGCTCTCCCCTGCCTGTGCCTCTGGCACACCCAATGGACTGAAAAAATAAAGGACTGAAACGCAATTTAGGAATTTGATCTTGCTTAGGAAATGGATCTGATATTGGGAATATCACAAAGTCATTGACTTTTTTGATCTCATTGTTTAAAATATATGCAGGTATATCACAAGGATAATAATTTAGATTTTCTAGGCATTTCAACTTAGCATAATTCCTTAGTGACCCTTTCTGTCATCACATTGATAAAAATACCCTGACAAAACAACTAAAGGTAGAGAGTTGTCTTAGTCAGGGTTTCTATTCCTGCACAAACATCATGACCAAGAAGCAAGTTGGGGAGGAAAGGGTTTATTCAGCTTACACTTCCATACTGCTGTTCATCACCAAAGAAGTCAGGACTGGAACTCAAGCAGGTCAGGAAGCAGGAGTTGATACAGTGGCCATGGAGGGATGTTCCTTATTGGCTTGCTTCCCCTGGCTTGTTCAGCTTGTTTTCTTATAGAACCCAAGACTACCAGACCAAGGATGGCACCACCCACAAGGGGCCCTCCCCTCTTGATCACTAATTGAGAAAATGCCCCACAGCTGCATCTCATGGAGGCATTTCATCAACTGAAGCTCCTTTCTCTGTGATAACTCCAGCTTGTGTCAAGCCAGTACAAGAGTGTTTATTCTGGCTCCCAGTCCAAAGGAGCAGTCTATCTTCTCAAGAAAGTCAAGGTAGCTGGGGTGTGATGTGAAAAGGTCCCATCGTGTTCCCAGTCAGGAAGCGGAGAGCAATGAATCAATGCAAGCTGCTCACCTGCCTTTCTCTACTTGCACAGTCGGGAACCCAAGCCACTGAATGGTGCTGCCCACAGTGAGAAGATCTTACCTTCTCTATTAAGACAAACAAGATAATTCCACACAGGTATGCCCAAAGGTTCATCTTCTACTAAATTCTAGATTCTTTCAAGCTGACCTAATGAAAGCAAGATGCAACAGAATCTGAAGGAGAAGGGAGAGGTGACATGCCGGCTAAGAAATTAGACTCAAGTAAATTACAGCAATGACTGGTAATATACAAAGAAATAGCTATAAATGTCTGTAATACTAAGAGCACAGAATTATGTGTATTGCTATAAAATGGGCACAAATGAAAGTAACACATTGATTATCCAACTAACCAGAATGTTTTATAAAATGTTATATAGCACATAATAACCCCACTGTAAATGTTATATAAAATTAATGTCAGTTTTAAATATCAAACATTTTTATATGCCTATGAAAAGTTAAGAAGCAATTGGAGGAGTACGTGAGAGGTTCAAGATCAGCTAAAAGGATATTAGCTTTTAGTGTCCAAATATGTCTTTTTCTTCTAGAAATCATCCAATATGAAGGCACCTCTGAGTTCTATAAATCACTACTGGATGATTCACATTTGATGTGAAAATTCCTGAAATTAATCTACAAATTCAACACAATCTTCAAGGAAATTCCAATGGCATTTTTATAAGAACTAGAAAAATAATCACATGGAAGCCCAAAAGACCATGAATAACTCAAGCAATCTTTAGCAAAAGAGCAACGATGAAGCTAACATAATAACTGTCCTCAAACTATGCTACAGAGCTATAGTAACAAAATCAGAATGATACTACCACGAAACAAATGTGAATGCCCATGGAATAGGATGGAGGTCCAGAAACAAGCCCAGACAACTGCCAAAAAGACTATTTCTTTTAAGATGGTGCTAGGATATCACACAGCACTCTAAATTTACATCTCTATACCTGTAGATTAGTGCAGCTCTTGGGTATCAACAGAGAAGTTCTTTTATGTAGTGGTCAGCAGTTAATACAGAAACTCACAGCTGGTCAACTGGAGAGTGTCCGGGGAGTGCTCAGCCATAAAGGGAGCATCTCTATCATAAGCTCTCTCCCAAAGGCTCAGGTAACATCTTGCAGAGGAAAATCATAAGAGACAATAGTTCAAGAGGATTGGGGCAAAGTAGTGTCTCTGGACATAAGATGTTGCTATGGTTGCTTCACCATGTCTACAAAAGGCCAATCTATATTCTAACATGGAGGGAGTGCTTAAGAGCCCACATCCTAACTGAGGAGCTACCGAAAGTTGATCACTGCTGGGAGAGGGAGAGTCCACTGTCTTTTCTTTTGAATTTTCATTTTATGTATGCTGGTATTTTGCCTGTGTGTGTGTCTGTGAAGGTGCCAGATCCCATGGAACTGGAGCGACACACAGTTGTGACATGCCATATGGATGCTTGTAATTGAACTGGCATCCTCTGGAAGAACAGTCATTAAGAACTGCTGAGCCGTTTCTCCAGCCCCCAGAGTCAGTTTTCTTCAAGGGTGTAGCCACTAATAGGCTGACCATGTTTCTGTGGATAGCCCTATAACCATGAGTGTGTGGGTAGCACAAAACGGACTTTCTGAGTTATTTCAAGACACAAGACATAACCTTAGGAATGGGGTTAGGAAGGGAACTGTATCTAGGAGGAGTTACAGGGAGGAGTGGAAGTGAATACATTCAAATGCATGCTGTCCATGTATGGAATTCTCAAAGAATTTATTGAAGGTATTTTAAGCCATAAATAAATAATATCTATGTAAATTGAGTACTGAGAAAATGGAATTTCCAAGTGTAGAAGAATGAAACCTTTCACAAAAACAGTACAAAATAGACCAAGAACCTTAAGGTAAGACCTGAACTCAAAACTCCTGGGAGGAAATGTAGGGAAGACAAGGTATGTGCAAGGGCAAGGATTCTATTTCAATTCCAAGGGAAATGAAGCCAAGAATTGACAGATGAGATTACATAAAATAAAAAACCCCTGCACAGCACAGGAAGCAATCACCAAAATGAAGAGGCAACCTGAAGAATCGAAGAAATTATTTGACAATTGCACATCAGTTTGGGCATTAATATACAGTATATATGAGGAATTGTAAAACTTACATACCAGAATGCCAATAATCATCCAGTCAGTGAATGGGCTGAATAAATCGATTTGGAAAGAAGAAATACAATTGATTAATCCTTAGCTATGGAAAATGCAAATGAAAACTACTTTGGAATTCTGTCTTAGCCCATTCAGAATAGCTGCAATCAAGAGTAAATGTTGGTGAGGATACAGAGAAAGAAGAACATTCATTCACTGCTGGGGGAATGAAAATTTCTTCACCCTATGAAAATTTCTTCACCTCTATGAAAATCATATGTTCATTCCTCTAGACAACTGAAGTAGAAACACCATATGACCCAGCTGTACCACTCTTGCGTGTACAACCAATGGACGTTAAGTCAGCATACCATGGAGATACTTTCAGAATCATGTTTACAGCTGCTGTGTTCACAGTGTCCAGGAAATGAAACTAGCCCAGATGTTGTCAATGGATAAAGAAACTGTGGTACCTATATGTGGTGGTTTGAATATGCTTGGCTCCGGGAGTGGCACTATAAGGAGGTACGGCCTTGTTGGAGGAAGTGTGTCACAGTGAGCAGGAGTTTAAGACCCTTGTCCTGGCTGCCTGAAAGCCTGTCTTCTCTTGTTTGCCTTCAGAACAAGATGTAGACCTCTCAGCTCCTCCTGCACCATGCCTGCCTGGATGCTGCCAAGCTTCCCACCTTGATGATAATAGACTGGACCTCAGAACCAGTAAGCCAGCCCCTATTAAATGTTTTCCTTTATAAGAGTTTCCTCGGTCATGGCATCTCTTCACAGAAATGGAAACCCTAACTAAGATAATATACACAGTAGAATTTTATACAATTGTAAAAATATGAAATCATAACAATTGCAGAACATGGATACTACTGGGAATCATTCTGTTATGTGAATTAAGCCAGACTCAGAAAAAGGATCAACACATTTTTGTCTCATATGCAAAACTTAAAACGTGTGTGTGTGTACCTGTAATAGAGAGAGTATATGAAAGAGTGAGTAAGCATGTTTGTATGTGTGTACACACGTGTGCATATGTACATGCATGTGTGTTCTTAATTGTCCTGGCAGGAATGGGGCCATTCTAAAGAGGCACATGAGTCCCTCCCTTTGGCTAGCTAATACATTACCAAAACCATAGACTCCAAGAAGTTGATTTCTCTGGGAATCTCACACTGGGAGAAGAAAAAAGCTAAAGCCTCGTGCTAGTGAAAAGGAGGCCCTTGTTGCTCTCAAGGGTACCCCCAAATTTTCCTGTATTGCTGGTTTCCTGGAAAAAATTATTTTCCTGGGACAAAAGAACCTGAAAATTTTAGTAGATGCTCCCAATATCTACACCTGTAACAGCACACAGAAAGGCCTTGTGTGAACTGGAGAGATGGCTCAGAGGTTAAGAGCACTGGCTGCTCTTCCAGAGGTCCTGAGTTCAATTCCCAGCAACCAAATGGTGGCTCATAACCATCTATAATGAGATCTGATGCCCTCTTCTGGCCTGCACTCATATATGCAGGAAGAATGACATATACATAATAAATAAATCTTTAAAAAGGAAAGGAAGGAAGGAAGGAAGGAAGGAAGGAGGAAAGAAAGAGAGAGAGAGAGAGAGAGAGAGAGAGAGAGAGAGAAAGAAAGAAAGGAAGGAAGGAAGGAAGGAAGGAAGGAAGGAAGGAAGGAAGGAAGAAAGGCCTTGTGTATGAGTTCAAGAGGAACACTGAAATGGGTTGCTGTGGGTATGTAGTCTAATAGAAGAGTTTTTCATATCATGGACAGACAGACAACAGTATAAGGGGAGCTCTAGAGAAATAAAATCAAGACCCTCATGACAGAAGTGAGCATTTCTTAGTTTCACAGCACAAGCCTGCATACAGGCTCTCTGGTTCCTAAGCAGGAGGCAGGAAAAGGGGTGGAGAAAAAGAAGCCCAGCCAGCCTACTTCTTTACATGCAAACTCATTGCCAAAGTGGGAGACCCTAGCACCTGGAGTCCATTCACTAGAGATTACTGGATTATGCTCGCAGTAGGGGCTACTGGTATCTGTAAAGGGGAGGGGTCTACAGGTATGTAGCCTGTGTGGCAGCAGAAGTCTAACTCTATACTCTTTTATTTCTTAGACAGGGTCTCTTGGCTGTCCTGTCCTGGAATTTGCCATATAGACCGGGCTGGCCTTGAACTCACAGAGGTGTATCTCAAGTGCTGGAATTATAGGCATGCACCACCATGCCTGGCCTAGCATTACACTTTTTGTACAAATAGACATGCAGATGACTGTGGGACATGAAACCATGCCAAGAAGTTTGGTAAGGCAGAGCAGGTAAAGAGCCGGAGACCCAGTGGGCACACGCCTGAAGCTTAGGTGACTCCCAGCCCCCTGCCATATTCCTGACTTGGAACGTGCACCATGCTTCTCACATAAAAGAAATGTGTCCTATGGTCACATAGGCTCAAAACAGAGTTCTCCTATTTAATGAGGTACCTAGAGGCCTGGAGAGTTTAGCCAACAAGCTTCCCTTACCACACATTCCTCCCTGCAAAGGGTATTTAATCTCAAGCCCACCTTGAGAAGTGGGGTATGGTTTTACAAATCCATTTTCCGCCATGACGATCAACTGTTTAGAGCCATGGACGTCTCTTTTCATCAAGATCATGGGGAGCCATGGAGAAGGCCTTCACCTACAGAGCTGCAGCCTAATCTCCCAGAGAAGGCCTCTCTGCTCTCCCAGCCACGTCGGCCACCAAGGCTGCTGCCACCAAACTAAGGACAATCCCTCTGCTGGGACAAGCTAGAGCTCCCATCGTCCTCTGGCCCCTCAGCGCCTCTTCCGCAACCCGACTCTGTTCTCTGCTCTTCTGAGACTCCAGAGGTCCCTATCTATCCAAGGACCTGAGAGTCCCACAGCCCTGGCCTTACTGCAGGTTCAGAGACACCCCCCCCCCCCAATCCAGCTCTGGCTTTCCCACATCTCAGACTGCACTTTCCCACACCCAGAGGGGTGTTTCAGTGCTTCCCTACAGCCCAGCACCCACCCCACCTCCGTGGTGGTGTGGGATAAATGCAAACTCCCCATGTTTTGACTCCCCAAGAGCCCATGCCTTGTGGCAGAGCAGACGAGGGCCTACAGATGATATGGTGAAAACTCTGTTTACACACTAACCCAGTAACCCATATTTTTTTAAAAAATTCATTCACAAGCATTTAAAAAGAATGATACTTTTTAAAATATATGTATCAACTGGTAAAAAAGTGAGATATGCCTACATGTGTCTATAATATGTCACCTGAAGCTAATGTTTGGCATTCAATAAATTTTCTGTGTGAGTTTAAGGCTAAAACTAAATGATGGACAGCGTTAATAGTTCTTGTAGAGGACTTAAGTATAGCTCATCACTCCTTCTCCTGGCCTCCATGGGCACCTGCATGCATATGATGTGTATACAGACAGGCACACACACACACACACACACACACACTGAATGAATGAATGAATCACTGGATGAATGAATGAATGCATGATCAAGCTAAAATTGAAACAGGAGAGCCAAGAGTCTCATCATTGAGAAGCACCTCAGAAAAGCTTGTTCATCTGAAGCGACAAAAGTATAGCTTTGGGGAACAAGAAGTAAGGGGTGCATTTTGGTTCACTAATGACTTGGGCTTTTAATGCCCTTAAAAACATGTATTTCAATAAGAAAAAAGAGGAGGATGGGGGAAGAGAAAGAGAAGAAATAGCCCCTCTAATTGTGGTACCAGAATCTGAGTAGCTTTTGCTGGGTTTTATTCTGTCTCTATACTTTTACTTATTATGTAAGTTTGATATTTTCATGCTGTTAAGAAACAATTACATGCACACTTTAACTTGCCCTTTTATACATGAGTACATTCTCATCATTATAAACTCCTAATTTACAAAGTGATGTATTTCCAAAGGGGAAGTATGCCTCTGGGGCATGGGGGGAGGAGGTGCGCTGTACCTTGGAAAAGGCTGGGGCTAAGTACCTAGACACTTCCAAGCCCAGTGGGGGAAATGGTTCTGAAGTTCTGTGTCTACCTCTCCTTCAGCCTCACTCCTGCCTGGGAGATGGTCCCAGCTTGACTCCTGCAGCTTCTTACCCTCCCCAACCATTGAGGCTGCCTAGTCCCCTCCTCAATTCCCACCCTTGGAAAGGCTAGGCCGTAAGGGCCTTGTTTCTGCTAAAGGCTTGAAGGGGGGTCCATAGTAAATCAATTGCAATTTAAGAGGGAGTGAGTAGGCACACTGCCTGGAACTTTAAGGAGACACATTAAGGTCTCTCTAGCATTTGTCTCCAGTTTCCTCACTGGTTTCTTACCTTCTGCTGACAGCTCGGAGTGCTCTGCCATCATTTTGTGTGTGAAGCCTTGGTAGGTGCATGCAAACCACCAGATGCATTCTTTTTGAGATTCTTGATAGCACTCCCCTATTCTGTCTGGTAAACTCTTCCTCAAGAGAAGGCAGCTCTGCCCAGCACACTGTTGCTGTACATCACTATCCAGCTAGTACTGAGGGCCCTGAGAAGAGTGTGAGAAAAGGAGAGTGTGTAAGTTTTTCTGGGTGAACTGACCAAACACCCACTCATTCTAGACAGGCACCAAAAACAGATGAAAGAATCGATTCTGCCAAATGCAACTTGGTGAGCCAGTGAGCATATGGGGGTTATCCACTGGAGGTTAGGTGAGGAGCTATAGGACTAGAGATGACTCAAAAGAAACTGCATCATTGACAGTCCACCACACTCTGTCAGGAAGATATCAGAGAAGCTACACCCCTACAGGATTTATAGGCAATCATCTCCAATTGATTATACAGTCTCCTCTCCCCAGCAGTTCTTATATATATATAGTCTTGGAAAGGGGGAGAACTTGTGAATCTTGTAAGGATCAGGGACTTTCTGAGACTTGTGAGTTGTTCCCTCCCTGATGTTAAAGAACCTCCCCACACGATGGAACGTCTCAACTCAGAAGAAAATGTTATATAATAATATGAACTGAAGTTCAGAGATGGAATCAGGGCAACTTGAATTAACTACAGGGCTGATTGGTTAAAACTTCTATGTCTGAGGAGATCTGGAGTGTTGTGAATCTAGAACCAAATTATCTTGGGCTATCTTAACCCCCTTCATAGCCTTTTATTGTCATCTTTGTGTGGTCTAACATCCTTGTGCCTAGCGAGTATATCTTTTGGAATACAAGAACAGACCCTGGGCTTCCAGCAACCCAAAGGCTAAGACTCCTATCAGAAAGTACCTGAAGCCTACAACAGAAATTGCCCTGATTTCCTATAACTACCTACCTGGGGTTACCATTCATGTATTTGAAAAAAAAAATCTTGTTGTATTTGTTCTTTTACTATAAAAATGTCATGAGACTAATACTATATTCAAACATGAAATTTGGGACAAGTTATCTTAGTGTTCTTGGGTTGTGTTCACTCATATTTGGCTCCAGAGTAAACCATCTCTTATTCCAGTTGTGGTTTTGTGGCCATAGTAGTTTGCCTATTAGGTAAACTCAACCTGTGTCTAGATTCCTCACACAATACCCTTACCATACAGAGTGTTACAGAAAGCTATACACCAGAGACTTTTCACTTCCCAAGCCCCATCATATACAAGCAAATATTTAGCTCCTAAATTTCTTTTTTAAATTTGTATTATAATTATTAATGTGGGTGTTGGGGTGCCACATTATACCTGCTGTAGCCAGAGAACAGCCCTGTGAGGTCAGTGACTCTTCTCCTTCTACCTGTATGTGGGTGCTAGGGATTGAACTCTGATCACCAGGCTTACATGGCAAAAACCTTTCCCTGCTGAGCTCCTCGGAGATGCTTCGAGGAGCACGCTGTTAATGACTTTCTAATTAAAAGAAAGCTTCTTTTCAGGGTTAACTTGATATTTTGACTATAGAGAGAATGATTTTTCTAACAGTGAAAACTTAGAACCGTGGGCAAGCGTGGGCAGCCAAAACATATTCCTAGGAAGATCGAAGGTGATGTCTCTGCCATGTCCTCAATTGTAGGAGAAAAGACTGTATCCTAATTTGAAATGCACTGAGTTTTCTGATGGGAGGTGGACACAAGGAGCACAGACTCTGGGAAAAAAAAAAACTTTACAGGGTTCAGAAGAACAGATCTTCTAGGACTCAAATGCATAGCAAACACAGATCAGTGGATCATCTTGTTAGGTATAAATTGTTTTGCTTACATGTGTGTTTGAAATGAACTTATTTATCTTGCGAGTTTAAGAACCTTACCTTGTTAGCATGAGCCGGGCTTCTGGAATGAATCTTAGGATCCTTATATGCCTCCTTTCTAAAGCTTCTTATACTTAGTTAACCCTTTCCAGGCTAGGGTTATAGCTAAGAAAGTTAAGTACTTGCTTGGCTGGGTTTAAACCTTCAGAAGACATCTTTAAGAACAGCCATGGGAGCATGCACGCTGGAGAGATTCCTGCAAACTGCTCACCAGCCAGCCTAGCCTGCTGGATGAGCTCTAATGCAGTAACAGACTCTACCTCAGAAAACAGGTGGATAGGGCACAGGGAATAACAGCATTCATCTTACATACATGCACACACATGCACACATACTCATGTACACATGTGCACACACACGCTTTCATTTTTAGTGTATAAAGGTAGATCTTGGCTATTCATTTATAATTTTCAAGTGAGGAAACTGAGGCTCAGAGTAATCTATGTGCCCAAAAGCACACAACCAATTAGCACCAGATTCAAGACTTTGAACTTCAAGTGGGGGAAATTACACCTAAATGATGCCATTAGATAATAGTATCCTTTGAAATTTACACTGTAGCCTACCAATTACTAAGGGTCTATTGTATCAGGTACTTTACATATAGTTTTTATTTAAATCTTTACATAAAATCTCCAAGCTAAGGGTCATTAATGGATGTCATTAAAGTGTTTAAATAATACTATTATGTAGCATGTATGGTGTTCTGATTACTTCCTGGATATTATCCAATTTCACAAATCCTCTTGCTAAATCACATTGCCCTTATTTCAAACGTGAAAGGGCCTGGGTCCCTAGGGATGAAGAGACTCACAGGGGTCACATGGCTTGAAAGTGACTAGAGCTGGATCCAAATCTCAAAGCCTGAGTAGTACCCTGCTGCTATCCATGCTGGTACCTGTAACATGTCTACCCCTTGGTGTATTTGTTGGGTATCACAGGATACCCCACAGCATTAACAGCTAGTTCAGATAACGGAGCAGTTTGTCTAAGGAAACTGATGTTTCCAGGAAAGGCTGAGGTCTCAGCATAGGACCTAGCCTTTTTTGTTGTTGTTGTTTGGTTGGTTGTTTGTTTTGTTTTGTTTTGTTTTGTTGGGACAGGGTTTCTCTGTGTAGCCCAGGCTGTCCTGGAACTCACTCTGTAGACCAGGCTGGCCTCGAACTCAGAAATCTGCCTGCCTCTGCCTCCCAAGTGCTGGGATTAAAGGCGTGTGCCACCATTGCCCGGCAGGACCTAGCCTTTCAGTATCCAAAGAAGGAGGAGGAGGAGGAGGAGGAGGAAGAGGAGGAGGAGGAGGAGGAGGAGGAAGAGGAGGAGGAGGAGGAGGAGGAGGAAGAGGAGGAGGAGGAGGAGGAGGAGGAAGAGGAGGAGAAGGAGGAAGAGGAGGAGGAAGAAGAGAAAGAGGAGGAGAAAGAGGAAGAGGAGAAAGAGGAGGAGAAGCAGAAGCAAGGAAACTCATTGATATTTGATATTCACTGCTTATACTGTAAAGTTGGTGAGAAAGTTGGTTGAAAAGAAACAGCAAGGAGTGAGTGACTCAGTGGGCAGCAGCACAGGCTGTGTTTAGGAAAGCACCAGCAAAGGGGACCTCTAACAGAAGACCCAAAGCCACCACCCACTTACAGGGAGTGGTGGTTTCAATATGCTTGGCCTGGGGAGTAGCACTATTGAGAGGTGTGGTCTTGTTGGAGTGGGTGTGGCCTATTGAAGGAAGTGTGTCATTGTGGGGGTGGGCTTTGAGAGAGCTTCCTCCCAGCTGCCTGAGAATGCAGTCTTCTTCCGACTGCCTTCAGATCCACATGAGAAACTCACAGCTCCTCCAGTGCCTTGCCTGCCTGGACGCTACCATGCTTCCTACCTTGATGATAATGGACTGAACCTCTGAACCTGCAAGTCAGCCCCAATTAAATGTTGTCCTTATAAGAGTTGCCTTGATCGTGGTGTCTCTTCACAGCAATGGAAAGCCTAACTAAGACACAGGGAAGGGGAAAGGCTGAAAATTTGCCATATGTGGCCCACAGTAGCCCATTGTTTGGAGTAGCTTGGGACATAATGTGAGTGGTAAGTTAAAGAATGTCAGATGCGTGGGCGGTACCCTAAGCAGACCTTGGGTCCAAAGTCTGCAGCCAGTCCCACAACACCCAGAGGAAGCTCCATTCCCAGGTGCTCTAACACGCCCAGGATCATAGGATCAGAGGTGAGGAGGACACATCTGTCATAACACCAGGAGTAACTGAGACCAGTGGGACCCAGGCACACAGGAACTCTGCCCGCCCAGTGGCCTGGGTTGCTTCCAGTCTGTCTGGGACAGTGCCCTGAGCAGACCTTTCGAGCCATCTCTGGAGCAAGTCCCATAATACCCAGAGGAAGCTGAACTCCCAGGTGCTCTATAACAGGCCCAGGATCATAGGATCCCAAAATCACAGGTTCACAGAGACAGCTTGACTCTGAGAAGTTCTGACACAACCAGGATCACAGGAAGGACAGCCCCCAGTCAGATTTAGCCCGGGCAGGTAGCACTAAAGATAACCAGATGGCTGGAGGCAAGCATAAGAACATAAGCAACAGAAATCAAGGTTACTTGGCATCATCAGAACACAATTCTCCCACCATAGCAAGTCCTGGATACATCACACTGGAAAAACAACCCTTAGCTTAGCTACTATGGAGGTAAAATCCTTAGGTGATGTGAGGGTCATTGAAGTACAGCCTTATTACAACGAACTCTAATGTTTAAATTTTGTTTAAAAATTGTTCTTATTTTGGGCTTATACCACAGTAAGAGCCAAGATTTTAAGCTCTACTAAAAGCAAAACAAACAAACAAACAAAAAGACTTTATTTTATGTTCATTTAAAAAATTAGTAGTGATGTATTATTTTAAAATGTACAGCTAATATTTTTGGAGTTATTTAAAATTTATATTGAGAAAAACATGTATTTTCAGTATTATTGCAGACAAGCATGTACATAAGATTGTTCAATTGATTCTTTTATATCAAACAACTTCTATAATACTAATTTTTTATTGTTACAATATTTTATAAATTTTAAAGAATATGGCAAAGTAAAAAAACAAAAGATATTGCAGGTATTGAAGGGGGGGTCTTTGGGAGGAGTTGGGGTACAAAAGGGAAAGAAGAATGTGATGTAATTCTATTTACTTAAAATGTTTTTAAATGTTAACAAATTCAGATAAACTGAAATTATATATCTTTTCTCAACATAATGCAATAAAACTTAAATCAATTTTAAAAAAAGGATGTCAGATGCTCAATGTACATTTATTTCTCAGTGTCAGCTGTTATTTAAGGTCGAGAAAGCCAAGAGCCACTGTTTTTTAGTTCTGGGCACCAAGTTCCTTTATTTGGAGAGAATTGTCATTGTTTAATCAAATTGGAGGAACTTTATGAAATGATGTGACCATGGCTGACATCATTGACCTAATAGTGTTAATCATGTGCTGTGTGTGTGCTGCAGAGAGAGCTCTAGCTGCCTGAGAGAGAAGGGACATAGACTCATGTCCCTATAGTATGAGATGTAAGAGATTTCTTGAACAAAGAAACATCGCTAGGGCTGAGATGACTCTTTAATACAGTGTCTCTCTTACTTACAACCCCAGAAGCCACATATAAATTGGGCCATAGTGATGCAGTTTGAAATTTAGTACTGGGAAATCAGAGACAGGAGGATCCCTGAGACTTGCTGGCCAGTTCATCTAGCCAATCCATAAGCCTTTTCCAGTAAAAGACTTTTTCTCATTAAAAAATTAAATAAATAAAGTCAAAGTAGCTGGTCCCTGAGGAAGGAGATCAAGCTTGATCTTTGGCCCTTGTGTGCTCACACATACCTGCACCAACACACATGCAGCTGCCTATACAAACACACCAACACAAACACACGTACCACAGAAAACAATCATTTCAGAAAGAGCTGAGGCTCTGCCCCACCCTGCAATGATTTGTAAAATATCCTTCAGGTTAAAGTAAATTGCCATAAAAATCAATCACCAAAAATTTATTTCTCCTACTTGTAAGTTATTGTCTTACAATCTGTTCAGGCTGCTCTGAGAGAAGACTAAGATCTGGACATCTCATTAAAAACAAACAAACAAACAAACACAAATAAATTTTATAATAAATTATAAAATAAATTTCATAGTCCTGGCGGCTGGGAATTTCAAGGTTAAGGCATTGGCAGGCCCAGCATCCCAAGAGAGCTGCTGCCTGGTTCAAACATAGCTGCCCCTTCACCGTGTTGAAGGGGGCAAAGGTTGTTACTGGGGCCATTCTCTTTTACAAGAGTACTAGTTGCTCTTTGAGTGAATATTCTACGCCGTTGTCAGATATACTAAGACCGAATGAAAAGCTCATTTTGGGTGATTTCAACAGCACGTTGAGCCGAGAGATTTAGAGACTGAAGAAGAGCATCGAGATTACCCTGTGAAAACAGCTCGTTCACAAAGAACACTGGAAACCTTTTCGAGCTGGACGGCATGGGTCAAAAGAGCCTTGAGAAGAAGAACCTGCACTAGAGAAGCAGGGGAGGGGTGTCATGGAAATGACCTAGAGAGGGTCTGGAGGGGCCTGGCCTGGACTTTTTTTTTTTTTTTTTTTTTTTTGGTTTTTTCGAGACAGGGTTTCTCTATGTAGCCCTGGCTGTCCTGGAACTCACTCTGTAGACTAGGCTGGCCTAGAACTCAGAAATCCGCCTGCCTCTGCCTCCCAAGTGCTGGGATTAAAGGCGTGCGTGCGCCACCACCGCCCGGCTGGCCTGGACTTTTTTAGTATACGCCTTTCTCGTTCACTAGCTTGCTCCCGGGTAGCCTTCTCTTTCTTAATAAACTGTCTCTGTTGCTGTTTACAATGCCCCCCCAAAAGTGGTGCGGCTAGCCCAGCACCAACAACAGGCCAGATTCAGACACAACACAGCGCCAGTGACAGTCTGCAAAGGGAGTTGTTCCCAGCAAGCTTTCTACAACTTAATTTTATCCATTGTAGGCAGCTCCTCCCGTCCTCTCCTAAAATGTTGATATGATTCATTTTGCTTTGGAAATCTAAATGCCATTTCCTCCCGCAGCTGCACCGAAGTATACACACACGCGCGCTCAAACAACATTAGTCTCATCAAAAAATTATATACACAAACAGGCTGCAGGTGGGTGTGGAGCCAATCAGTGAAGCATTGCTTAGAAACCCATCAGTCATCTCGGGAAAGGTCGATACTGGGTCACTGTCTCAGACTACCAGATCCTGGGAGACAAGCCATTTAAACATCAAACCAGACAAATACAAGACAGGCCTGGCTGGCCTGAAGAGATTTCACTCAAAAAATAAATAAGCAAAAGGTTGGTTAAAAGAAAAAGAATTTTTTTTTTTTCAAATTGGAAACTGAAAAACTATTGATGAGTTGAAATCAATCCAAAAATCATCTAAAACCTGCAAGCCTGGGGGGGAGCTGATCTCACACCCCAGATGTCCCAGGAAGGACAGGACCTTTAACTATGGGGACAACTCTGTTGCAGATTGTCAAAGCAGAGGAACAAGCTTCACTGGGGACAGACTTCGAAACCTTCCCCTGGTATTGTTTCAGTTAAAGAGGCAATGAAAGGGTGGGGAGGGCTGCCAGCCCAGGGGCATTCTCACATCAGCACATCAGCGTGGCTCTCCCCTCGGAGGGAAGAAGAGATATAGATGGTCTTTATAAGTATGACTGACCACAGCCCAAAACACAGATGCAGGTTACCCACACTCCATGTTCCTACATGGCGATGATTTCATGAAGGTTTTCATAGTTACAGAGCAAATAAAAGTCATACATGAAGATATTTTTCAAATACGTGGGTGAAAACAGTTGAGGTTTGTTCTTTTGCTGTGTGTTGTAATGCTTAGTGTGGGCCCCAAGACCTGGTGACCCCAGAGACGAGGGAGCCAGCACGTGGACCCCAGTGATTTTATGTGACCTTGCCCGCAAGTTATGTCTGATTGGTATATCAAGATGCCGACAGCCAATAGCTGGGCAGGAGAGACATAGGTGGATTTTAGGGTTCCCAGGCCTATGGGGGTGGAGGAGAGCCAGAGGGAGAAGAAGGTGAGGAGGATCCAGAAGCCACCATGAGTTAGGTGAGTTCATGAAAACATGGCCCTAAGGGCTGGCCAATTGTACTTAAGAGCAGCCCAGATGAAACGTATTAAGTAATAATTCAGGGTTATTGATAGGAAATAAATTAATAGCGTAGAAGCTAAATATCTGCCCAGCTCTGGTGCTGATTAAGGCCTTACTGTAAATATAAAGGTTGTATGTGTCTTTTATCTGGGAACTAAATGGTCAAAAGACAGGGTGGAAATCCCAAATTAGGCTTACAATTTTCTACAACAGGAACTATCAGGTAGATGTACTACAGGAAAGTCATGGAGTCTCTGTGGTCATCCTCAAATGCTGCCTGATGCTATTCATAGCTTTGGGGTTAGTGTAAGCTAAAGGTCTGTACCTGTGTTCCAAAAGGATTCACCGACAGTTAAGACTTGGAGGTTAGCACACAGCTGAGAGGCTAAAGGTAGTCCAAGGGCATTTGTAGTTTGACTCTGGATCTGTACCCCTCCAACCTTTTTACAAACCAGTGAAGTGCTAATGAGTCAGGTAGCCTTGTAACTATGTAAGTATGGCTTCCCGCTTGTCCACAATTAGATTTGGGCCATGTAGACACCAGGCATAAAGCTGTTGGGGAAATTGGAAGATTAGGAATGGCCTCTAAACATCCTGAGCTGCTTGAGAAATGCACAGATGTGCAGGGGGACACTCAGGAGCCTGAGCAGAGAGAAGCCAAGCGGCCTTGAGCAGGGACAGAACACTGAACCCATTCTCCAGTCAGCCAGAGCCACTGGCCAGGCTGAGAGCTGCAGCCTTTAAGTCCTTGAACATGACCTCCTCCGCGTTTACCACTATCTGGTCCCTGAGCTACACAGAGAAAGGCAACCAGAGGAGGTCTACTTAACTCATCAACACCAATGCAACAAAAAAAAATTCTGAGCAGAGAATCATTGGTTACATACTGCAACCAATATAGACATGGGTTACAGCTCTGTGTGTGTGTGTGTGTGTGTGTGTGTGTGTGTATAAGTGTGTGCAGGTATGTATATGTGTATATGCATAAAGGAGTATGTGTATGGGTTATGTGTAGGGGTAGGGGTGTATGTGTGTATATGATGTAAGGATGAGTGTAGTAAGGGTGTGTATGTGTGTATGGGGTATGTGTAGGGGTAGAGGTGTGTACAGGGGAATGTGTGTGTAGGTGTGTGTATAGTAGGTATAGAAGATGGGGTATAGGGAAATAGGGGTGTAGGGGGTCAAGTGAAACCTCAGATGACACTCCTCGGGTACTCTCCACATTGTATTTTGAAACAGGGTCTCTCACTGACCTGGAGCACTAAGCTAAGCCAGCTAGCCAGGGAGTCCCAGGAGTCACCATATCTGCCCCCCTAGGACTGAGATTCTGAACACCACTCAACAGCATACACTTCGCTCTTCCAGGCCCTTCTGATCTCTGGCATGCTCTTAACTCACTGAGCTATCACCCACATTTGTTTTCCTAACGACAGTCATGAGACAAGGGTAAAACAGAATCTTAATGTGGGTTTAATTTGTATTTCCCTGGTGGCTAGGATACAGAATATTTTGTCATATGCTTATTGGCCATTTGGATTAAAAGTATATGATAAACATGAAGGAATGTGTCTTTCTGAAACCTGTCACCAATAAAAAAATTATTTCAAAAATATGTGTACGAAAATATCTGAATAATTGATACAACAAAACTTCTTTAAAGCTAAGCGAAAAATCTTGTGGTCTTCAGCCATTGTGAGGCAATAATTAGGCTTGACATCAAAAGTATAAGGTGGAAAATAAACTACTGATGGGTTACACTTTCAGAAATTTTAAAGTTGTCTTACTCTTCAAAAGATAATATTCAAAAAGGAACAAGGCAACAATAAGGATGAAGGCAATATTTACAAATCAGTTATTTGATCAGGGATTTGCACCCACATCATGCAAAGAATTCGTAGGGCTCAGTAATTAGGAGACATTTTAAAATGTGTCAAAGACTGTAATAAACCTATCACCCGAGAAGATGTATGAATGGCTGTAGAGGATGTGAAAAGATGCTTGATGGTCTTTTTTAATAATAACAGAAATGCAGATTCAAAGCACAATGAGCTGTCTGTCAATACCCACCCACTTGAGTGCCTGGAATTAAGAGACTGAAGATGCCAAGTACCGCAAGGATGTGCCGATGAGCTTCAAAAAAGACCACAGCTGCTTTGGGAGGAGGCCGAAGGCTTCCTAAACCTTTATACTGTCTGTCCACTTACGGAATGGGTCCATGTGCTCACGCTTCCATGGGTGAGGAGGGCAGGGGACAACTTCAGGAATCAGTCCTCTCCTTCTGCCTTGTTGATGGAGAGCCTGTCTTGTTGAGCCTCCTGTTAACAGCCCTGGGTACCCCAGGCTGGTCACCTGTGAACTTCTGGGTAATGCTCCTGTCTTGGCGCCACACCTTGCTGTAAGCATGACAGGGTTGCAGATGGCTCGCGTGTGTCTTCCTAGGATCAATCTCTGGTCATCAGGACTGTGTGAGTCATATCTTCACCCGCTGACCCATAATCTACCTAGAGACTCTCCCTTGTCTGTCTACAGGGATCTGCCTTACTCTCAGGCCCCATGACCATCTACATTTCCAAAAATAAATTGAACTGATTGATGGTCTTAACAAATTTTTTTGCCTATAAATTCTATCACCATACAGCTGCTAGAATAAAATTAAAATGAATTTAAAAAAAAATGAAAGGCAATGGAATAGACCAGAAAACCAGTTATGTTTTTCATGAAACATTTCAGAATCAGGTGGTGCAGGATGACGAGCCAGAGAAAGATAAAAGCCGCGTTTCATCATTTCTTCTCCTCTGACAGTCCTAAGGCACAGACACACAGTCCCAAGGAACTGACAGTTTGCTAAAGCTGGCAGAGGACTGGAAGAATTGGCATAGACCAAGAAGCACCTTGGGTTTTCACATCAGAATGTGCAGGATCGGTACATCGCGGGTACTGTAGAGGTCCGTCTAATTTGCCCGAGCATGAGGCATCTGATAGACATGCATACCCGGAGCACAGGCCGGTGCCAACTTGAGGGATCCAGGCCTGGAATTCACTCGCTGGTAGTCATGAAGTGACTATATAGTGAACATGATGCTCATGAGGGCAAGGGTCAAAGGTGAACAGAGCAGGGTGAGTCTGTAAACACCCACCTAGGGCCTCAGGAGGAAAAGATGGCAATGTGACTCGTGTGATGGTTGTGCATGTCAACTTGATGGGATCAACTCACAGACACACCTCTGGGCCAGTCTAGGACAGTGTTTCAAAGCAGGATTAATTAAGGAAGAAGAGTGTCCCCAAAGGAGGCAGCACCTTCCAGTGGGTGGCCCAGATCTAAAGAGACTCAAGGGGAAACAGGGGCTTAGCTGCCTGTCTTTCATTCTCGGTGGCAAGAGAGTGCAGCTGTTGTCATCTTTTGATGACATCATACTCTCTAGCTGCTCTGGCCTCCCAGTGTGGAAGGTGGAATGAACGGTAACTAAGAGTCCTCCAGGCCTTTAGTGCCTGGTTGAAACTGCTAAGGCATCCAGCTCCATGGATGGAGGAGCGAGTGGGTTCTCAGGCTCTGGTGTGCAGATGGCCACTGGTGGCTCCTCCTTACCCAGGCAGTCCTGGGTTTGCGTCTACCATGCTGACAAAATACCTGAAAACATGGAACTTCTGGGAGAAAGGGTTTGTTTTTGCTCACACCATTAAAAAAAAAAAAATCGCAGCAGCAGCAAGTTTGAGACCGTGAGCCATGTTATGCCCATAGTCAAGAACAGAGCCGAGCAAATACATGTGGCCCTACTGTGGCCTCACCTGATCGATCACTCAGCGCTCAGCTGGCTTTCCCTGTTACAGAGCTCAGGGCCCAGCACAGGAAACGTCACCACTGTCATTCAGAGCGGGCTTCCCCACTTCAATGAACTCAATTAAGGCAAGCCTCCACCGCCAACGCAATCTAGACAATCCCTCACGGAGGCTGTCTGTCCATGTGACTCTAGGTTCTGCACATTGACAGAACTAGCAGGCACCGAGGCCCTACTGTGTGTAAGCTGTTCTATACACCCACACTAATAGGCCTGTTTCTCTAGGGAATCCTGCCTAACATAGCGTGAGTGAGGAAGTCTCCTGTGCCTGGGTAAGAGTCTGGTGAGGGCAGACACAGGGAGGGTGACCACCCAAAATAACCCGCTACCCTTTACGTCTTCTAGATAACAGAGACAGAGAGCAAGGCCACTATTGACCTCCTTCTGAAATCACTGAAGTAGGATTATCTAGAGGTAAAATGCATGAGGCAACATTTATTTCAGGGTTTTTTTGGGCTTTTTTTTTTTTTGGTCTAATGTTATATAATATCTTAATTATGAAATGTTAGAGTGATGTTTCCTTTTCCATAGGGGATATCCAAAGATCCCCCAGTGGCTACCCTAAAATGGGATTGAACACTGTGGTGTGTTTGTGTATGTGTATAAAACCACCCTGCATGTGCCTATGGTAAAGCTTAATTTATTAATTAGCACAATAAGAGATGAATAATAACAATAGCAAAAAATAAAACAGCCGTCTAGGGCTATGGCAGACCGCTTGTCTAGATGCATAAGCCCTGGGTGCATCCTCTGCAGTGTAGCATAATTCATGGTGGGGCATTACTACAGTGCCAGCACAGGGAAGGCAGAGGCAGAAGAATCCCAAGTTCAAGGGCATCCTCAAACTACATACTGAATATCTCTCCATCAATCTCTCTCTCTCTCTCTCTCTCTCTCTTTCTCTCTCTCTCTCTCTCTCTTTCTTTCTCTCTCTCACTCTCACTCTGTGTGTGTGTATGTGTGTGTCTCTCTTTTTCTCCAAATATGTGTATGTATATAATTATAACAATATACTGCCAATAAAATTGGCAGAATTCTTATGACCTGAGGATGTTATCAATTAAACAAGGGTAGTCTGACTGCAGATGTTGCAGTGCCCCAACTGTCAGCCTGTTACTGAAATGACTGACAGGTGAAGGATGCACTGGACAATGCTATGACTCATGTCCCAAGCAGGGCAGAGCTGATCGACATGACATTTCATCATGTTGAATGTCGGGCAGTTAACAGTCACGAACTGCTTGTTTCTTAAATTTTGCAGCTCATCTCTTTGAGCATGGTCAACCATGAAAACAGAAACCATGGGAAGTGGAAGGTAGGTAAAGAGAGACAACTGCAGTATGATCTTAAACAGGATAGCATATGAAAAGCCACACATTAAAACGCCTGCTTTTCACCACTCCAGCTCCTCCGAGATGATACGCTTTAGTGTCCCTTAGAGTCTTTAAAGAAGATGGTTTCAGGGAAAACAGAAATTTAGGAAAATAACAAGAAGACACATAGAATGAAGAGAGGAGAAAGTAGATGTACCAGAAGGTGAAAAGGGGGGAGCAGGACCAGGAGGACAGAAACCATGAGAGTATAAAAAGCCAGACACAGGCCAGTGGGGCTAGCACTTCTTGGCACTACCCATCCCAAGAGGACTCTCTGCCTCCTTGCTCCTTCTTTCAAGAAGCTGCCCTTACTGGTCCTGCCAGCCATAGACCTTCTCCCATACCTTGTGCCTCATAGCCCCAGATGGTGGGGGATGAGGGAGATAAAGTTGGGCCAATGATGAGAAACCCATGCCAAAGGATGCTCAGATCTGGGATAATTACACATGTCCAACTCGAAAAAAGTACCCAGTACCAGGAATGGATTACCCTTCAGTGTATGTTATAAAGTCAGTCCTGATAAGGACAGAGGATGAGTACCGCTGTTGTCTTCTGGTCACAAAGGAGGAAACCAAAGCACCAAGAGGCTAAGTGAGTGGACAGGACCAGATCCAAAATCCAGGAGCCTGGCCTCCAAGCGCATCTGCTGTCACATCCTCAGAGGACTCAGCACACCGACTGACTGAAGGCAATCCTGAGCTGATGTGTATGTCTACCTAGCAAGATCCAGTAGATCTAGGACAGCATTTGACTACAATTTTATCAAGACTGAAAGCGCTGTATTCTTTGAGAATTTTGAGGCTTGCTTCCCAAGTGAGTCCCTATGCTTGTTAGGGAAGCGTCATACTTACTGAGCTATCTCCTCCACTCTCCCAAACAAAAGTTTTGTGTGTGTTTGTGTGCGCGCGCAGGTGTGTGCACATGTGTGTGTGCACATGCACGTGCGTGCATCCACGTGTGAGTGTGTGTGCATTTGTGTGTGCGTGCATGTGTGTGTGTGTGTGTGTGCATTTGTGAATGCAGGCGAGTGTGAAGATCAGAGGACACCTTTTAGAAGGTTCTTCGTTCTTTAACTCTGTTCTTACGTGGGTTCCAGGGATTAAACTCAGCACATCAGGACTGAGGAGCAACTCATACCCACAGAACTACAGCATAGATCCCTGAATCTTTTCCTTATTAATTTGCACAGCATTTTAGTTTACCCTGCATGCATGTGTGCCTGCCACGGAGCAGAGGTGGATGTCAGAGGAGCGTGTCTGGGGATCAATCACAGGTTGTCAGGCTTAGTGGCTTCGTGGCAGCTTTTCCTGCTTGATCCAACTTACTGACCCCAAAACAATGTGTTGCTGTGAGCCAGAGTCCCTCTATGTCGCCTTGGCTGGCCTGGAACTCACTAGAAAGACCAGGCTGGCCTCAACCTCCCAGGGATCCACCTGCTTCAATCTCTTGAGTGCTGGAGTTAAAGGTATGTACCACCATGCCCAGCCCTCAAATGAAAAAAAATTTTTTTCTGAAGAATTAAGAGAGAAAAAGTGCTCTTTCAGAAGGGCTGGCTAAAACTGGATCCTAAGGGCTAGTGGGAAATGTCAAGGCAGGCAGCTTTAGAACCAGTTAAAGGCAAGGGCACACTTTCTAAATGTGCCAAGAGTCAATCTCAGGTGACAAGGGTCTCATCTGTATCTGAGTTCCCCCACCCACGGGCTAGGAGACGGAATTGAGGTTACACATGAAAGGTATCCCTATCAAAGCCTCCTGTGCCCCATCACCCAAGGACAGCAATACAAAGCATGTGGTGGCAGGTGCCTCACTGGGAGGACAGCATCCGCAGCTTCCCTCAGACTTCTCTTCCTCCAGTGAGAGGGCTTCTAGACTATCTCTCCATTGAGACTCTAGTTGTCCAAACCTTCTGTGTGATGTTTGCTCATTCCTAGGTGAATGAAGCAAGGGCCATTAGTTCAGCTTCCTGGGGACCAGTTTGAGGCTTTGATCTGTGGCCATAGATCACAGCTCAGCTGTGACTATTTAGTGCATTAGTGGCCACGAGGAGCCAGGTCGTGAAGTGTGTCAGTAGTCACGTGATAACCAGGGAAGGCTGTTGTCTTGTCTTCCTTCCTTCTCTGCCTTTTCCCTCTACAGGAAGCTCCATGTGTGTGTGTGTGTATGTGTGTGTGTGTGTGTGTGAGAGAGAGAGAGAGAGAGAGAGAGTCTGAGTGTGTATGTGTGAGAGACAGTGTGTGTGTGATGTGTGTGTGTGTGAGAGAGAGAGAGAGTCTGAGTGCGTATGTGTATGTGAGAGACAGTGTGTGTGTGTGTGTGAGAGAGAGTCTGAGTGTGTATGTGTATGTGAGAGACAGTGTGTGTGTAATGTGTGTGTGTGTGTGTGTGTGTATATATATATAATCAGGTGTGTGTAACCCGCTGATAGATAATTAGCACATCGATTCTTCAGAGAGCCTGCCTTATTTCTCTCCACTGTGGAAGTTTTTAAAGAGATGCACCCATGCATCACACAAAGTTGGAACGGAGACATACTTGTATGAGCCAGGTCATAAAATGCTTTTATGTTACAAGAAAACACAGGGGTGAGTGAGATCTTCGCTGTCTTAGATTTTTACAGTGGGTGTCTAGGGATGATACGGAAAGGCCAGATGTCAACTGGGAAGCAGATCAAATAAAACTTCATGAAAGTTTAAAACTTTTGCGTACCAAAGAACACGATCAGAAGAGTGAAGACAACCTACCTAATAGGAAACCATGTTTGGCCAGTGCCTCGTCTGTTCCAGGTTGTCCCGCTTAGCTTCGACTGTCAATTTGACACAGCCTAGGGTCATCTGAAAGCACGGTCTCAACTGAGGAATTGCCTACATCAGACTGGCCTGCGGGCATGTCTGCGAGGGGGATTGCCTCGACTGCTAATTGATAGAGGAGGCTCAGCCAGCCCCATAGGCTCAGTGCCCTGGGCAGATGGTTCTGAAATACACATGAAAGCTAGCTGAGTATACACCGGCCTGAAGAGCCAGCTAGCAACCGGTGTCCTCCACCGTTCCCATTGGATGTCTTTTGTTGTAAAGTGAGTTGCTTTTCCAAGGTGGTGTTGTACGGAATAGCAAGCAGACCTGCCTTCAAGGTTGTGCCTTGAGTTCTGGCCTTTCGTCCTCACAAACGATGGACTGTGGTCTGGAACTGCAAGATGAAAGAGTCCCTTCCCTCCCCTGAGCTGTGTTTGCTCGGGGTGCCACTCACATAGGGAAGCCACAACAGAGTCTGGCCGCGCTCTGTGCTTTCGTAGATTCTGCCAGTCTACTCCGCATCCACGAGTCAGACTGAACTAGCAGCCAAAGAAGTCATCTAGTTCTTGCCACTCAGCTTTCCAGGAACTCCCTTTCAAATTTGGACCAAAGACTGGTCGTCCACCATTCACCTTCTTATATAACTGCCTAAGCCAATATCACTCTAAGTCATTCTAGGATATCGGGTATCAGGCTACCCTGATGCCCAGTGGTGTGGTTCAAGTTAGCCTCTCCTTGGCTGTTTGCTCTGCCCTGCCCTGTCCTTCCTTGCTTGCAGAACCCCCTGCTTCCTACCTATTCCTCTCTCTCATCCCGGTGCTCCACTCCCCCTGTGGCCCTGTGATGGGGTGTGTTCCCTCCCCCTTTGGAAGGCATTGGCTTCTCATCATCCAATCATCTCTATGAATTAAATCCTGCATGTTTGGAGAGACAAGTGCCCAGAATATAACAAAGAACTGCCACAACTCAACAGCTAAAAGATAAGTGAATTTAGGAATGATCAAAGAACTTCAGTCAGTATTTTTCATAAAAATACCTAGAAATAGCTTACATGCCCAGGAAAAAAATTCTTAGCATCAGGGTCATTAGAGAAATGCAAACCCAGACCTCAAGGCTCCCTGACAGTGTAGTGGATCATCAGCCCTGAACTTTATGTCTACAATAATTTCCTTGTAATGGGACAGCACAACAGCCACAGGCCCAGGAAGCTGGCCAGTCACATTGCATCTTAAGACAGAAGGTAGGTCTAGGCTGTAAAACTCAAGTGACTTGCTTCCTCCAGGAAGGTTCTACCACCTGAACGTTCTAGAGCCTTTCAGAGCAGTGTCCCTAGCTGGAGACGAGTGTTCAAATGCTGAGTGTCTGGGGGACATGTCATCTTCAGACATAATCACTGTTGTATTCGCCAGGGTTCTGGAGACACAGAACCAGTGGGGCCTGTCTGCTCGTTTCCATGATTGCCGAAGATGAAGGTTGAGTTCCAGGATGAACCGTGAGCAAAATGGAGATTCAGAAACTAGATCCAGCGCAGTGTGAACTCCTGAGAGTTGGAGAGCTGATGGTGTGGAGACCTCTCCTGGGCAATCAGGAGGGCCAAGAGAAGGTGGAGACTGAAGCCCCTGCTCAAGGGGTCAAGCAGAATGAGCTCAAGCCCTCTCTGTTTTTCGGCCCTGCCTAAGCCTTCAATAAACTAGATGACCTCACGTACCCTCAAGAATCCTTTATTCCTTCTGTCCACTTACTCTGATGTTCACCTACCTGGGAACAGCCTCACAGATGCACCCAGGAAGGAACACTTAGACACCTATCTATGCATCTAGTGGTCCAATCAAGGTGACACTTAAGATCACACCGTCCTAGGCGTAGAGCATAAAAGGACAACAGAAATCAAGAATCACAATGATTCGCCATTTCAGCATGCTGGGATGTCGTGAGAGAACATAAAGTCAGGCTGGGGAGATGGCTCAGTCAGTAACGTGCTTGCCTTGCATGCAGAAGACCTGAATTAGCTCCCCCAGAGCCCAGATTTAAAAAAAAAAAAAAAAAAAAAAAAAAAAAAAACAAGGGGCATGCCAACAGAGCGGATGGATGGGGGTGGGGAGGAGGGCTGGGGGGGGGGGCGGGTGGATCCCTGAGTCTTGCTGATTGGCCAGGCTAAACTATTAGATAAGTCTTGGGCCAATGAGAGATACCCTCTCCTAAGAATGAGGTGAATACTACCTGAGGAATATGTGGGAGATTTCCCCTTTGGCCTCTACACACATCAAGGGCTTTATGCATGCTAAGCAAGCATTCCACCAACTGAACTACATCCCTAAGCCCATACAAATAAAATTTAAGTAAGAAAAAGTGTTGCCCTCCCAGGAGTGAGATGCAAGTTTAAACTGCTCCCAGCCTCCATAATTCCCTCTCGGAATGGCAAATGTTAAAAAGATTAGTAATACAGATGTTGTTAGAGGTGTTGAGAAATAACTGTCATGCACTATTACTGGTACAAAAGCGCAGAACACACCTGGAAATCACCTGGGCAGCTACAATAATGTGCAGGGGCTGGCAAGATGGCCCAGTGGGTACAGGCACTTGTTGCCCAGCCTGTGCTACTTACATGGTAGAAGTAAAGAACCGACTCTGAAAATTGACTTCTGATCTCCACATGGGTGCATGCGCCCGCGCGCGCGCGCACGCACACACACACACACACACACACACACACACACACACACACACACGCACACACAAATAAAACCGGCTGGAGACGTGGATTGGCAGCTAAGAACAGCTACTGCTCTTGCAGGGGACCTGGGTTCGGTTCCCAGCACCCACGTTGGACTGCTCACTCTCCTCTTCCTCACGCTCCAGCGTATTTGATACTCTCTTCTGACTTTCACAGGCAGATACACATACATAAGCATTTTTTTAAAAAAATCTTTAAAAAGTTTTTTAATAAGTAAAAATGTATTTAAAAAATAAAAATACAACAGGAAGGGTCCCAGGGTGACACGGAAGACCTCCTTCCTGCACTGGCCACCATGTACTTTTCTCTCCCTGGTTTTTCTCCTCACTTTCCTAATCTCCACTATATGCCTCAAGGGAAGTCAATAAACGGGCAATAATTCCCTTAAACTCTGTGAAATTAATTTCTTTTTGACTATCGGAATTGGCACTTCAGAAAAAACCTAGATGCCTTAATAATTAAAAAGAAACCTTAAAAGTTCCTCCTCTGAAGGTTCATGGCTATAAAAGTAATAAATGAAGCGCTCAAAATGCTGTGCTGTGGGTCGGGTTAATAATCCCAGCCTGCAGGATCCTGCAGTTTAGTCAATCGTCAGCATCCGTGCTGCCATAGCGCCCCCTGCTGGCCAAAGGCAAATAAGTCTAAGTGGAACTCTGTCAACCCCTATGGAGAGAAGTGTCCTTTGCTAAAGATCAGTTCCCTCTCCAGCCTTGGAAAGGTGAGTGTGTGTGTGTGTGTGTGTGTGTGTGTGTGTGTGTGTGTGTGTGTGTGTGTGCGCGCGCGCGCGCGCACGCGCGCGCCATGCAAGTGCTCTCAGCTGCTAAGCCATCTCTCCAGTCCACTCCTCTCACTTTCAAGTTCCTTTTGTTGCTGCCGTGCCCCGCTGCATTTAATTAGAGTTGACTGCGTGTGAGCATGGGTAGAAAGCTATTTGCTTGAGCAAGACCATCCTGTGACATTCTTAATCTCAGCTGCTGGCATTTGCACCCTTCGCTGCCCTGCTGCTTGGGTGTTTGTACCAGAAACCCACCTCTGCTCCTCCTGCAGTGTCTCCACCTCCCCCCAGACTGCTGCCCCTATAGCCCATGGCCCTCAGTTTCTGCACTCCTGAGCGACCAACTGGGTACCCGGTCACTACTCCATCTCAACCACCATTTTCGTTCCCCCCTGATTCCACAATTCCAGGTTTCTTAAATTAAGATCTGTGGATGAGACAGTCTACACATCCACCTGGCTACCTCTTCCAACTGCAGATTCCTGGGGCTTGTGAAGAAGATCTTCTGAAGGGCTGGAGCCTACAATTCAAACAAGTATTCTGTCTGTCTGTCTGTCTGTCTGTCTGTCTGTGTCTCTGCCTCTGTCACTGTCTCTCTGTCTCTGTCTTTCACACACACACACACACACACACACACACACCTTGGTTTTTTGGTCTGTTTTCTTGTTGTTGTTGTTTGTTTTTGTTTTGTCTTCAGTTTCTCCAGACCACATGATTTTCTGTAGAAATTTTCTGTGGCTTGTAACCCTGTGAATAATTAGTGCAAAAGAGTCATTCTTGCCTTCCAGGCTTTGGGTAAATGATTCAATATATTTTACATCCCTTTCCTCTCTGAAAAGTGGCTATGTCTCCTGCCCCACTGAGGACAGGTGTGGCCATACCTGGCTTTGGCCACTGAGTTGTTTGTATCCATGATGCAGGCCACTTTTAGGAAGGCACCGGCACACTTGTCCCATACTGTCTTTTCACCAGTATTGATGGCATCTGAGACACAAGTCTCAGGACAGGTACCATGGAACAGGCACTGCTGGCTGAACAGAAGGGAATGCAGGACACAGGGTAAAATTGAGAAAGAAACCAAGGGGCCACTGTGGCTTCCGAAAGCTCTAGCTATTGCATCTAAGTCTGCCTAGGCAGGCTGACACAAACACTCACAGGTTACAACACTAGTTTCTATTGCTTTCCACATCAGCTATTTTTGTGTTGTTGAGAGAAAATACCAGACTAACAAAGAAGTTATCTTGGTTCCTAGTTTTCAGGCACAGTCCATCATGGTGAGGAAGGCACAGCGGCAGGAGCGTGAGGCGGTTGCTCACGTGGCATCCACAGTCAGGAAGCAGAGAGGTGAATGCTGATGCTCAGCTCACATTCTTCTTTTATTCAGTTCAGAGTCCATGACTATGGTGTTGCCCAGAGCTGGGCTGGCTCTCCCCACCTTAATGCATACAATCTGGATCATTCCTCACAAAATGTTTGCCTCTTCCGTGGCTCCAAATCCTTTCAAGTTGACAATCAGCTTTAACCACCTCTGCTCCTAACACTTTATTATTCTAGTTCCAAAACACTTTGCCCCTAGGATCTCACAGACCTGCCCAGTTTTGCAAAATTGTTTGCTTTCTCCTCCCCTGAACCTCTCAAAAACTGACCTCTGCCTTCAACATCTACCCCAATGTCACCTTCTGAGTTACTGGTTCTCAACCTGAGGGCTGTGGCCCCCTCACAAGGGTGGCCTGAGATCGTAAGAAAATACTGATTCATAACAATAACAAAATTAGTTATGAAGTAGCAACGAGTATAATTTTATGCTTGAGGGTCTGTCCAACATGAGGGGCTGTATTAGGGGGTCACAGCATTAGGAAGATTGAGAACCACTGTCCCTCACAAAGCCTTTTTTTCTTCTTGTAGACTGAGAATGCCCCCTCTTCTGAATCATCTTCAAAGGCGACTTCAGCAACCCATTCACTGTTGTCATTTTAGTATGTCTTTGTACACCATGCATCTCTCCAAGAGCAGCCATTCCTTGACACGGAAGCATGTGTCATTCACTGATGTACTCCCCAAAGCTTCTCAAATGCTTGTTCTCCCTGTACAGATGTGTTGAATTCAATTACCTTTCTCAATGCAAGAGCTGTTATTTAGTATACACATAATATTTGTACAGGTAGATTTCAAAGAACATTTACCATAGTCATTGAGCAAGCAGAACTGAGAGGCGGGTAATGTTCTTTATAATAGAAAAAGATGCCTAGTGAATCAGATGTAACTCAAGGGTTCTGTCTATCTTTCTGTTTATCTCTCTGTGGGTATCTCTCCCCCACCTCCTTTCCCTAATTACACATGAGAAGTCATCTGCCAAAAAAAAAAAAAAAAAAAAAACTAACCTTTTTTCCCTTTACCTTTGTCTCTTGCTCTCCCTTAATTATTGCAAGTCTTCTTTAAAAATTTAATTTTAATTGTGTGAGGCTATGCGTGTGGACATGCATGTCACAGCACATTTCTGACAGTCAGAGCACAGCCTGTGGGTGTCTGTTTTCCTCTCGTATATGGGTCTTAGAGATCAAACTGAGGGCATCAGGTTTTGTGGCAAGTACCTTTACCCACTGAGCCATCTCCCCTGCCCATCAATCCAGATTTAATGGGCACCAATGGGAAACCCAGAGCAGAGGCTCATCCTGTGTGATCCAGGATTGCCAATGACATCTTTCATGGCTCTGTATTATTTAAATTAGCCAAACTTCTATTTTAAGAGCAATTGGGTAATGATTTTTCCCATTTCTGACTGAAATTATCTAGTTATCTATGTTTTTACATTTAGGGAAAGGTATGTCGCCACTTAACGCTTCAGACTCAATTAACTGTAATTCTAATTTCAAAACAAATGCTCACTGAATCCCAGGAACAAAAGGAGCCCCATTCTCAATGACCAGTAGCCGAGACTTCTTTAAAGCTCCCTTCTGCTTCTAACAACCCGATGCCCTCCCAAACATTTTGGCCTTAATTGGGAAGCTGTATCGCTTTTTTGAATCTATTTGAAAAGAATCGGAGATGTTACTTTTGGACTGCTTATCAGTATTATGCTACATAGTATTTTACTGCAAGCTAAGGATGCTTTGTACATATTAGGGGCAGAAAGTTGCTTGCAGAGCACTCCACGCCTGCTGAGAGAGCTATAGAAATGGATTGTCTCTTCAGATTCCTCATTATCTCAGGAGGAGAAACATTTCTACTGTCAAAACCTCAAATGACACACACAACAGAAAGGCATCCGGCTTTTTGTCAATCACTAAGTCAGCGTTTTTTCTAAGCCATGTTCTCTGGGATGGAAATATCTCTGTACAAGACAGCAAAAGAACAAGAGCTCGCCGATCAAATACGTTTAAAGAAAATTAAATTGGACCATGTCTTAGCTTCTCTTCCCTTGTTGTGATATGATATCCTGACAAAAGCAACTTAAGGAAGGAGGGATTTATTTGGGTTTACAGTTCCCAGGGATACAGGTCATCATCGTGGCAAAGACACAGGAAGAAGCCACGGAGGCATTTTGGCAGGAGCAGGAGGCTGGCTCCACCTCATTCAGGAAGCAGAGACTGAAGGCAAAGTGGGCGGGGACTATAAAGCCTCCAGCCCCGCCCCCCAGTGACCCACTTCCTCCAGTGAGGCTCCACCTCCTCAAGGTTTCACAACCCTCCCCATTGGACAATTGAGCATCAAATGTTCAAACACAGGAGCCTATAGGGGACATCTCCTATTTAAACCGCATCAGAGTGTGCCCAGTTTAAAACTTCCTCATCCTTAAAATCCTCTTTCTGTATTCATGTCATGGATGCTGGAGTGAACTGGGAGCCTACGTCACCCAGTTTAATCATGGAATCAGCTTTTGTTATGTTTTGCTATGTAATTCTCATTAAGTCAACCTAGGGGACACTAGTACTGAGCAGTGTATATTTACAATAAATACCTACATAATAAGTAGTGCTTATAGAATGTGTGTGCATACTAAATACACATACATAAATACACACATATAAACAAACATATAGGCACATACACATACATATATATGCATGCATATGTATGACTTGTCCTCTTGGTTCTGGAATGTGACATGGCTGGGTATGGCCTATTGTTAACCACTTCTTTAACAAAAGCATAGTATAATTTATTTTGTATGAGGTACAACAACTTGCCTTTTAAAATTTTTTTCCCTAGTGTTTATGTTTCATACATTAAGGAAAACCTTCACAAAAATTACCAGGATGAGAGACTGGAAATTATGTACTCATAAGAGCTTGCTGCTCAGTCATTAGGTCCAGGGTTCAGTTCCCAGCCCCCACATTTTGGGGAGCTCAAAACTGCCTGTAACTCTGCTCCCAGGAGAAGTAATACACTCTTCTGGCCTCCACAGATAGACAAAATGAACAGATATGCACACATACACATAACTATAAACGACAAGGGATGTGATCTGAGTGTACAATGTCCTACACAAGGATTGGCTAACCTTGAATGTTAAATCATACCTGGGCGCTGACTTTAGATTGTGCTAGGTAAACCACTACCCTGTATTATATGCTGGCATTTATTTAACTTATTTTTGTTATTACCAGATATTTCAAGTTATGCTAATAAAATGAATTAACATTTAATGGCCCATCTGCATTTGATATAGCCTCTTTGCTCAGGTTTTAAAAAGACTTTTAAAACTCTCTCTTCCTCTCTCTCTTCCTCTCTCTCTCTCTCTCTCTCTCTCTCTGTGTGTGTGTGTGTGTGTGTGTGTGTGTGTGTGTGTGTGCGCGCATTAGTGTCAAGCTCTATTGATACTCCTTGAGACTGAGGTAACAGGCATTTGCCATGCTCACAGTTTATTTTGAGGATTCAGGGATCTTAACTCTGATCCTCATGATTTACAAACCAAGTAAGCTAAGGTCATCTTCCCAGATCAAAGGCATGTGTGAACTTGCATTCACATACACAAACACAACATGGATGAGAGATGGGGGGGGGGGGGGGGGGGGAGGAAGGAGGAAGGGAAGGAAGGAAGAAGGGAGGGAGGGGGAGGGAGAAAGGTGTCATGGTTTGAATATGCTTAGCCCAGGGAGTGGCACTACTAGGAGGTGTGGCCTTGTTGGAGTAGGTGTGTCATTGTGGGCGTGGGCTTTAAGACCCTCATCCTAGTTGCCTGGAAGTCAGTATTCTGCTAGCAGCCTTCAGATGGAAATGTAGAACTCTCAGCTCCTCCTGTACCATGCCTGCCTGCTGCCATATTCCCTCCTTGATGATAATGGACTGAACCTCTGAATCTGTAAGCTAGCCCCAATTTAATGTTGTTATACGAGTTGCCTTGGCCACGGTGTCTGTAAAACCATAGCTAAGACAGAAGGTGATTAAGGTTCCCTTAATTCTGTAAAGGGAATTTTGAATATAGCAAGGTAACTATAAATACAATTGGAGATATAAGCTCTAACTTAAAATCCTATAAATCTATAAATTGGCCAGGTCACCCATGCCTCATCACCATTAAAAAGCCAACATACAATATTGTACAATATTTTATGACATAAGTTAACTCCACAAATGTCAGATAATATTCATCTCTTATCTCTTCAAATTCTTCCAGAAATATTACCCACTAACAAAGCCTATTCTGAAAGGAGTATAGGAAGAAATGGCAGCAGCTAGTAACTCATAGGCTGATGGTGGCTTTAATTCATTTGTTAATAAGATTATAGAAAACATTGTTCCCTAATTAGCCTGTGTCCTTTGGGGACATTCTATTTGTTCAGCAGGCATGCCGAGGATGGGCACTATAGACCTGGTGAGAAAACTGGCCTCTAGAAAGTTCCGACCCCAAGTTGGCCCCGCATGATGGATATCAAAGTGGACATTAACATTCTTCCTGAGACAGGGCCGGATACCTCTGAGAACATTTGCACTTAACCTTGTGAGCTCACTTCTACTGAGACAATGAGTTCTATCTATCAGCTGCCAGGCAAAAACCAGTTTGATGTGAAGAATTAATTATGCCAGGCTGACAGAAGCCAGTATCTCAATAAAAACTTTAAAATTTATGTAAAGGAGAAACATAGATGCACAAGGCATCCCAAAAGATCCTCCAAGGTCCTAGACCCATACATCCACGTTCTCCTGAGCGTTTCCATTTTGTTACCCTTGAAGTTCCGATTATCATTAACCTTGAAATTTTCCAGACAAAACACACTTTCTGGGGCAGAGGAGATGGCTCAATCTATAAAGTGTTTGTCATATAAGCATGAAAACCAAGTTCAGATCCCCTCCAACCACAAAAGGAAGGGCATAGTGGTTTATGTCTGCAAGCTTAGCGCTTGGGAGGCAGAGACTGGAAGAACCCTGGGACTCACTGGCCAGACAGCTTACCCAAATGAAATCTGTGATCTCCAGGTTCAGTGAGAGAAAACATGATGGAGGCTGGAGAGACAGCGCAGACCATGGAGACACTTGATGCCAAGCTAGACGATGGACAAGTGTACTTTCTGGGATCCCAGAGCATATCCTCTGACCTCCACAAGTATTGTGTCATGCACATACACACAGAGATAAGTGAATAAATAGTATTTCTAAAACTGAAGGCAGAGAGTGATATCTACTGTGGATTCTGGCTTCCATCTACACCCATGTGCAGTTACACAAGTGTGTACACACTTATGCATATATCAAAAACCCCAAAGCCAAGACACAAACCCACTGTCTCTATCAGGACCATAATTTGACACAGTGGGTAATGAGATATTAATTATGTATGAGAAGAAAAGGAGGAGACTGAAAACAGAGTTCAGAGATTCTTATGCATGTTGAGCTTCAGAAAACTAACTACAGGCTGATGTCGGGGGTGGGGCGGGCATTGGCTGCTACTTGAATGGGACTTTTCCCCATCATTAATTTGAAAATTTTTTCTTTACATTCATTTACTTGTGTGTGCCATAGTGCACCCTTGGAGATAAGAAGACAACTTATGAGAGTCAGTTCTCTTCTTTCACTGACCTTATAACAAATATCTTTACCTACCAAGCCATCTTTTTGGCCTTTCCCTACCATTTCGAAAGGTCTACAGTGCAATCTCTAAAATCACAGGGCCTGCCTGCCTGCCTTGTTCCTACCTCTCTCCTTCCCTCCCTTATTTATTTATTGTGACAGCTAATCTCACTTGTCAGCTTGACACACTTGGGAAGAGGGACCCTCAACTAAAGAAGTACCTCCATCAGGCTAGCTTGTGGTACCTTTTCTGGGTGGCTAATTGATGTTGGAGGGCCTAGCCCACTGTGCAAAAGTATCTTTTATTCTCCTGATGTAACTGTCATTTTGGAGGCTTACAGCTGAATAAGCTCACCCTTTCTAGTTCTTTCTGAACTCTGGCTGGCTGGTTCAACTCAAGCTGTTCTGGCTCAAACGCATCTCTAAGCTGACTTATTCAATCTGGCTTCTCTCAGCTTCTTACTGAATTGCTCTGCTTGGTGTCAAACTAACTCTGGCCATTTGCTCTAATCTTCTGGCTTCTTCTTATTCTCTGGCACAAACTTCCTCTGCTGACCTGCACCGACTTACATAAACTCATGAATGAATGCAACTGCACTGCATTGCACTCACTGTACTGGCTCCCAACTGACTGACTTCTTTCATTGTGCTGCTCTTAAATAGTCCCTCCTTCCTGTGCTAGTCTCACGAGAGTTGGGCATATCCTATCTCTGACTCATTCTGTCAAATCTTTCTATGACTTACCACTTTGTCTGCCCCTCAATTAGGTATCACTTTCAAACACGACTGCTTCCTTCTACCAACTAGCCTTACCTACAATGTTTGGAGTTAAAGATGTGTACTAAGGATGTGCTTGTATTCCAGCCAGAACATACAGATTTTTAAGGATGTGATCCCTTGCTAGAGCAGCCATGTTATGGATTAAAATTCCTCTACATCACTGTGAGTGGTAAAGTCCTTATTCAGTGGAGTTATGCTGTATGGATCTGGGAGAAAGCCAGTAAGCAGCTCTCCTCTATAGATGCTGCTTCAGTTCCTGCCTCCGGGTTCCTGCCATCCCTTACTTCCTTCCATGATGGACTGTCACCTATAAACAGAAATAAATTCTCCTTTCCCTCCAAGTTGCTTTTGGTAAGAATGTTTTATTACAGCAACACAAGAGCAAACTAGGATATTTGTTTATGTATTTATTAATTTTGAAATAGAGTCTTGCTATGTTATATCAGCACCCAACTCCAGGGTTCGAATAATTCTACTTCTGTCTCTCTAGTAGGTGGTATACAGACCACAGTACCCAACTCCCAGCACTTGACTTTTTGAAACAAGTCCTGAAATACAAATCAGAGTCCAAGCACACACCCATAACTCCAGCACTTTGGAAACTGAGGCAGGAGAATTAGGAATTCCAAGGACAGAATGAACTTGACAGTGAGGTTGGGGCTACCCTGGGAAAAAGACCATCTCAAAATGACAAAAAGAACAAGAAGAATGGGAGGAGGGGAAGAAAGAAGGGAGATAAGGAGGCAATGAGGAAGCAGGGAGCGGGCATTAGAGGAGGAGGCCACAGCATAGACACCTTTAGTTGGAGAGATGACTGCTCAGCATCTAAGAGCACATACTGCTCCTACAAAGAACCAAGTCCATTACTCAGCACCCACACTGAGTGGTTCACAACCACCTATAACTTCAGCTCGAGGGAAATCAAAACTCTCTTTCAGACCCAAAGCACTCATGTGCATATATCCATACACAGATATGGATATCCACATATCCACATGAGAGAAACACACTGCTCCCATTTGGAGCAGAAAGCAAGAAAGAGTAGGTTCTTTAGACATTCTGACCTCTCTGAGACCACATTACATATACATATTAGTCCAGAAGTCGTAGGCCACCAGAGTTGGAGCCATAACCCCTTCTTGTCAACTTCTAGGCCAGCCACAACAGATCTAGACTAGAGAAAGGTGTGGGTTCTGCCACACACACTATTGACCTGGCATCCCAGAGTCCCTACAACCTACAGAGATGGCCTATCCAAATGTGGGGGTCTTTACAGGTGCCTCGTGTTGGGGGGTGAGGGGTGGCATTGCCATCAATGCAGGAGCCGGCTGAGTGACACTGGTGAGCTGAAGCTGAGCCAGAGAGACTGCTCTGGCCACTGTCTAATGTTAGAGCTCAGCAAGACGTTTTTTTGAAAAGTTCATCATGGGCCATATACTTCCCACCTAAAGAAGATGTGCAGATCCTACTGCTGAACACTCCACACACTTTGAAAGAAATCCTCCTTCCTGTTGGCTAGCTTTCATAGTACTGCATGTGCTACGCAAGCTCTGGGGAGAAAAGTCATCAGCAAGCTTACTCAGCTGTGGACCCTATGTGCTACAAACAGACCTGCCAAGCAATGCACCCACTGGAGTAATAATGGCGTGACCATTCTGGTTGCATTGGAGGCTGTCTCCACCAGAGGGAACCCACTTGTCACTGTAAAGCTGTTCAGTAGCCTTTAGATGGAAACCTAGGCCCTACTGAGAGGCTTCTAGTCTTGTCCTAGATTGGGTAGGGGCTCCTGGGGCCCTACTCCACCACAGTAGAGGGCTGCTAGGGAAAAGAAAGTCACTGTCATTTGTGACGCAGCCACTGAGAAGTTACTCATGAATCAGTAGTGAGCTTCACCGTGGCTCACGAAGCAAAAGGAAGAACAAGCAAATAAAACCTCACAGTGAGATAGGGACCTGGTGGAAGGATAGATAGCGTGGGAAGCTGGGTTGGTGGGGGTAGGAGGAGAGTAAGAGGGAGAGGAAGATGAGAATGCTACATTATATACATATATAAAATGACCCAGAATAAGTCAATTTTAAAAATAATAAATCACTTCCCCCAAAAAAAAACTTGAGGGGAAGATGGCAGGTAGGCGGGAAAGGGGCCGTGATTCACCCCAATATTCACCAGCCCAATGGTGCTTCCTTGCTTCTCTCTAGGGACATGCTGCAGAGCCACTCAGGGTACCTGAGGCTTAGTCATCAGTCTCTAAATCCTAAGCGGCAGTGATCATCTGTGAGGCACAAGCCTACCCACTCTACCCACTGTATTTAGATAAACATCTGACACTGGAATTTTGCTTCCATGGCCTCAATTATTTCACCCTGGAAACTGCTGAGGATCTTTGTAAACTGTGATAGCAAACCCCAGAAAACTACGGGTATAGATAATAACCAGTCAGAGTTAGTCTGAGGAATTGACAGGCTTCTTCCACGTAAGTTCTAAAAAACTCCTCAGAAATCCACATCGTGTGTGTGTGTGTGCACACGCATGTGTGTTTGCATGTATTCTTGTCTGCCTTGAGAGTGTGTGTGCAGATGTGAGGAATGTGTATAGGTAAGAGGTCGCTATCAACTGCCATTCCTCAGGCACTGAATATCTTTGTTTTTTTTTTTTAATTTTTTGTATGCTCATATGCACAGACCTACCCAAGCCAGAGTGTGTGTGTTGCTCATAGAACACCCTCAGAAGTTGCTTGTTATCCTCTACCTTGCTAACACCTAATGCTGCACTAGATACTTCAGACTAGCAGCTTCCTGGTTAATTCTCCTGTCTTCACCCCCACCCCACCTCATCACAGGAGTGCTAGGATTCCAGAGGCAAATCTCCACATCAGGATGTTTTATACAGGTTCTTGGGATCAAAGTCTGATCCTCAGGCTTGTGCAGTCATTGGAGTCATGTCCCTGGCACAACAAAGTGGCTTTTGAGTCAGGGTGTTCCTACCCTACTATCCAGGCTAGCAAGCTCCAAGGATCCTGCAGTCTCCATCACCTCCACTTAGGGCGATTTTTATATCTGTTCTGGAGATGCACTCAAACCCACATGCTTAGCAAGGCAAGCACTTTGCAGAGACATCTCCCCAGACTCTACTTCCTTTGTATGGCTTTTACCCTGCCAACCAGCATTAGTTCTAGCATAAGAATTTCGGATGGCCCCAAGTGAGAAACACAGCTGTCTGATATTTAAATTATTATAACACAGAGGCCTCAGAACTAAGCAAAAAGACAGCTAGACTTTAGATTCAGGGTAACACTAGACCAGTTTTAAGAATGTGAACAGGACAAAGTGGAAGTCTGTAAATGGAATTTTTTAAAATGAGATTCATTAAGAGATTCAGAGAATGATTGTTACTGAACTTGAAACAGGAATTAATTCTGACTAACCAAGAGCCAGAGAGTCCTCAGACATGAGCTCACTGACAGGAGCAGTTTCACAAGCGCACACACTGCGAGTATGCCTAAGGCCTCAATTTAGGAGTCACAGTTGGGAATATTTTATAATTTTCTGATACATATCTCACTCTTCAAGGCTGGCCTTATATTCTCTAGGTAGGGTGCATGATGCTAAACTCCTGACCCCCTGCCTGTGCCTCCTGAGTGCTGGGATTACAGGTGTGCACTTCACTTGGTTTATGCAGACTGGGAATGGAGCCCAGGCCTTCAGCTGTACCAGGCAAGCACTCTACCAACTGGGATGTACTCCTAGCCCCATGATTTAATAATTATAAGACAAAAAAAATCAAATGTCATCATTTAAGCGGAGTTTTCCTTGCCTTTCTTTTTTTTATTTTAAGCAATTAAATTTACTTAGGAAAAGTAAGATTACTTAAGGAAGCAGCACCCAGTTTTAGAGTAACTTAGCACATTTATATGTGAAAAATACAAAATTACTCAATACATCTTTAATACACAAATACATATACAAACATTTTATTCTAATAATATTCTTTATCACTTCAATTTAAACCATTCCATTATGAAAATTTCTTAATTGAAGAGAGAATATTCCTTTAAAACTCTAAATGAAACAGAGCTTTCTCAACTAATTTATAGCCACACAGCCTTTAGAAATACATGATTTTCCAGTTTACAAGTCTTCCCTTTAAAACTGTTACGGCTTGTCATGTTTTTTAAGATAGAAGGCACCAGATACCAGGGAGGGTCACAGAGTGCAGCGTGCTCCAAGCAGGTCTTCGCAGACGCCCACCTATCTCTAAAGTGTCACCAACCTTGCATGAACATACTTGTCCCACTAACTAACATTTCTTCCGTGTGCTTACTTTGTACAATCTACCAAACTCAAAACCAGAAGCTGCACCCACTGCAGGCAGTGCAGACAGCCACCTGCCTGTCAGAAATGCTCATCTTACTCAGGTGGTCTCTCGGAAACTGAGACGTATGTTTAAACAGAATCTCCAGAGGAATTTCGTTCCTTGAATAGTTCCACTGATTTCAGGAACTGAACTGATACGTAAGGCAGGTTGGTCCTTTAGAGCAACTGGACTGCACGCAACCTACAGGGAACATCCTTCATTGTGAAAATGAAGCAGACGTGTGGAAAATGTCGAGTTTCAAAGAACTGAAACAGCTCCTTTTCAGACTAGGCACTGAAACACTTCTACAAAGAACTTGCCAGATTGTCTCTTCACTGTAGAATGTTCCATTAAGCTAAAAAGAAAAGAATACAGAAAATGGTAACTTATCATTTACATCATCTTAATTTCTATACTATAGAGTCTAAGAAGTTGAAATACCCATTATTCACAACACACGTATTTATTCAAGTAATTGGTGCTTGAACTTGAGTTAGAATTCAGGACAGGGCCAACAAAATGGCTCAGTGGAAAAAAGAGTTTGGCACTGACTCTGATGACCTGAGTCAATTCTTGAAACTCACATGTGAAAGGAGATCCAAGTCCTTCAAATGAGACTCTGACCTCCTAACACATACTGTGGCAGTGCACATGTGTGAGCTGTGTGGCAGGGCTTAGTTTTACTTCTGGCACATTCTACTGTGCTCTGTTGAGCAATGCCTCTTCCCAGCCAGTCTACTCTAGACTATTCAATGATGCTCCACCTTCTCCAGTCTTCACCATCTCTACTTTCTCTGTCTCACTTTTCCAGCTACTGACACAGCACCTGAGTGGGGTGGGCTTGAATGTGACTCTGAGGATAATGACAAGCACTCCACGGAAAGACAACCTATAAATAATGCAACAGCACTAAGAAGCTGTAAATAACTATGTTTACACTCATTTATAATGTAAAGATTTTTATTTCTATTTGTGTGTCTGTCTGTGGGTGTGTACACATAAATGCAGTGCCTGGGGAGGCTAGAAAGCTCATAGGATCCCATGGAGTTGGCGTCACAGGCAGTTGTGAGTTGCCTGATATGTCTGAACCAAGCTCAGAATCTTTGAGAGAACCCCAAGCACTCTCAGCTCCTGAGCCTTCTCTCCCACCCCATTATTTTTAATTGAAACGCGGCACACCTCTGTCCCACACCTCACTAAAAAGTCAGCAAATGGTAAAGGGCAAGTGTTCCTAGAAGGAAACCACATGAAAAAGAGATCAAGCAACAGCAGTCGAGTCTTGGTGGCCGTGAAGAAACACAGCTAAGTGTTTCGGTCAGAAGGTGGGAGGGGAGCAACAGAAAGCAGGAATCTGGTTCAAAGCAAATAGAACGTCAGCTATGCAATCGGCCAGCTTCCCTGCATTTTATACAACAGAAAAAGTTAAAAGCCTATTCTCTAAACACAGTAGCAAGAGACGTTCTAGAGAAAATCTGAGGTAGAGTTTTAATGACGTGATCATATCTTATTTAATCATAAAAATATAAACACAGAATATAGATCTATCCAAAATTATGCAGCAGCTATACAAAAGTGGTGGGAAATTTCTGTTTGTTCTGTTGCTGGTGTTTTCTTTTTCCTTTGAAATAAAGGATCATGTAGCCAGGCTGGACTCAAAGTCACTATGGAGTGAAGGATGACCCTGAACTCTTCCTGTATTTGTCTCCCAAATGTGCTTATGGCAAGTGTCACCATGCACCATCAGATGACGGAGGCTGGCCTCTCCGTTCTGGCTAGAATAGCATGCAACTGAGAGGCAAGCACGTGGTGTGGGAGTAGAGATCCTCATCTGTCTTAGTGAGAAGTTTTGCTGCCTGGAATGCCTAAAGCTGGACAGACAAGCAAAGAAATGTGAGAATGATCTATCAAGGACAGGCAAGTTTATAGGCAGTTAACATTTGATCCCACTCCTTCCCAGGGATCTACCGGAAGTCAATGGGTGCTGAGAAAAGGAGAGATGCTTTCTTCAGTGCTGTAGCCACAGGTAGGCTGCTCATAGTCTTATCAAAGTAACTCCTCCCCACAGTCCCGTAAGAACAGAACACACACACACACAGTGGAAGGACACCATTTAGGAAGAGGATGAGGCTCAGCAGGAGTGGAGAGAGACAAGAAAGAGTAATAAGGAATAGATATGATCCAAATGCCTCACATACATGTATGGAAATGCCATCATGAGATGCATTATTATATGTGACTAATATCTGTTAACAAAAAGGTCTTGGGAAAAGAATCAGTTATTTGTTTTTACAGTACCTAGGCACAAGCCCACAAGCTGGTTGCTCACACGTTCTCAGCTGTATTGTGGGCCCCATGTGATTTCCTGGGGGTGAGCAGAGTGGCCAAGGCAGGGGAGACTGCTTTATGTAGCTTTGCAGAGCTAAACCTCAGGCTGTGTCCAAAGATACAACCACAGAAAGTCAAGAAAAATAGCTTTAGGGGTGAATTTACTATGAAGATAACCATTAGGCCACAAGGCCCAAGCAGTTGCTAGAAGCTGGAAGCGCTTCAGGATGTCGTGGGTGGGTAGGGAAAGTCCAGGCATGACCACGAAACATTTTAGCAGGAAGTGTCTAAGGATATCCCAGAATAAAAGCCCGGGATCCCCAGCATTCCAGGAACTTAATGGAACTTCCTATTCTAAATAAATAAACTGGACTTGTACCTATCAAAGATATGCTGACCTTATTCCAAGACTAATATCTGTCATATATGCTCTTAGTCTTGTAAGAAATATAAAGGGCACTAATTCTTTAAAAATTAAAGTAGGAAAATGATTATGAAACATTAACAAAAGCAGCTCACTACCACTCATATAAATTATATACACACACATACATGTACACACATGGTGGGGAGCAGAAAGAAAAGCTGTGATTCACTCTAAAGTATTTTATTTTTCTTAGTTTTATAATGAGAAAAATATTTTTCTAAAGTACATAATTAGATAAAAATGATTTAGCATAAAGAAGAGTGGGATTTGAGGCTGGAGAGATGACTCCGTGGTAAAGCATGCGGTCCTGAGTGCAGACGCAGACCCCCAGCATCCACATAAGAAGGCAGGCCTAGCAACACACACCTGTAATCCCAGCGCTGGGAGACGGAGACAGGAGGATCCTTGGACTTGCTGGCCAGCCAGCCTAGTTAATCAGTGAGCTCCAGATTCAGTGAGTGACTATCTCAAACATAAAGTCAAGAGTAATAAAGGAGGACAACAGATGTCAACCTCTGGCCAGAGGCCTCATACAGAATACAAGAACACATCCACGCACATGGGGAAATGCATGCATGCATACGTGCACACACAGACAAAATGACTTAGAACTCACTATCTAATTTGAGAAAGGAGCCACTGTGATACTCTGAACTCAATAGCTGCAAGATGGTTTTTATCATAACGCATTTCCCAAACAAGGAAACAGGCTCAAAGAGGCCAAGAAGCTCCAAAGTATCCCTCAGCCAGCCATGGAGGAGCCTGGAGACCTGGAACCCAAGTGGTTTGACTCCAGAAGCTGTAGCTCCTTTAGCCCCCTCAAGCAACTCATTCGAGAAACTCTCTTGCAGGTGTGGCCCACCTTTAATCTCAACACTCTAGGTATAAGAAGCAGGTAGAGCACTTTAGCTTTGGGTTAGTCTGATCTACACAGCAAGTTCCAGTCCAGCCAAGGCTACATAAAGAGATCTTGTCTCAAAAGAGAAAGAAGGAAGGGAGGGAGAGAGGAAGGGTGGGAAGAAGGGAGGAAGGGAGGCAGGCCTGCCCCACATTTGGCTATCCCAAGAATAAGAACACCATGAAACACTGGTGCTGCTCATACACACCTGGACTACAGAGCAGAGCAGCTAAGTCGCTCCATCCTCCTGAGAAACGCTGTGCAGAGAAATGAGGCTCTCGCACTGTTCACTGTCTTCGGGAACTCTAAAGAAAAAAGGCAACAGTTAACACAGCTTTAGAACTAAAAAGAAACCTCAGAAAGGTCCCGCTCCCCTATCTCAAGCTGGAAGGTCACCATACAGTTAGTGGTAGAACCAACTGTTTCCCTCATGTTTTTGAAGCACAATACAAAACTTTTCTCTCTTAAAAAAAAGAAAGAAAGAAAGAAAGAAAGAAAGAGAGAAAGAAAGAGAGAAAGAAAGGAGCTTAGAAAAGAGCATATAAGACAGTGTTAACATATTCTATTATGAACTGCACCCAAACCAGCTTTCTACATTTAAATTGCAGACCATCAATAAGTATTCTCCTTTTACCTGTGAACCAAAACATTTCCTTTCTAAAAATTAGCAGTAGAAAAATTGCTTCATCATCCTAAGGATCCAAACGAATTTCTTTTCTCCTAATACAATATGAATTATATAATTTATTCTTTCAACAATTCCTGTCAAAGTCCCTAAAGCTAGATGGCCACTGTGGTGATTCCCCGCTCACTGAGCTAACCCATCACTGTTGTCTTTGAGACAGGCTCTTCCTCTGTAGCCCAAGCTGGCTCCAATCTCCGAATCCTACTGATCTTCCCGAGTTGCTGAGATTAAAGAAAAGCATAGCCACGCCCAGATGCAAACATAGAAAATCTATGCTGTGATCCCAGTGTTCAATAAGTACGGCAAGAAGATCAAGAAGAGTTCAGGGCCAGCCAGGGTTACAAAGTAAAAGTAGCTCAAACAAACAAACAAACAAAAAATAAAAACAAGGGCTGCTGATGGCTTGGTTGGTAAAGTACTTGCCCCAAAGCGTGAGGATCTCCCTTCATCCACATTAAAAAAAAAAAAAAATAACAACTCAAGGCAAGACAGATGGATCCGTGGGCCTCACTGTCAGCCAGCCTAGTCAAACTGGTCCAGGCTACCCAAACTGGCCAGTACCAGTACAATACTAAAAACTAAGGTGGAATGTGATTAGGGAAGACAGTTGACATGGGCCTCTGGTCTCCACTCATGCATGTACACAACACATGTAGGTTCATGCAGACACGAATGAATGAACACACACACAAGCTTAAAAATGTTATGGGATAAAACATACCTCTGAATTCGATGTTTTCTGCATATAAAGGCAAAAACTCTTCTGATTCCTACCATCACAGGATCCCAATTATTATAATGGCATAGGAGAGTAACAATAAAAAATGAAAAAAACACAGGGATAGCGCCTGCAAAAAATAACCAAGAAAACTGCACCTAAAACAAAAGATTAAAATAAAACCTCAAAATTATCATTAAGGCAATGTTTTACCTTCAATGTACATTAAAATACAAAGAAGACAGGCTAAACACTGATAATATGTTATAAAGTATTACTATATAAGAGGATTCAGGACATCCATTTACAATTCTATTTACCTAAATAACCAACAGCCATATGTAATGCTCTAAAGGGAAGATGGGCAATAGAAAAGCAACAAAGGTATGCCAATAGTTACTAGGCATGCTGCCCAGAGAACAGGAATGTCCACAAATGGAGTTTCTGGGTCCCACACCATGTGATGCTCATTTCCTCTGTCATGGTCATCCCCTGCTTACAAATGGAGTTTTCTTCCTCTATTTCCCACACCATCTTCAAAATTTCACATTTGAAAATAAACATTATGCATGTTACAGCTGTCTAACACAGTGTTACATTATAGTTCTTAGTGTTAAATCCAAGAGAAACCACTTAAGACAACTTTGCAAGCCTTTAGTGTGTGAATCCAACTAAAGTATCCAAAACCACTTTCTAAGCAGCCTGCACTGAGCCCTGAGGTTGATGAGGGATGGACACAAACACTGGTGATCTGGGTTACAAAGGGAAACAGCCGCTCCTAGTTGCTAAATGAGGAAGATGCATTCGTCCTCTTCTGAGAGTTGCAAAGAAAGATAAGGGATAAAAGAGATGGCTCAAGAAAGTGCTTGACTCATGACCATAAAGAATTAAATTTGATCTCTAGGATCCTAATAAAAGTTCTGGAGACCCCAAAAACACAAATAAAAACCTTGGGCAAGGTGGTGTACACCTGCCCTAGCCCTGGGCAGTGGAGACCCAAGGATCTCTCAACCCCACAGGTCTACTTAGAAAGGTCCAGGGAGAGAGACTGTCTCAAACTAGTTGGCTAGCACCTTAGGAACAACACTCAATTCTGCCCTTTGGCCTCCACATGTGCACACACACACATGTGCACATATGTACTCATCCAAACACACACATGTACAGAAAAGAAAGGAGATAAAGGAGAGTCTTCATAGGCAAAACTCCCTCTGCTGGAAAGCGCATGCTGGCCCATTTAACACCACCATGAAAACAGAAAAGTTTCAGGACAGTGATGTGTTTGGTGAAGGCTTTCAAAGAAAACACACACACACACAAAACCCAAAGCCTCCAACAGTGTTTAACGTGCAGCCTCTTTTGCACAGTATATACACACAGAGGTTAAGTGACCGTAGAACGCTCACCCAAGAACGAGTACTCATTAAGAGAAACTAAGAAGCCTGCATTCAGACGTCGCGGTATTGACGAACTGTAGCATTTTTTGAATGATTACCAGAACATCTAATAATCTAGGAATTTTGGCACAGAACTGTTTTGCAAAGACTTATATAGTTATGTGCATATGTGTGCTCCTGAGTGTAGGTATGTGCATATGTGTGCTCCTGAGTGTAGGTATGTGCATATGTGTGCTCCTGAGTGTAGGTATGTGCATATGTGTGCTCCTGAGTGTAGGTATGTAGCTGCTGGTAGAGGCCAGAAGAGGATGTTAGATCTCCTGCAGCTGGTTATAAACTGCCTGATGGAAACTGAACCCAAGTCCTCTGTAAGAGCAGCAAGTGCTCTTAACATTGGGCTATCTCTCTAGCTCTATAGTATGATTTTTAAATAATGAATATACACATCACAAAGACTATTTTGCTTTTATCCTTGAGCTATACAAATACCTAAAGAAAAACAGCATTAAAATAAGACTATTAGAACACACTATAAACCTTGTAACTTTCAAATATTCCCCTTTTTCAAACTGTATCAATGTAACACATGCATGTACACTATGATTACTTATGACTTAAAATATTCAAAATCTAAATCAGAGTAAGTGGCTGTAGGCAAAGGTGCACCTCTCCCCTCCGCCACCCTTAGAAGCACTAAAGAACCCTTTTCCACAGGGTGTGGGGTCACATGCCTTTAATTCCAGAACTTTGGAGGCAGAGGCAGAGGCAGGCAGATCCCTGTGAGTTCAAGGCCAGAAAAGAACAGAAAACAGCTCCTAACTGATGTGGGTGTAGGTGTACCCGGATACATGGTGTGCCCATGAGTGTAGATGCCAGAGGTCAATGGCTGTCTTTCCTTAGACGCTGTTTTTTGAAGCAGTCAGTTACTGACCTCGGACTCTCCCTGTGGCTAAGTGGGCTAGTCTGTGAGCCCAGGATTGCTCCTGTCCCCACCTTCCCCAGCATTACAAGCACACAACAATACTCCCAGCATTTTTTTTCACATAGATTCTGGGGATCAAGCTCAGTCCTCAAGTTTGTGGAGGCCCCTCCTCAGCCGCTACTATTTATGTTTCTATGTACCAGAGGCTCTCTTACGGAGAGAGGCATGAAGCATTGTCCGCATCTCCCTCCCTTATTACTGACATATTCCTAACCATCACTAGGTCTCCTCAGTACCGTCCTGCAGTATCTCATAAACTTACCTTTTGCATGCACATGTCGGCTATGATGGAGAGAGGTATCGTAAGGCTTAGTGCAAGAGTGCCTATCAACGATGAGGTAAGAAAGCAGCCCCTGACAAGAAGAAAGGAAACATAACTTCTACATTGAAACACCATTGAATGAACTGAGCCAACATTTCATGTCCTATAACATGTGCTTGAGAGGGGAACACTGAGGACAGACAGAAATACAAAAATAATAGCTACTAAAATGACTCCAAAGCTGTTCTTGACTATTAAAAATATGGAATTATAAAGTGTTCTGGATGCTTTATACTATTTATGAGATCTACTTGCATATATTATTCAACTTTGGATATATAGTTTATATTTCAATAATTTAAAATATTACTGAGCAGAGTTTTTAGTTTTGTGCTGATACCTAACAAAACTACATTATCTTTCTTTAGATTAAAAAAATATTTTTTTTATTTTTGTGGATTTGCTACATTATCTTTCTTTAGATTAAAAAAATATTTTTTTTTATTTTTGTGGGTTTGTATATGTGAATGCAGCATCTTTAGGGATCAGAAGAGGAAGTGGGATCCCTGTGAAGCTGGAGTTACAGGCAATGGGTGCTGGGAACTGAATTCAGGTCCTCTGCAAGACCAGTATGCACTCTTAAATACAGAGACATTGCTCCAGCTTCCAAAACAGCATTATTAAAATTGAACTCACACATCAACTTTAAGAAACTGAGAAGCTTGTGCCACAAGGCCCATCTCTTAAATCTTCAATCTGAGAACCAGCTCTAAGTCTAAGACTATAATGGAAGTCTTACAAACTCCATATGGGATGTTGTACTCAAATGTACTTTAAACTTACTGTCATTAAAAGAGAAAAATTGTAACATATGCTAAGATCTCAAGTTAATTCATTCATGATTTCCAGATCTGGCTCATTCATTTGCAGTGTATTGAATATAAACAATCCTTTGAACAACCAAATATGTCCACACTCCTCCCTAAGTAAGCAATTCCAGAGTCCACTAAGAATCCAGGACTCACACTGGCATTCCCAGCTGCTATGTTTGAATGTGCACTCCATCCATGTTTGGATGTCCTTTCATTTGTATAACACTACTCTTTGTATGGTGTGCACACGTGTGCATGTGTAGGCCAGAGGCCAGCATCCACTCCAATTCCCTCTTCACCTACCTTCCAGACCAGCTCTCCCACTGAACCTAGAGCTCACTGGCTCAGCTAGGCTAGGTGGCAAGTGGGTTCCATGGCTGACTTCCTCTCTGTGCTCCCATTTTACTGTTAGAGATGCATGCCACTCTGCCTAGAGATCCAAACTCAGACCCTCAAGTGTACAGCAAGAACTTTATCAACTGAGCCATCATCCCAGTCCCCAAATCTGCACTTTAAAATTAAAAGTCTTTTATTTTTTGACAGTTCCATACATGTCAGCCAACACCTTGAAAGCATTTTTAAAAATTTAAATGATTTGTATTGTCCTACTTAGCTTCCACTGTCAACTTAATACAGCCAAAAGCACGGTTCTCAACCTTCCTACTGCTATAACCCTTTAACACAGTTTCTCATATTGTAGTGACCCCCAACCATAAAATTATTTCATTAATAACTTGATAACTATAATTTGCTATGGTTATGAACTGCAGTGTAAATATCTAATATGCAAGATATCTGATATGTGATTCCTGTAAAAGGGTCATTTGACCCTGAAAGACTTGAGAACTGCTGGCTTAGAGTCATCTGAGGGAGTCTGAATTGGATTGGACTGGCCTGTGTCATGACTGTTACGAGATTGTCTTAATTGATGATTAGTGTGGGAGGGCCTGCTCCGACTTCCTCAATGTTGGGCTGCAACCTGAGGGATAAGCCAATAAGCCCTGCACTAAGTCACTTCTGGCCAGTGTTTTCTCACAGCAGCAGAGGGAACAAAGAGTATTCACTCACATATTTGTATTTGTTCATTTAGTAAAAGACACTTCTGAGCTTCTTTCTAAATGTCCTCCTTGCAATGGGCCCACAAAAATTAAAATCAAAGTCCATCTGTGCTCTATCGGAGTAAGTATATTCAATTACAAGTATGTATATGGAAGGGGAGTGCACACACAGAAAGGACCATCAGAACTCAGAAGACCCAGAAATCTCCAAACTGCTCAAAAGTCGGCACACTGACAATGAATGAACCCCAGAGAAGTAAGAGAGCCTACCATAGCCACAGAAACTCGGACAGAACTGTTCCGATGAGGCCGTTGATAATGATACACAACAGTACCACTTTACTGGGAAACTCGAAGTCCTCAAAGCCAGTATAATGCAGCAAAAAGAACCCTGGCCATAAGAGCAGCAGGTTAAACAGACCTACGAAACCTGAGGATAAAAGAGACACGTTCAAATCATGACTGACTTCAGTTTTCCAAACTTAACAACACTATGAGAAACTTGAGATCTCCCAAGGGGCTTCAGTGAGTTGTTTAATTGGAGCAGGTGTTGGTTGGTTTGAATATTAGTTTCTACAAACAGATCAATAGCAGGAAAATACACCATCAAGCACCTGGTGACTGTTAACTGCAGTTTGGCTGGGGAGCCGGCTCAGCCAGTAAAGTACTGCTGCTCAAGAATGAGTGTAACCCTCAGCAGGCACATGAGTGTAACCCTGTGCAGGCACATGAGTGTAACCCTGTGCAGGCACATGAGTGTAACCCTCTGCAGGCACATGAGTGTAACCCTCTGCAGGCACATGAGTGTAACCCTCTGCAGGCACATGCTGCACACTTGTACTCAGCTCTGGGGACATGCACACATGGCTCCCTAGACCCCCTGGCCAGTCAGTATTGCTGAACTGTGAACTTCTGAAAGTTAAGTGAGAGTGCTTGAAAAACTAAGATCACGTGGAGAAGGACAAATGCCCCCACAGTCTCTCAAAGAATGACCTGTAGATTTATAATGTCAAGTAAATCGCCTAAAAGGCTAAACATGTACTTGCCAAAGAACATTGGAATATCCAATTTATCTTCTCTGTCTACCTTCCTCTTGATCATCACAATGTAGACAGCATAGAACATAGCTCCAGCAAGGGACCAAATGGAACCTGTAAAAACCAACCCATGATTCCAACTGTTGTCTCTATTCATGAACTCATTCAACATACCCTACTGCATACATATACTGAAAGTCTGATAATACATGGATACTAAATAAAGAAATGAGCATGCACAGATGAAAACAAAAACTAACTCCTTCCATCCAGATCCTCCCACAGGATAGGAAGGGACTGAATGGATAAACAAATATAAGCAAAGGCATTTGCCTCAGTGACCTAACCAAATACCCACACAACGTCTAACAGTGGAAGTCAGATAAGCGACAGTTTGCCTTTATTTTGAAGCACACACTTCCTTTTTTTCTCTACATCAGTGATTCCCAACCTTCCTAATACAGTTCCTCATGCTGTGGTGACCTCCAATCATAAATTCATTTTGTTGATACTTCATAACTCTAATTTTGTAATTTGTGTTGTAAGTCATACTGTAAATATCTGTGTTTTCTCATGGTCTTCCATGGCCTCTGTGGCAGCTCACAGGTTGAGAAACAGCTGCTCTACCTGAAGCACTTTGACACATGCTACTGTACAATGTTAGATGCTCTTTCTATCTCTAAATCACGGCTTGCTCTTGTTCTTCCCATCCTTCCGTATGAACTCACAGACTCTCCACCACTACATGCATAGGGTCCCATGTCTTCCATCTAACATCCTCTTTCTATTCCGCTAAGTCTCCATTGATTTGTCTTCTGTGTTAGAGAACGGAGCATTTGCTAATGCTACATAAAGTATTATGGGTTGAGGAGACAGCCCGCAAGCATGAGGACATGAGTTTGGATCCCCATGACCCACATCAAGTCAGACATAAAGGCGCTGCATCTTTAATCCCAGAACTCCTGCAATGAGATGGGGACAGAGACAAGAGACTCCCAGGACGTTTACAAGCCAGCAGCCAGGCAGACACAGCGACAAATAACAAAAAAATCCTATCGAAAACATGGAGGAAATCAAGGGCCATCATCTGAGGTTGTCCTCCGATCTCCACACAAGCATTGTGTTACATATGCACACCCACACATACACAAAACACACACCATATATCCAAACAAACATTAAAAATATGTCATTAATTTCTTCTCCAGTGGCTTTATTTTATAATTCTCATACCTTATTTTAAAGCAAGAACTCTTTAAAAACTACAAACATATAATGTATGCATATAATTGGTTCAAAATGTACAATATAATGTGAATCTCACCGTGTGTGAATACTCTCTGCCTTGATTAACTCAAGTTCAATAACCCTTATTTAAGCCGTCAAAAACAATTCAACAATGTGCCAAGTGACCATACTCAATAGTTTAATCTACTCAGAAGAACAATATTTAAGTCTATTTTTATTATTATCAAAAATTTTAAAGCCTGTTAACAAAATCTTGTACTCAAAAAACAAATGTATATTGTGTTTCATATACACAAAGCGACTCTGGTTCAGAAAGAGGAGATGTAGGTCAAAGCACAGGTGACTAGACAGTAACCACAAAGAGTTTGGAAAACACTGCTCTATTCTATCAACTTCAATATCTAGAGAAGTTAACTAATTTGGGCTCTAGTTACCTTTGTGTTTGGTAAATGTAGGCAGTGGATCAAAATTGAATGTTTTCTATAATAGTGACTGCTAAGAAAAGGAACAAGAGTAGATGTGAAAGCTAGTGGGTAAAAGTAAGAAATGCAGGCACGGGGGAGGGAGCAGAAACTGAGGGAATGGCCAACCAATAACCAACCCACAAAACTTGAGACCCATCCAATGGAGGTTAGAGAAATATCCTGGTGTCAATCCCTAAGACTACTAATGACACTCTATTAGACTTACAGACAGGATGTTGTCCTCTGAGAGGCTCCACCCAGCAGCTGACTCAGACAGATACAGACAACTACACCAATCCTACAGCCAAGCAGTGGATGGAGCTTGGGGACTCTTATGGAAGGATAGGAGGAAGGATTGAGGTCCCTAAGGGGATAGGAACTCCATAGGTATATCAACAGAGTTAACTAATCTGGACCCTTGGAGCTCTCAGAGACTAAAACACCAACCAAAGAACAAACATGGGCTGGGCCTAGGGCTCCCCACACATATGTAGCAGATGTAAAACCTGACCATCATGTGGGACAACTGGAATAGAGGCTATCCCAAAAGCTGTTGCCTGTCCATGGGATAAGTTCTTCTAGCCTCAGTGGGAGAGGATGAGCCTAGCCTCAGAGACTCGATGTGCCAGGGTTGGGGGGATAACTAGGGGGTACACCACATGCTCAGAGGAGAAGAGGAGGGGGAGTGGAGAAAGGATTGTGGCAGGGGGTGACCAAAAGGTGGGCAGTAAGCGGGATGTGAAGTGAATAAGTAAAAATAATAATATAAAATAAATAAATGAATTTTTTTAAAAAGAGAAGACCTTCCTAGATTAGGGCATTAAATCAGTGAAAGGCTGACTTCTTACTCTACTTTAAAAATATAGGGACTTACTTTCTATCCCACATTCATTCTGTTCAAACCTATATTCTTAGTACAGTGTGCTTGCAAATTATTGGACTTGTGATTAAATAATAAATACGACTCTCTAAAAAAAGTATGACACCAGGATATTTCTCTAACCTCCAAGTATCTCCCACAAGATGCTTTCTACTTCAACAATTACTTACCTCACCCTGGAATTCCCTGACAAGCACTATTTTAGTACCTATATCACTAGCCATAAGTTAAAGCAATGCTATGGATCATCAGAGAAAAAGCAGCAACATCAATCACATCAGGAAATATTACTGTCATGATATTACTACCAATTTGGACAGCATCAATTTAAGTAGAAAGAATTCTAGACAAAACCCAACTCAAATGGAGAAACACTGTACAAGATAAATGAGCTGAACCCTCCATAATTGTCAAAGTCATAGAAGACAAATAAGACTGCATTAGGACTCCTACTGAAAGGACATTAGGGACCAAGAAAACAAAATAAAAATCAATAAACGATTCCAGGCCACTAAAAAACACTGTGGGAAAAGATGGCTATATTAAGAATGGGTCTATAGCTCATATTATCAAAAATTAAGTGTACACTATAGTAGTAACTGCTCATGAAAGATACAAAAGTAGATGAGAAAATAAGTAGGTAATGTTAACTCTTGATTTTTGCAATTGCTCTGTGGTTATATAAGTTCACATCTGGAGAATTTGGGTGAAGGTCATATAAGAATTCTATTAACAGCCCTTTTTTTGTATCACTTACAAAGGAAAAGTTAAATTGGAAAAAAAAAAAACAGCTTCTTAAAAGACCCTGTTACTGGGTCAGCAAAGGGCCTCAGCCAGTGGAGAAGTGCTTGCTTGCAAGTCTGCAACCCTGAATTCAATCCCTGGGACCCACAGGGAAAGGATAGATTTGATTCTTATGGGTTGTCCTCTGACCTCCACACGCAAGCTGTACAACACGCACATGCACACACACACACACACACACACACACACACACACACTGCACACACACACGTGTGTGCGCACACACACACATACACACACACATGAAATAAATGTAATAAAGCTAAGTTCGCGCCCTGCCCACGCTGGGTGTGCATGTACCTGTATGCACTGTAGAAAGCACAAAGCTCACCTAAATGCCGTAGCAGAGCAGTTAGGTTCTTACCTATTGTGTCTCTTCCTGTGGACTTCTCAGACCCAGAGAGGTTCACCAACACCACGCCTCCAATGCTATGAGAGCAACACTCATTAATGATGAGCAAAACAGTAAGCTCCTAAGAGACTAATCATCTAGATTAAAAACTAAGAACTCATCTTAACTTTGGGTAAAACTGTCTGAGAATTTAGTGATTTCATCGATAAGTGCTCATGAGCTCATCAGCACAGTGTAGTGGAGCTGCACGGACAGCTAATCCTCACAAATGCACAGTGATGACTTACAGGGAGGAATTCTTACTACCCGCCCATGTTTGCACAGGAAACTAAAAGAGGTAAGGCGTCTTGACCAAGACCACGTACAGAGCTGGAACACAGGCAGCCTGGCCCCAGAGCCCATAAGGCTTACATGTCTTTTAGTTACCCCTTCTCCCTAAGAAGGGGTAATTGGTTAGCCTTTGCCAAACCCACAGAAAGCTGGAGAGCACTCTTCCTGCAGGTGAAACCTAACAGAAAAGGCTGTCGGGCACACTTGCCAGGCCTGTCAACCACATGGTTTTAATGGGCAAAAGGAAGACAACTGAAAGCTGTTGAGAAGCCAGAGGACACTGACTCGTCTGTTACTTGTTGAGAATCTAGAGTGAGCAAAACAGTGTGCAAACAAGAAGAGTGGTTCTGAGCTTCAAAGAGCCTGCACGGCCTTTCAACTTCTGGGGAGCTCATTAGTTGTGTAGTCCAATTCTCCTGCCTACTACCCAAAGGACTCCGACACACTGAGGAGTGGTAGAGAAAGAGAGGGTTGCTTCCCCTTACGGACTACTGCAATGAGAAGTTAAACAGAATGCTCCTTACACTGCGTCTTACTCTTAGCATCAGGTTCCCTGCTCTGACCACAGTTTGGAGTAGAGTCAGCTGTTGTTTCCCAGTTCCCACAATACAACAGAAACCAGTTCTCCTCCAGAGGCTGGTGCCATGAAGGTGCCTAAATACACTGAGCACAAGCTGTTCTTTGAAACAGTTTAGAAGTTTGACCTCATCCGTCTACATAACAGTCCTGTGAGACAAATTCTACTGTGTTCTCCAGTTTACAGAGGAGGAAACAGGCTAGAGGTTTTCAAGTAATGTACAGGATCTCAAAACCAGTAATAGAAGTGAGACTGGATCACAGACAGCGAGATTTCTGAGCTCATCAAATGTTTTTCAAGGCTGTAGCTATATTAGATTCTATGTGCAGAAAAAACAAACAAACAAAACCCCTCAATCTCATTAAGGTCAATTCAAAATAAAGTCTTAAATAGTGCTTGTCGGAGTATTATTAAGAGTAAAACTGCCCACACACAAAGTAAATTTCAATTATCTTAAATTACAGCTCACACTTCATTTTTTAAAGGACGGAAGTAACTTCTTTTGACTTGTGGGACATGTGGTTTCTCTTACAACTCCACTGCCCCATGACAGCCACAGATGATAAATAAATGAATAAAAGTGACTGTGTTTTAATGAAACTTTATTTATGAACTTGCAGGCAGCTGACTTTAGTTTCCTAGTTTCCATTCTTAACCTACTTTAACATGAAGTAATATTCTGTCAAAGTACTTGCAAGTTCAGCATTTTATATCCATTCCTTTCTTTATCACATGATACTAAGAAAACTTGTATCACATGGCACTGTTAAAACTTAGCATATATTTCTGGTAAATTTAAACCTCATTTACTTCTTCAGGATAAATAGACTATATTTCCAAAATACAATATGTTTGGTTAAAATACTAGTCATGCATACAGAACAATATATCCCGGGTAGTTATGAAGACTAAATGTACATTAGTTGGGTCAACCAGAGTATCCCTGAAACAACGTCAATCAGCTCCCTTGTATCCACAAGCTGTAATATACAATACAATAAGAGTGATCAGTCTTCTACACTGGCCAAATTCAAGTCCCTAGAAACTTTATAGACCAAGCAGAAAGCTGTGGCCTTCCTAACTGCAGTAGGGCACAGGGGAGCAGAACTCTGACTCAGTCTCACCACCACAAAGAGACAGTTTCATCATTAAGTGCTTCTGCTACCTCCTTTGCTGTCTCATTTTCCAAAAATAGCTGCTTTGTCAAAGTAAAGCATCTCCTTTGAGGACTGTCTACCGGAAAAGCCCTCTGCTAGGCTATTGGCCACACACAGACTATGAAGCCAAGTTTCCGCCTTTAAAAATGTACAGCCCAACAGAGAAGACGGGAGAAACCAGCTCACAGTTACATATGAAAGCCTGAAATGTAGTTATTAACAATGTGGCTGCTGTGCCCTGAGCTAAAACTGCCAGATGAATTAAACAGAAAGTGAAAGATCACTACAGGCTAAAATAACTGGGAAAGATTCAATTTGGTCTCAAAAAAAGAACAAAGAAAAAGAAAAAAAACAAAGAAAAGAACAAAGAGAAAGCAACATAAAGAGGGGATTTGTATCAGGAAAAGAGACAGACGACTGAATGCTAAATGTGAAAGTGAGTCCAACACTTAGTAGTTTTCCAGTCAGTGAGGACCAGTGAATGGGCACCTCAGCTGTCCTGAGAGCTGTCCCTCCAGCTACCTTGGGGACACAGGGCTAAACATCACCATGGCCACAGAAAGCCTTCTTTGGTCTCATCTTTCTTTGTTTCTCCATAGTAACATAAATTAGATTGTTCCAATATCATATTTTAAAGACCTTATTTATGTTTGTGTCTACACAGGTGTATGTGTGCATACTTTTACATATGCATGCTTGCATGCAATGAGAGGCCAGAAGGTGTTGGATCTGTCAGGGAAGACACTATAGGCTTTGTGGAATAGTCAGTTTGATGCATGGGTGTTTGAATCTGAACCCCAGTCCTCAGGATTGTCCTAGTAAGCTCTCTCAACTGCGGAGCCATCTTTCCAGTCCAAATACCATATTTCTAAGCAGAGTAAACAAGCATATGTTATTCTTACCTTAAAATTACAGCTAATAGTTTAGAGAGGGTAAACCTGTCTCCGCTGTTACTCGGAAATACAGCTGCAAGGATTAAAGTAAAAAGTCCTACAGGGAGGAAGAGAAGGGCCGGAGAAGCCGGTGAGATTATTGCTACCCACATTCCTCCTCACTAACACCAAGGGGGACATGAGCCAATCACACACCTAACCTTTTTGTTTTCATTTGGTTTGATTTGGTTTGGTTTGGTTTGGCTTGGTTTGGTTTGGTCTGGTTTGGTTTGGCTTGGTCTGGTTTGGTAACAAAGGGTAACTTTGAGACAGAGTTCCTCTGTGAGGTCCTGGCTGTCCTGGACCTCATTCTGCACATCAGGCTGACCTGAAACTCATGAAGACCTGCCTGCCTCCTGTCTCTCAAGCGCTGAGACTAAAGCTGTGCACCACCATGCTAAGCTACATGTACCTACCTTTCTTTTAAGCTAATTGGGTTTTTTTTCCTATTTTAAACAACCAATATTGCATTGACTTAAGTAGAAATGTTGAAAAGTCAGATTAAGAACAGCTTCTAAACTAAGCCACATTTATTTCAGCAGTACAGATAAGGATATGTCTATTTATTTTTAAACTAGTAAGTATGAAGCTGAGCCTGCACAGTAACTCTATGACCTCCTCAGTCATGCCCACATTCTAAAATGCCCACAGCTTCAAAAATACTTTTTATCTTCCAGATTTGGAAGGTGAGTCAATGTTAAAAATAAAACCTCCATTAGAGTGCAAGTTTTAGATATGAAATAAGCAGTAGCATTTTACCAAAAAGATCTCTGAAAAGGAAAAGCACAGGGTAAGACTACCATCAGGGAGCTAGGTGTTCTGTTTTGCAGAACAAAAGCCACAGAGGGCCAGGTGTGGTGGTGCAGACCTTCAATCCCAGCACTTGGGAGGCAGAAGTAGGCAGATCTCTGAGTTTGAGGCCAGCTTGGTCTACAGAGTGAGTTCCAGAATAGTCAGAGCTAAAAAAACAAAAACAAACAAACAAACAATCCACTAGGGATCAAGGGAGGGCACATGCCCAGCAAGTACAAATCTAGAAACTGTTCATGCATTTCAGGATAAAAGCCAGAGGGCCGTGTGTTCATGGGAGAGGAAGCGGCAAGCACACCAAGCGTGCACAAGCCCAGGACGGAGCTGCAGCCCTGAACAGAAAGGACAATAGCCAAACACAGAACTATGAAGTACGTGAGGGACCACCAATAGTGCAAAGCTCACACAGTAAACCATAACCATGCAAACATAGTTATACATGCCTGGAACCCTGCTTGGAAGACAGGCACAGGGAGGAGGATGGCTCCAAGCTCAAAGCCAGCCTGGGCTACACAACGAGACAGCCAAAGCTAGATAGAAGAGTCTCAGCAACAGCCCCTCCCCCCTGCAAAAAATTAGTTATAATAACTAATCTACAGCAGAACTAAAACTTAGAAAATAGAACTGTGTCTATACACATACAAATATCACTAGAAATACATGCATAAATTCATAAAGCAGATTCTGAAGACACACTTCTTACCAGAAGTTGAAGACAAAATATTCACTATGGCAACCTGTGTGTCTGAAAGTGCTTCTTGGTATGAGAAATTTGCCAAAAACCACTAAACAAAAAACAAAGAAAAAAGGAAGTGAAACCTCATGAAAAATATTTATATCTGTCAATATCTGTCAGTCCAATTTACAGTCCCTTCCCCAACCCTCCTAAGCACTGTTATTATGAGGTTTGTTTGTTTCTTTCTTTCTTTAAAGATTAATTTATTATGTATACAGTTTCTGCCTACATGTATGCCTGTGGGCCAGAAGAGGGCAGCAGATCTCATTACAGATGTTTGTGCACTACCAGTAGTTGCTGGGACTTGAACTTAGGACCTCTGGAAGAGCACACATGGCTCTTGACCTCTGAGCCTTCTCCCAGCCCATTGTTTTTGTTTTTAAGATTAAAAAAAAAGCAATCATGGGTATACGTGTGTACCGGTGCTGGGGTGTGGGAACTTGCATACAGTGCCAGCAGAGGCAAGAAGAGGATGTCAGATCCCTCAAACTGGAATCAGATGTTTGTGAGCCCCCCAATGCAGGCACTAGGAAGTAAAGTCTAGTCCTCTGCAAGAGCAGTGTGTGCTCTTAACCCTGAGCCATCTCTCCAGTCCCCAGAAGTGGTTTCAAAACTGTTCTTTGAGGGAAAAAAGACTCAGCCCCCCCCCCCCCAAAAAAAACAAGCATTAATAGTCGTACCTAAGATCTGACTATCTTACTCTCCGAAGACACTAAGCCAGACACAGCGCCATAAACCTGTTACCACAGCATTCAAGATCAAGATTGCAAGTTCCATAGGTTAAAGACTAACCCATGCTAGTGGGACCTTGTCTCAAAAGAATTTACATTAAGTTGTGATAAGAATAAATAAAAATTTTTAAAAATTAAAAAAAAAACCCCAGAACTTGTCTAGCATGCAGATCCTGGGTTCAATCTCCAGTACCACCAACAAAAAATAACTAATAGAAGTTGGTAAAAAATAATAATAATAATAATAAGTATTCAGAGCTGGAGAAAAGGCTGAGCAGTTAGGACCACTTGTTGGTCTTGCAGAGTACCTGAGCTTGGTTCTCAGCACCCACAACGCTTGCCTCGGAAACTCTATAACCCCAGCTCCAGGGAATCTGATACTCTCTTCTGTAGTCAATCACACTGCTCACACATATACACACACACAATTTTTTTAAAAAAATCAGCATTCAGAGATTCTGTGTGTGTGTGTGTATGAAAAAGGTAAAGAAGATACTGAATATCAATTTAATATTTGTTTATTCATGCACTAATCATGCTTTATTAGATTTATCTAAGTTAAATTTAAATTTTGGGAAACTCTCTTACATTAAACCACATGGACCCTGGAAAGATGGGTTAGTGGGTGAGAGTGCTTGCCATTCAGACCTTTGGACCTGAATTCAGATTCCGCATTCATATAAAGAAGCCAAGCATGGCCATACCTACCCCTGCAATGATAAATTCTAAAGTTACCACATTGTGTGCAGGTGCAGCTATGTCTTTACGTGGGAGTCGTGTTCTAGGACTGCTAGTTTCATATCTTCGTTATGTGAGGTGCACTTCGTTTAAACGTGTGCACGTGGAAGCTAGAGAGGAGCTCTGGCTGTCATTCCTCAGGTGCTGCCCTCATTCCCTGAGACAAGCTACCTCACTGGCCTGGACCTCACTGAGTATACAGGCTAGCTGGTCCCTGAGCGCAGGGATCCATGCCCCTGCCTGGCCTGGAACCCACTGAGTATACAGGCTAGCTGGTCCCTGAGCGCAGGGATCCATGCCCCTGCCTCCCTAGCACTGGGACTACAAGTGTGCAGCATCACACCCAGCTGTTTTACAGGGGTCAGCAATGGAACTCAGCTCCTTGTGCTCACAAGGTAAGCACTTTAGCTGCTCAACTCTCCCAACCTTAACTTATAATTCTTTGAGGTATGATAAGTATTTACTAAGTTTGATATTCTAACACCCCAGTGTTCAAGACAGCAGTTAAAAGGGAAAAAAATCAAAAAGTCTAGTAGTCTTGCACTTCAATGCTGCATTGCTGGTGTGTGTGCCATCTTAAATAAGGAAGAAAGAAAACAGGGCAGGATGACTCAGCAGGTAAAGCACTGCCACGAAAGCCTGAAAACCTGAGTTCAACCCCAGAACATACACAAATGTGGAAGGACATGAGCGACTCCCTCAAGGAGTCCTGTGGCCTCCCTCAAGGGGTCCTCTGACCTCCACATGCTCGCTATAGCAACCCCTCGTTCTCTCACCCACACAGCACACACATGCCCAACAATAACAAATCTTAAAAAGACACTTACCACAAAGCAAAAAAAAAAGCTAATTTTTGCTACTTGGGTTGCAGTCAATTTCCCTACAGTCTTCAGTATGGATTCTTGATCTTTCACAGTGGGATAAGACATCCGAGACAGCTTGGCCTCTAGAGCATGGCTTGATGGGAGCTGTCGAATCTCCATGATATTGCTGAACCTTACACGGGACTTCTTGGGAGCTAAAACAGAAAACAATACAAAACATTAAATATACCCTCAGATCCAAAAAAATTAAACAGAATGTTTAATTTCATGATAAATGCAGACTATTCTGTTCACTTATGATCAAAGTAAGACAATAAAAATACTAGTTATATTATTACCTGGGGCAGCGTTGCTTAGTCAAAAGACAAATAGAAAAAAAAATGATTTAATCTATAAACTGTTTTAAAGAGTTAAAGAAGTGAGCAAGATGGTTCGGTGGGTAATCCCTACCATCAAGGCTGATGACCTGAGTTTGATCCCCCAAGACCCACATGGTGGAAAGAAAGAATTGACTCTTGTAAGTTGTACTCTGGTCTCTATACAGGCGTACAAAATAAATTTTAAAAGTAATTTTAAAAATTTAAACACCCTAGATTATTAAAATCCCTATAAAAGGTTTACAGTACTATATACACATGACCACCTGGTTCAGGATTTTACTATGCTTATTATTTTAGCATTTACAGTAAAACATTACTTTGATTATTCTTCATGGCTAGCTAATTTGTGAGATTTGTTTTCCTAGGCAAGCATTCAGAACATTTCTCTGCAGTCTCATGCCTTGCAAAAAAATCAACAGATAAACACTATGCTTTATACTGAGGCTGACATTCTGAAATAACTCACAGAGCCAGGTAGTGATGGCACAGGCCTTTAACCCCAGCACCTGGAAGGCAGAGGCAGGTAAATCTCTAAGTTCAAGGCCAGCCTGGTCTATACAGCAGATTCCAGAAGAGCCAGGGTCACACAGAGAAGCTCTGTCTCAAAAAACCCAAAAAACAAAACAAACAAAATAACCCAAAAAATTCACAAAGCTAGCAAAACTCTTATAATGTTTGTTTGTATTGTATTCGGGTATTTGAGGACATATTTATGAGAATATTGCTCATTTGAGTAATAAATAGAAAGTGTGTGTGTGTGTGTGTGTGTGTGTGTGAGTGTGATTGGAATTGTGGCTCCATTGACAATTGATAGAGTACTTGACTAGCTTGGCTCCTGGGTTCCATTTCCCAGCACTGACTAAACAAGCGTGACAGTATATGCCTATAATCCCAGCGATCAGGATGCACAGATGGGCCACCAGAGGTTCAAGGTCATACTTGGCACAAAGAACAATTGAGCTAGCCTAAGCTACATAAGATCCTGTCTCAAAGGAAAATGAATACATAATTAATATATATATAAACATACTCATTCACATGAATACATATGCATCCATATAAATATATTTTAATTCATATATTTTCACATGACATACTGATGATGATGATGATGAAGAAACCATGGAGCCTCCTGGTATTTGGAAAATATTTCCAGATGAATCAATACAGAAACTATATTGTGTCAGGTTCACAATCCAGAAAAACTTCAGAAGACTGAAGGCCATGTCAACCCCCACACAAGTCAAGATGCCATGTGAGTCCGGTGAACCCACAGCGGCTTAGAGAAAACTACCTCTCTACTCACGCTCACGCATGGCACCCTAAGTTTAACTCACTTTTTTCCATCCCAATGTTTGTGCTCTCGAGCTTCTCACTTGGAAGATCATGAAACTTCACAGGAACATAAAGAGGTTCACTCTGGAACACAATGTAAACAGAAACAAACATAAGCAGCAAAATCCAAAGCCAACCAACTGGGCAGAATTCAAGTGCAAGGCATGCAGACACAGGATCCATCACAACTTGGCAGTTCCCAGCACACCTAGTCACTCAGCACTGCTTCCCCAAAGACTGGGAAAGGAAACTCAACCAGTCCACACAGGCACAGGGACACCAAAGAATCATTTTAAAGGAGAAATGTCAGCCCTGAGACAGCTCAACAGGCCAAAGTACTTTCTGTGTAAGCCTGATGTGGTGGTTTGAATATGCCTGTCCCAGGGAGTGGCACTATTTGGAAGTGTGGCCTTGCTGAAAGAAGTGTGTCATTGTGGATGTGGGCTTTAAGACCTTCCTCCTAGCTTCCTGGAAACCAGTCTTCTCCTCTTTGCCCTGTGAACAAGATGTAGAACTCTCAACTCCTTCTCCAGCACCATGCCTATCTGGATGCTGCCATGCCTCCCGTCTTGATGATAATGGACTGAATCTCTGAACCCATGAGCCAGCCCCCATGAAATGTTATTCTTATAAGAGTTGCCTTGGTCATGGTGTCTGTTAGTAAAACGCTAACTAAGACAGCTGACAAGCTTTAGGCCCTCAAATCCACAGTAAAAGGAAAGAACCAACTCCCCCAAACTGTCCTCTAAGCTCCCCATGCACATACACATGTGCCTCGACACTCCCTCAACTACTACTGCTGCTGCTGCTGCTGCTGCTAATAATAATAATAATAATAATAATAATAATAATAATAATAATAATAATAATTTAAAATTTAGAAATGAAAAATGGTATCTCTGGCACATTCTGAGAATTAATACCTCTGTATCATAAAACCAAGCCTCTTTTAGGCAACAGATGTTCTGCCTCTCTTTATTCTTCAGATATACATACATAGCACTCTGTGCTGGAAGAATGCCCTGCTACCTGGGCAGCTGAGGGGGAAGGACCGTGGAGCCAGCCCATGCAACACTGCAAACCCTTGCCTCTCCCCACAAACAAACTAGAACAAAATCACTCTGAACACTTCCTAGACAGGCACTGCTCTGAGTCCTATGAATGGAGTGAGTAAATCAAGTGTCTTCCCCTAAGAACCATGCGATCTAATGGGGAAGGCAACTAAGGAACAGATATTCAAGGACATAGTATATGTGTTCGTTGAATTCTTTTACTAGACATAAGATTCAACAACAACAACAACTCTTTGGTGGAGGGGTAGAGGTATGGGATGTACATATCTGTGTGGGTACAGGTGTGGAGGCCAGAGATCCATGGCAGTTGCTAGTTCTCAGGAGCTGTCCATCTGGTTTTTTGAACTCTCTCTCACTGGGACCTGGTGCTCACCCAGTAGGCTGGCTGCTCACTAAGCTCCAGCTTGCTTCCTTCTCTACCCTCAGTGCTGAGATTACAAAGACCTGTTATCACACCTGGCATTTTATATAGGCACTGAAGGCAGAACTCAGGTGTTCATGCTTGTGTGGAAAGGACTGTAGCAACAGAGCTACCACCTGAATCCCAAATCAACAATTCTTGAAAACCTTTAAATGATTAAAAGATGGGGGGAGAACCTGCTACCAATTAATTCTAACAAAACAGCTAAAATGTCTTTCTCATTAGTCAAGGCAAATGATTTTACATTATATTATTGATGCTTATGATCTCAGACAACAAACAGCTTTTTCTCCAAGTCTCATAAAGTCTTCACAATATCTTCACACAAACAGATTGCATGTATCCGTTTGACACACAACATAGTTTAAAACTCAGATAAACAGACAACAATAACACAAGAACCATATTTTAAAACTTTTACTAGAAGGGCCAGTTAGATGGCTCAGCAAGTCATGATTACCTAAGTTTCATCCTCAGATTTCAGATGGTGAAAACAGATAAATGACTCCCAAAAGCCATCCTCTAATCTCCACATATACACTGTGGCACACATATGCACACACACACAGACCAAATAACTACATAGTGTTAGAAGCAAGCAAAAAAAACAGTGTAGAATAAGTGAGTGAGGAACGTGCCTATCCTTAGTGTTGAGCACCAATACTTGTTTCCTACTGGTAATAATAATTTAAAATAAGCATTAAGTTGAAAGTTGGTAGAAGCACAGGCCTGCCCTGGGCTTTATTCTTTTCGTCCTGTAGCTCGCGTCCCCCATCCCTCTCTCCTCAGAGGCCTGGCCTGCCCCTAGCCCTGCAGTCTCCCTAAGGGAAGGAAGTGTCAAAGTGACTCTCAGAGAGCACACAATGCAGAGCTGTCTCCGACAAGCATCAAGGCTGTCTCAGCTCTTCCTGCTGTGGCTGGATGAGCAAGGCAGCACTTACCAAAGAACTACTCAGACTTGTATCTGTTGTGCAAGCAGCAAAGTAACCTTCAGCATCTGCAAACTAAATACAGAGAACAGGACGTCAAATTTGTGAAAGCTCATCATCACGCCCGACTACTCAGAGAGACCAAATGAATACAAACTGAAATCCAGAATAAACGTATGCATCTAATCTAACTATTGTTCTCAATAACAGCAGCCAATGCCAAGGGTGCAGCCATGCAAAGTAGATCTTATCATCTTGTTTTTCCTGATGAAGAAATTGAAGCTGGCTATTTCATCAAAGCAGAGCCTGGATTAAAAGCTCAGTGAGTCATGTAAGGCTACAGCTCAAGCAAGTCCTTCCATTACACTACTGTAATATTTCAGACAGGCAGAGAAAGATGGTGAGTTAGTGAAAGAAGCCAGAAACCCCCTGGTAGTGTCACAAGACTAGTGTCTAAGAGAGCTCAGGGACAGGCCCACACTGTGCAGCTACTTAATACTGTCAAAGTACAGTTCCACTTCATAACCCTGCTACTCTAGCAAGAAACTACTATTTAAGCCCACAGAAACTAACAGAAAAGTAGATCATAGCTACTAGTGTATTTAAGAGGATATTTGAGAGATTAGAGAGATTACAGATTCTTATTTAATAAGCACAAAGTTTCTGTTTAGGATGACAAAAAAAGTTCTAGAGATCGACAGTGCACAGGAAAGCACTTAGTGCCTCTAAATTGTACATGAAACAACTGATCCAAATAATAAATTTGATATTACATTATTTTGCAATAGCAAGAAGAGAAGAAAATGGCTAAAAATTGATGTTACTTATATTTACTACAGGAGTGGAGAAAGAGAAATTGTTTTTAAAGAACGAATAGAAATGACAGTTTTATACTCTTCTCAAATATGTGAGGTGTCTATTACACAGAGGTAAGTTGCTACGTACACTGCCATATTTATCAACACTGTAAATGGCCATCTTACAAAGCATCCATGAAAAAATGTTATTTGATTGGCCAAATATCCGACATCCTGAATAAAAATTTTTCACTTAATGTATGAAACTGAATTACATCATTTTCCAGTTCACTTTACAGCTTATTACATGACTCATCCAAACTGAATGACTGAAAACATTAGATACTGTTTGCACGCCTTCCTTTCTTCATCCTCTCCTTGGACATTGATGTAGTCTACTTCAGTAATCATTAACAATTCAAAGATATCAAAACAAAAGAGACAGAAAGTCACATGCACTTCTGACTCCTTATAAGATATCCTACTGCCAAGTTGGAAGAATATGTTTGAATGTTTAGACATAGGCTGAAGAGGTAAGTCAATGTTTAAAAGTGCTTTCTCCAGAACCATGAGGATAGGAGTTCAGATCTGAGCACCGATTAACAAGTAAGGCCTCTCATAAATGCCTGTTAACTCCAGCCTTGTGGGACTGGATGCCAGAATCTGACCTCTGTGCATGTACACCTGACAAATGTATGCATTGCTCCTCCTCCCTCTCCTCCTCTTCTCTGTCTCTCACTTCTGTCTCTCTCTTTTTCTTTCTTTCTGTGTTTCTGTTTCTCTCTCACAGACACACACAAATAAAATGCATCTTAAAAGCAAAATAAAATAAAATTTTCGTCACAAATAGCTTTTGTTTGTTGTCTTTTTTGGCAGGGGGAGATGTTCGTTTTGGTTTTGGTTTTTTCAAGACAAGATTTCTCTGTGTAGCCTTGGCTATCCTGGAACTTGATGTGTAGACCAAGCTGGCCTCAAACTAGGAAATCTGCCTGCCTCTGTCTCTGGAGTGCTAGGATTAAAGGTGTACCCCGCCGCTATCTGGCTTTTTTTTTTTTATAGTCTACTATTACTCAAATGAACACTTTAAAAATCTGACTTTAAGGAGATCGATGTACCACTAAACTTTGAAAAATGAATACTTAACAGACAAAATTGAAAACTTACAAAAGCAGCAGGCTTTCCTCTGAATCCTCTTGTACACTGTTGCCTCCAAGGCTTCCAAATAATGAAGCCCAAAAGGTACAGAACAAACATGGATGTTTTCGCAAAGGTGCTGAAGAATGGCTTGTTATATTGCGTGAAGACATACTGTAGAGAAAAATGTTACACAAACAACCTTAAGAGGCTTAAAACCTTTCTGCCCGTCTCCATCTTGTCATCTTTAACTTTTAGAAGTCCATATGAGTAGGAAAGGCCAAAGAAAAAAAGATATGAAGTTCATCTCTGAATATTGTATGTGCCTTGCACACAAGAAGTAGTATTGTCAAATGAAGCACAATAACCATAAAAAAATAGGGCAGAAGTGGCGTTCAGTTGACTAAAAACCTACTATGCAAAAGTATCTGTGTTAGTAGGGGTTAAAGAAAGCTAAGGCAGCCTCCCCGGCTCCTGAGGAGGCACACATGAAGAAATGTGCTAAGTACCACATAGAGCTTTCAGGGGTCATGGAAGTTCTAAAGGGAGAAAAGAAGAGGTGCAGGGTTATGGAAGTCTCAGTCTGTCTGTCTGTCTGTCTCTCTCTCTCTCTGTGTCTGTCTCTGTCTCTCTCTGTGTCTCTGTCTCTCTTTCTGTGTGTGTGTGTGTTTAGGTACATGAGACTCAGTGTCATCTTTCAACATATCCGCTGTGTAAGCCATGGTCTGTCACTGGCCTAGAATTCACTGAGGAGACTAGGCTGGCCATTAATGAGTTTACTTTTTTAATTGTGTGTGTGTGTGTATGTGTGTCTGTGTGTGTGTGTGTGTGTCTCTGTCTCTGTGTGTATATGTGTCTCTGTATGTGTGTGTGTGTGTCTCTGTGTGTGTGTGTGTGTGTGTGTGTGTGTGTGTTGGTACTGGTCAGCCAACAGCCTGTAGGAGTTAGTTATTACATGGGTTTCTAGGATAAAAATTAGGCAGTAGGGCATAGGGGCAAGCACCTCTATCCACTGAACCATATCCAACTGACATCACCCAAAATAGCTGTGCAGCCATTATATGCCTCCTGTCCTGACATCATAAAGTACACAATACTACCTAGATATTCTTGCCCAAGAAATGAACCTAAATCAAGCCCTAACTCCATTTTATATGAAGTGGAAGAACTAATTAAATGACAGGACAAGGAAGCAATGAGAAGGACCAAGGACATGAGGTGTCTCCCAGGATGAATGACTTAATTTCTCCCATACACAAAGGAAAAGCAAACAGGGAGTGGCATACAGTTCAGAGGTACAACAAACGTCTTGCGGATCTAAACTTAACTGGGTTGTGTGTGTGTGTGTGTGTGACCCTGATACAACTGGAAGAACGTGACTATGAACAGGTCAGCATGTGATTTTAATAAATGAGTTCATTTTGTTAGATATGGTAATAGCAGTGATTATGCTTTTAAAATAAAAACAATGTGATTTTTAATGAGATAAGTAGAAAAAATGATATAGTGAGAGTTTGCATAAACTATTCCAGGAACCATGGGATGAACATGGTTGATAAGATTAGAAAGACTGACCGCTATTAAAGTGATGAGTCATGGGGATTTATTAAACCATTTTAGTCTCTCCTTTTTCATGTGTATGTGTCTCTAGTGTGTCTGGTGTGTGCATATGTGTATGGGTACTTGTGTGCACAGGTGTGTATGCAGATTTCTGAAGCTGACATTCCGTATCTTTCTCCATTACTATTTATGGAGGTAGAGTCTCTCCCTGAACCTATAGCTTGCCAATTCAAGCTAGTCTAGCTAGCCAGTTTGTCCCTGGCCTCTGTCTCCTGGGTGCTGGAATTACAGAAGGCCATCGCACCTGTCTGTGTTTTACATAGGTTCTAAGGATCCAAACTCTGGTCATTCTGCTTATGGGGTAAACTTTATCCTGAAGTCTGATACGTTTACCTGGCTAAAAATTTAAACCTACTATATATACTCTAAAATAACAAGCTTGTAATTTTTTTCACTAAAGCACGTTCTGTTTTTAAAAACTAATTTCTTTTCTAGTTCTTTTGAGGTATAATGACAGATGAAAACTACAGCTCTGTACACTGGGACATTCATAGAGTCCCAGTATACAAGAGAATATGGTCTGGGCTAAATAGTGAGTTCCAGACCCAGCCTGGGCTACACAGGGAGAACCTGTCGAAAGAAAATACTAAAAACTGAATATGTAAAAAGTACCCTAAAATAAGTATTCTGCACACAATATGTTTCAATAACTTTTCTAACTTTTGAATATATATATATATATACATTGCTAAATTACAATTTACTCTACTGCTTCCATGTTCTAAATCCTTCCTTTGGGCAGGAGTAGGACAAGAGTCTGGGTGACAGAGTCTCACTGTGGGCAAGAACGCAGTATGTAGACCTAGCTGAGGTGGTAACTCAGAGAGATCTGCTGGCCTCTGCCTCCTGAGCACTGGGATCTAAAGGCCTGCCTCGCCTTGTTCTAAAGTTTTTTATCTGATCAACAAAACACTTTATTTACTACTGCAAAATTTAAAAGTTAGTTTTAGGAGCCCATCAACATGAAAGAGATTTCTCTGAAGCAAAATTATGGAGTGTTAATCTAAAAGGAGATTACAGACGAGTTTTCAAGTAAAAAACAAAGTGTCTGTGGTATTCCAGAGCCAAATCTCAGAAGGGCAAAAACTTACTCACAAGACATAACCGCAACTATTGACTTAGCTGTGATGTGAGATCCAGGATATCAAATGGCCTGTTCTGACATTTAAAGCCATTTTATAAACGTAAGTTTCCTCATAGATATTTCCTTATGACTGCAATATGTGAAGCCTAAGTGATTAATTCTGAAAATAAAAGTTGTGATAGCCAGATGGCTCAATAGGTAATGGCTCTTGCTACCAACCCTAACAACATGAATTTGATCCCTGAATCCACATAATACAAGGAAAAAACAAGACTTCCACAAGTTGTCCTCTGAACAAACAAATACAAAGACTAAACAAAAGCACCCTAAAATACATATTATGTGTACAGCAGAATGCTTCCATAATTTTTCTAACCTTTAGGTATGAATTGCTAAATTATAATTTAATCTACAGCTTCTGTGTTCTAAATCCTTGGCACGTGTGCACACTCATACATCTAAATAAATAAGTAAATAAATAAATGTAATAAGAATTATAGACAACAAAATTATTATCTTCTTACAAAGATCATTCACGAAAAACAAGTATACAAATTCAAAGTAAAATTAGCTTATTAACTCAAAGTACCACACTACTACCAATGAGACATCAATTAATAAAAAGTTTAACTGAAGCCAATCAAACATTGTGATTTTGATAAAAATGTGTGACTCAGTAAACATACAAATGTGGATTCACCAGTGTATGCATGTGGATTACAGTGGCTTGTACATGGAAAATCTGACAACTTATGTTTACTTTTCCAATAATTCCCTCTTTGTCAAATTTATTCCTATGTAGCAAGAATCTACGAAGCTATAAACCCCGGCCCTTATTTTCTACTGTCCCTCAATGTTTGCTCCCCCCCCCCAAAAAAAAACAGTATTTATGAAGAAATAAATTCAATTTTGACTAAAACAAAACCACTTTTATGTAATAAGAAAATATATTCTGAGATATGTTCCCTACAAATGTGAGAAAGCTGTAGCTAAGACTGTAGAAATGGCTCCATAGTTCAAAGAGCTTACTATTCCTTCAGAATTTAGTCCTCAGTACCCATGTTGGGTGACTCACAATTGCATCTGAGTTCCAAGGACTCAGATGCCCTCCTCTGGCCTCCACAGGCACATGTACACACATGTGCATATATAGAGACACAAACAAACAAACACACACACACACAGTTTTTGTAACTTCAGGAAATAACAAAGAGCATCATGTCAATTTTCACTTGAAATGGCACTAATACTATAGGTCAATGTTAATTCTACCACAGTGCAACATCATTGGTGGAGAAATACATACCGAGGTGAGCTCTGAAGAGGCCACCCATATCACATCAACCAGCAGGAGAATCACTATGCCCAGGGCCATTCGCCTGCGCTGACTGAAGCCATTGCTCTGGGAATTCACACGGTTCATGATAAATACATAAACCATTTGCAGTCTGTTAATTTAGAAAACAGAGATCTCATTAGAGTCTCTTTTAGAAGAACCACATAAAAATTAGAGATCCAGTCCAAGGAAACAAAAGACATGAGCTAGTAGTCTATGCTTTTGATAAAGGGAGAATTTACCTTGTTGCAAGGGCTTCTCTGAGATCTTCAAATGCAAGGCCTGCAGAGAGGGCAGATCTCAGTCTAAACGGAGGCAACAGACTCAGCCCACCTAAAATAACACCACAGAAATAACGCTTGGGGAAAGTTCAAGTGTAAAATCACATCGTTTTCACTCTTCACCTTCAAAGACTACCAAAATGTATCCCACAGAAGCCACACTCGGGACATGTAGCTCAGTAGTGGAATGCTTGCCTAGCATGCATGAGTTCTTGGGTGCCATCCCAACCACTTCCCAAACTGGGCACTGAGGCACATGCCCATAAATCCTAGCACTTGGGAAGCAGAGGGACTGGAGAATCAGAAGATCAAAGTCGGTCCGAATACATAGTGAGTTCCAGGCCAGCATGGGCCACGTGAGACCATACCACAAAATAATAACAACAACAAAACAAAAACAAACAAGAAACCCCAGGCTAGGGGTGTATAGCTCTGGGCTGGTAGAGTGCATGCAGCCCTGGGTTCAATGGAACCAGTGCATAAAGCAGGTGTGCTGGTGCATGACTGTAAGGCAGAACATGGGAGTTCAAGGTTATCCTTGGCTACAAAGTGATTTTGAGACCAATCTTGGAGACATGAGACTTGTCCCCGACCCCCACACCTCCCAGACCCCCAAAAAGAAAAGATTATACTTAAAGAGGTCCTGGGTACCAGGTGGTTAAAAGAAGGAAGAAGAAGAAGAAGAAAAAGAACATTTCACATATGGCACATTAAGAGTGCCATAAACAGATCCTCGAAGTCCCATAAACAGAACTCTCTAGATTCTCCCTTCAGGACATCCGCCCCTGGCAGTCT
>NW_022196891.1:22031159-22051568 GCF_008632895.1 Mastomys coucha | reverse complement strand
CCCCCCCCCGCCATCTCCAGGGGATTCGGCTAGCAGACAGGAAGTGATGTGCGAGGGTCGTCCATTCACCTCACGCGAGGACCAAGTTCATCCTCGCTCCCCACCCACCCAGTCGCGACAGAAAACAGCTAGGACAGGGAAGAAGCCGCGCCTTGGTGAGGAGAACCCAGCCTCTCGCTTCTGACCGGTCCTCCGTGGCCGCTGACGCCGATCCGTCGCCTACCTGGCCTTCCTGCCCCTCGATGGAGTCGTGGAGGCACCATGAGCGGCCCCGGCCCGGCCCGCCGCCCAGAGCCGCCGCCTCACACCGCACGCACGGACCCCAGCATCGTGCCGCGCGCGGCAGGACCAACTCCAGAAAACTGCGCTGCCCCTCGGCTCAGGGCCGCGGCTGTCACGGCACTCGGTCCCGGGCGGAGGGGAGTGACCCAGGCCACCGGACAGCGCTGGCAGCGAGAGTCCCGGAGGCCCGGATTGCGGCCGCGGCCCAGGCCCCGCCCGCGGCCAGCCAGGCCACGCCCCCGGCCGGCCAGGCCACGCCCATGGCTGGCCGAACAAGCCCATCCCGCGGCTGGCCAACAGGCAGACCCCGCCTCCTGCCCGTCTGCAAGCCAGGCCCCACCCCCGACCTATCGACCACCTAGATCCGCCCCCGACCCAGTCAAGCTCCGCCCCCGGATAGCGAACCTGGCCGCACGTCCCGGTAGACAGGATCCGCTCCAGGCATCCTAGACCCCATCCTGGAGACTCGAGGCCCCCAGCGTGTCCACCAACTAGGCGACATCTTCCCCATCACTCAGCGAGTCAACCGGTCAAGCTCAGCTGTCAGTTCGTCCATCCGGGCTCCTCCCAGTGCACAATCCCTACCCAAGCCTGAGTGGTCAGCCCAGAGCCCCGCCCCAAGGCAGCTGGCAGGCCCCGCCCCTGCCCCGTCAGCTTCTGCGGTCCCGCCCCCTAGCTCAGAGACGGGCGGCGCGCGGGTTACGTCACGTCGGGCGCGACTTCAGACCGGCCGAGGGCACGTCTCCAGGTTGTTGTTGCGGTAGTGAGGACTTCTAGCCGCTAGCAGGCTTCTGGCTCGGAGTTCCAAAACGGTGGCGGGAAGGAAAAGAGAAAGGAAGAGAGCGGAGGGAATAAGGCAGGGATGTCTAGGAGTGGGAGAGCCCAGCCCTGACAAGGCTGTCAGACTTCCCCACAGCCTCGCCCTGAAGCGAAAGCTGACAGCACCATTTTCTCCAAAGTTTTCATTTTCCGGGAGCCCTTTCTGAAAACAGTGTAGCTTGGCACCCGTTGGATTCCTAGATCGTCTTTGTCCGTAACCTAAGTTTCAGTTCTTGGCAGTTAGAAGTTGTATAGGTCAAGTTATTCATCTCCCTGGCCTTCACTTTTTTTTTATCCGAAAAAAACAAAAAAACATAAAATCATGTGAGTGCCTCGAGTGTATGTTTACACCAGGTATACATAAATTCTCAAACAAAAATCAGATCAGCCTGTGACACATAAGACCTCCACAGATGGTAGCCTGACTAAAGTATGGGTTTTTGTTTTAAGTGTATTGAAGCTCATAAAATAAAAAAGTTAGCCAGGATCCTGATTTATATTTAGAACACAGAAGACTTAAGACTTTAATTCTGTAGCCAGAATTGCATTGTTAGCATTCTTATCAAATGAGGATTTTTTTTTTTTTTTTTTTTTTTTTTTTTTTTTTTTTTTTGCTCATGTAGTCATAGTGTGGTCATCCTTTGTCTTTTAACTCTTTGTCTACAAAGTCTAATGACTAAAAATCAGATGAACATTTTGTGATCTGGTCGGATTCTAAAGAACTACTGACATCAAACACTTCCAGTCATTGAGAAACCCACTGCTGGAACAGGAGAGAGAACTCAGTGGTCAAAAGTCCTTGCTGTGCAAGCATGCAGTCCTGATTTTAGATCCCTACCAACCATGTAAAAAGCTGGGCTTGGTCATGTGCACATTTGTAACCCCAGTACGTGGAGAGACAGAGATGGATGGATCTGTCTTGCTGGTTTCCAGACACTTCAGGTTCAGTAAGAAGTCCTTCTCAGAGGAGTAAGCAGGAGCGTGACAGAGCAGGATACTCCTGCAAACAAACACAACTTACTTGGCCATCCAGTTAAGAACAAATGATTAGGGGGGTGGAGACATGGCTCAGTAGTTAAGACCACTGACTGCTCTTCCGAAGGTCCTGAGTTCAGCAACCACATGGTAGCTCACAACCATCTGTAATGAGATCTGATTCTGGGGTGTCTAAAGACAGCTACAGTGTACTTACATATAATAATCTTTTAAAAAATGATTAAGCATATTGTAGTGGTTTCAATGTTTGGCCCAGGGAGTGGCTCTGTTTAGAAGTGTGGTCTTAGAGTAGGTGTGTCACTTGGGTGTGGGCTTTAAGACTCTCTTCCTAGCATCCTTTCCGGAAGTCAGTATTCTCTTAGCAGTCTTCAGATAACGATGTAGACCTCTCAGCCCCTCCTGCACCATGCCTACCTGGATGCTGTCATGTTCCCACCTTGATGATCATGGACTGGACCTCTGAACCTGTAAGCCAGCCCCAATGAAATGTTGTCCTTATAAGAGTTGCCTTGGTCATGGTGTCTGTTCACAACAGTAAAACTAAGACTGTCTGTTCTTACCTGTTTAAAATCCGGTCCATCCTCTTTCCAAGTATTGTAAGTGGACCTTGGGACCAGGAAGATAGGACATAGGCTTGTTCTATCAGCTCCCAAAGATGTGTGCCTTCTTGGGGGTCGTAAAAAGGAGGAGGAAAAAACTTATCATTCAAAGTAGAAAAAAATATAGCCATAGTGTAGCATGTACTTGAAATTATTATATTACATAGTAGGGATTTGGTTATACCCATATATCATATTATTCCAGCACAAGTTTTTCTCTCTCATTAACATCTTTAGGAGTCACAGTAGGGTTAATTTTTTATGCTTATGTCTGATATAGTTCAAAATAAAGCATGATGAATCAGTCAAAATCAAGAGTCACGACCAGGCATGATGACACATCCCTTTTAATCCCAGTGCTTTAATTTCAAGGCCAGCCTAGTCTACATAGTGAGTTACAAGACAGCTAAAGCTATATAGTGAGATGCTATTGAGAGAGAGAGAGAGAGAGAGAGAGAGAGAGAGAGAGAGAGAGAGAGAGAGAGAGAGGAAGAAGAAGAAGAAGAAGAAGAAGAAGAAGAAGAAGAAGAAGAAGAAGAAGAAGAAGAAGAAAAGAAAAGAAAAGTGGGTTGGGTTGGGTTCTGGGTTTTTTGTTTGTTTTAACACAATCTGACTTTGTATCCCTAGCCATCCTGGAAATCACTATGAGGACCAAGCTGGCCTTGAAATCATATAAATCTGCCTGACTCTCCGTCCTTAATGCTGGGATGAAAGATATGCATTACCACATACCCAGCACATGGATTTTAATTCTAAAAACGTGTTATAGAATATTGAGGATTATCTATAGTGTGCCTCAGTTTCTCCATCTTTGAATATGGGTTGCTTAACACAACAGGAGCTACACAGGAGCTAGTGCTATTACCACGGACTCCCAGAGCATCTGCGAAAGGGAAGTGGTGCCAGTGTTTGTGTGTGGGATAAAATCATTCTAGGTAGATTATTTTCATGTACTCTCAAAACTAATTTAACTCTTCCAGTAATATTTTCCTCCAGCTGTCTTAGGGAAATTCTCCAAGACTGCTCCATAAAACCAGGCTTATCTGGCTAGATGGTTTTGTTTGTTTGTTTGTTTGTTTGTTTGTTTGTTTTTGTCAGCTTGGCACAGTCCAGGATCATCTTGGAAGAGGGAGCTGGGAAAATGCCCCCATCAGATTGGCCCATAAGTTATTTTCTTTACTAATGACTGATGTGAGAGGGCACAACCCACTGAGAGCAGTGATACTCCTGGGGTATGTCGTTCCTTGGTTGTATAAGAAAACTGAGGAGTATGCCAATAAGCAGCACTCTTCCATGGCCTCTACTTCATTTCCTGTCTCAGGTTCCTACCCTGCTTGAATTCCTGTCTTGGCCTCCCTCATGATAGACTAATGTCTTAGTTAGGATTTTCATTAACAGGAAGAGACACCATGACAAAGGCAACTCTTATAAAGACAACATTTAATTGGGGCTGGCTTACGGGTTCAGAGGTTCAGTTCATTATCATCAAGGCAGGAGCATAGCAATGTCCAGGAAGGTATGATGCTGGAGGAGCTGAGGGTTCTACATCTTGTTCAGAAGGCAGGAGAAGGCAGCTGATTCCCAGGAAGCTAGAAAGAGCGTCTCTCAAAGCCCACACTAACAATGACACACTTCTTCCAAGAAGGCCACACCTCCTAATAGTGCCACTCCCTGGGCCAAGCACATTCAAGCCACCACTACTATGAAATAGGCATGTAAGTAAACCCTTTACTCCTCAAGTTGCTTTTGGTCATGGTCCTTATCAAAACAATAGAAATGTAACTCAAACACGGGCCCTGCTATGGTTTTCCTACTACAGCACCAGCCAGACTGTGTTGGCCAGTTTTATGTCAACTTGACACAAGCTTGAGTCACCTGAGAGGTGGAAACTTTAAATGAGAAAATGTTTCTTTAAGGTCAGCTGAAGAGCTGGAGAGATGGCTCAGTGGTTAAGAGCACTGACTGCTCTTCCAGAGGTCCTGAGTTCAAATCCTAGCAACCACATGGTGGCTCACAACCATCTGTAATGAGATCTGATGCCCTCTTTTGGTATGTCTGAAGACAGCTACAGTGTACTTATTATATATAATAAATAAATAAATCTAAAAAAAAAAAAAGATCGCTGTAGGCAAAAGTGCAGGGCATTTTTTTTCTATTAGTGATTCATGTGGGATGGCACATCCTATAGTGAGTGGGTGCTGCGTCCTTGGGCTGGTTGTTCTGGATGCTATAAGAAAGCAGACTGAGTGAGCCCTGAAGGGCAAGCTAGTAAGCAGCATTTCTCTATGGCTTCTGCATCAGCTCTGCCTCCAGATTGCTGCCCTTCTTGAGTTCCTGTCCTGACTTCTTTTGGAGATAAATCCTTGAATGATGAACTGTGGTATGGGTCATAGCATTTCATCACTGCAATAGTAATCCAAAGATACTGATCAATTCAGGTATTTTTGCCCCATGTATACGCCTATATGTCTTACTCATATTAAGTCCTCAGTCACTTAAAAGTCTTGGAAAATAACTGTCTGTTGTCTGGTCTGGTAACTTCAAGTTCTGGGGTTTTTGTTTGTTTGTTTTTCCTTCAATGAGTTAGGGATCAAACTTAGAGTATGCATATGCTAGGCACAGTCACAACCATCTTTAATGTCTGCTTATGGCTGTTCTCAAACTCCAGGACTCAAGCGTCCTTCCTGTTATACAGTAACTGGAACCGCCATGCATGTACCACCATGGCTCCATCTCTTAATTTTATGGGAGATAAGTCTTAGAAACATGTCATTGCCTTTCCCTTCTCACCAGATGTCAATGGTATGCTTCCAATATTAATTCCACAACAACAAGGATTTTCATTTTGTTCTCCATTATGCAGAATAGCAGCAATCACTAAGCTGGTAGTTCCTACTTCTTAAATGAACTTGAGCATCCTTCTGTCCCCTGATCATTCCAGTATAATGAACCACTTTCTTGTCTCCATTCCTACCTGCTTGTAGCTCTTTACCTAACTTCATGGGCTTTATCTTTTTATTAATTTCCTTCTTACTCTCCGAAGTTGATCACTCTCAAAGGTCTTGTGAAATGTATCACAATTTGTTAGGATCTGCTATTGAGTGTGACACCTTTCAAAACAGTCCCAGAAATGCAAGCTGGAAAATGCAGTCCTCCCAAACTATTTGTGCCATAATATAAAATCAAATTTGTGTGTGTCCAGCCTAGTCTGCCATTGACTTGCCAGTGTACCAGTCTCAAAGGCTACAATTTAGGTTTCAAGACCTAGGAAGTTACAGATGATTCTGCCCTGAGATGTTAGTCCTCTGCATTGGTAGTTCAACCTACTTTTAAATCCATGAATCCCAAGTATGGGAATAAGTACACACCTAAATGCAAAGAAACAGAAATATTGACAGTCCTTGTATCTATGGGTTACATGCCATGGATTTAACCAGCCACAGATATAAAATGCTCAGAAAAATTACACCAGTATTGGACACGTGAAGACTTTCTCTTATTGTCATTTCTGCTAAGCAATATGATATAAAAACTGTTTATATTTATATTGCTAGAAAGATGGGTTAGAGGGGAAAAGTACTTGCCATGTAAACACGTGGACCCAAGTTCAATCCTCCAGAGCCCACATTTAAAAAAATAAAAATCTAAGAGTGGTAGATAGAACACTTATAATCCTAGTGCTGGGATGTCAGAAACAGGCAGATCCCTGTGGATCTCTGGCCAGCCAGTATAACCCATTTGGCATGCCCTGTGCCAAAAATTAAATAGGGAGATGGAGATATGGCTCAGTAGCACCTATTGTTTTCAGATAGAACCTTGGTTCAGATTCCCAGCACCCATAGAGCAGCTTGCAACTGTCTGTAGCTCCACTTTCAGGGGATGCCCCAACACCCTCTTCTGGCTTCTGCAGATAACAGGCAGGCAAGCTCCCTCCTACATGCACAAGCGCTTGTACATTCATGAGCTGCACACACATGAGGAAAACTACACAGATTTACTTTATACTGGGTACTGTAAATAATAGAGAAATTACTTAAAGACGATGAAAAGAATATAGACGAGCTTTATGCAAATAATATATCATTTTATGTGTGGGACTTGAATATCCTCAGAGTTTGGGGTTTGAATGGGATCTTGGGACTAGAACCCCAGAAATGCCAAAAGGTCCACCAGTCAGATGGTCAGCCAGTCAGATAGCCAGCATTGCTTGTATTTTCCAGGGACTCAAAGCAAGCAAGGCAGTAAAAATACTTTTAGTGGAGGTGGGAAAAAAAATATACAGGCGTGCTCTCTAAATGTGAGAAGCCATTAGTAGATATAAGTAAGTTGACAGTTCATTAAAAGTAAGCATATAAAAAAAAGTTAACTGGGGTGTGTATTGACTTTCTCTGGTCTAGTCTAAGTGGACAAGCAAGATCTAGGGAAGCTGGCAGTTATTCGTCGAGTCCTGGCTACCTGATTTGTTGCAGATTTCATTGTTACTTTTGTGTTCTAGTTGGTGCAAAGGTGGTGAGTGAGAGTCCTGTTTCTATGTGGGCCCAGCCAGGGTCTGCCAGCAAATTCACCCTCTCACAAATGTCGACTGTATGATATCATATTTCCTGCAGGACCTACCAGCATGCTAGGCACATGGCTGGCTAGGGAAATACCAGCTTATTTGATTTACTTCTAAGAAATGATTGAGCGGGCTAAGTTCCTGATTTCATTTTAGAAGAACTGTATATTGTTTATACACTATTTCCTTTAAATCATGAAATATACTATGTTTTATGGATATGGAACAGATGTCATAAACTTGGGAAGTTCTTAGACACAAAGTATTAAGTATAATTGTAATTCACAAAACCATAAATTCCTTGAAGTTTATGGGTAAGGTGGAGGAACAAGCCCTGTGGACATTTTAAAAATATGTCTATGTCGCTGTACTTAGGTCATAGTCACCAGTCCTTACCCTTTCTTTTACCACGTTTCCCACGGGTCTTCTTCCTGCCCCCGCGTAATCTCCCTCTTGCATTCACATTTTGCATATAAATATTTTACTCTGACTTCCACACATAAGAGAAAACATGTAGTAGTTGTCTTTATGCGTCTGACTCACTTCACTTGAAATTAAGGTCCCTAGGCTCATCATAAGTTTTCGTCCTTCTTTATGACTGAATAAAATGCCACTGTATGTGTGTGTGTGTTTTTGTAGTGTATATGTACATAGAGTTCTGTGTGTGTGTATGTATGTGTGTGTGTTTGTAGTGTATATGTACATAGAGCTCTCTCTCTCTCTCTCTCTCTCTCTCTCTCTCTCTCTCTCTCTCTCTCTCTGTGTGTGTGTGTGTGTGTGTGTGTGTGTGTGTGTGTGTGTGTGTCCTGTTATATGTTTCTGAAGATTGAACCAGGCCATAAGCAAGCTAGCCAAGTGCTCAACACTGTTTCGTAAACTTTTTTCCTCCCATTGAAACATTCCCCACAGGAAGTGGGGGAAAGGTTCATGATACTCAGAGAGTAAACACACCTTTCCTGTCTGGGAAAGATGAAACTTACAGCGTTCCGGGAATGCCCCTGCTCAGGGTTACAGATGCAATAAAGAACTGCTGGGGGGGTAGGGGGGAGGCTGACCAGCTGAGCTGCTGAGAGGAGAGGCCAGCAGCAACCTGTTGTGCTGCTTGCAAATCCTGCACTTTTGTGAGTGGTTGACCCCTGAGCAGCCTTCTTAGTAATGCATTTGCATTTTCTCTACTGCTGCGACACCTCCTCACTCTTGCTCCTGTCAATAACCTAATTTAAAAAAAAAAAAATCGTCTCACCAAGTTGAACCTTATAGAACCATTACTTTGACCTATTTTGGCTTCCCTATCAGGCATGGGTAGACATGTGTGTGTATGTTGTGTCTCCCCAGGAAAAGTCTTTTACACCACAACCCTTGAGCAATGTCACCAGCCTTGGGCTTGGTTTTAATAATTGAGATACAATGTTAGTAATGAGGAAAGTTGGGGTTATTTAAGTCAATAAAAATGTATGAGAAAGAGGAGGAAAAGGTGTGTTCAAAGAGAGTCAGAAAACTGGTTTGGCAGAGCAGAGCCGGTATGTAGTGAAGCAAGTGAAAATCAGGTTGGTCAGGTGAGCTGTGAGAAGGCCAAAGTGTGATCTGAAATTAAGACAACCAAGGTTAGACATTAAATCTGTATAGACAATGAGAACCTACAGGCTTTGGCATAAGACACGGGCACTGGGCAAGCTTTCTACCACTGGAGCTCTGTGCCCAGACAGAAAGAGTAAAGCAGACTTCGTCAAGTGTCCACTAGAAGAAATTGGGCAGCAAAACGGAGATATTGTGGGAGTACCCACTGGCCTGACCTCAAGGAAGTCATGTAAACAAAACGTATAAATTAAGTCAAGGTGGTATTTGCTGAGCTAGAAGACGATGAATAGACGTTTCTCAAGGTCCATAAATGCCCAAGAGATACATGAAAAAATATTCTCAAAACCACTAATCACTGGGGAAATGCAAATTAAAAGCAGGTAAGAGCCAGAGAGATGACTCAGCAGGTAAAAAGCCCTTACTACACAAGCCTGACAACCTGAGCTCAATCACAAGAAACCCTGTAAAAAGCCATATAGGATGGCTAATGTCCGTAATCTCTGCAGTTTTACAGTAGGATGGGAGACAGAGACAAGAGTCACCAGGAAGGTTGCAGGCCAGCCAGACAGCCTGGAGTACTAACACGAGCCAAGAGACATGCTGCCTCAAATGTAACATGGGGAACATGGGGGGACTACTAACTGCCAGACGCTGTCTTCTGACATCTACATATATGCTATAGCGCCTATGTTTCCACCCTGAGAAAATGAACAGCAACAGCACAGTGAGGCAGCACTTCGCACACATCAAATGGCTAATGTATAAAAGACAATGGGGGCTAGAGAGTCAGCTCAGGTCAGAATGTAATGCTCTCGCAGGGTTTGGTTCCCAGCACCCACATGGCAGCCCACGAACATCTGTAACTCAAGTTCCAGGAATCCAGTGCCCTCTCCTGGCCTCCACCGGCACTGTATGCATGTGGTACAGTGACATATATGCCGGAACAACGTTCATCATACACATACAATGTAAACCAATCTTTAAAATTTGATCATTAAAAATGAATCCTTTTAAGAGGGCAGATGGTAACTTTGGAACTGTATAGAGAGAAAGTCATCCCATCACTGATGAGAATATGAATAGGTGCGAGCATTCTGGAAAGCAGAATTCATGTTTCTCAAAAATTTTAAAATAGAACCGTGGTGTGATCCAGCACTCCCATTACTGAATGAAGCAATCAAAGGTCATTGAAGCACTTTGTCTGCACTCTTGGGTTCATTCGACAGCTAAGGTGTGTAATCAAATTACTTGCCCATCAAAAAAGACACAAAGAAACTGGCTGTCTATACACACAGCAGGATAGTAACCTTTAAAAGTAGCATTCCTTTAACAAGAGGATTTCATCCTTTATGACAGAAGCAAAGCTGGAAATATGAAGAAAGGCTGCTTAGACATAGATCAGCAAGTGCCGCATGATCTACTTCTATGTGACATCTAAAAAAGTTGAATTCATAGAGTGGGTGGTGGCTACTAGGCCAAAGGAGAAGGATGTGGGAAGGCTGGCCCAAGGTAGAAAGTTCCTGTTGGACAGGAGAGAGCCACTGAACAGCATAACAGTGGTTAATTATAATGTATTATAGCCTTGAAAATAGCTAAGGTTTTAGTTGTCACAAAAGATGCACAAATGTCATAGAAAGCGATGCATGCATGTCAAGTAAACTTAGCCATTCTACATTATAAATACTCCAATCAACATGTGCATGATAAATATATGCAGAATTGTAGATTAAAATGAATGAAATGTTAGAGAATATTTCAGAAACAATTGCAGGAACTTCAATATGGACTCTGCAGTAGATGGTATCTGAGTCATGCTTACTGAATTTGTTAATGTTCTGGATTCTGAAAGAATATTCTTGTTTATAGGAGGGACATGAGGAAAGGTAGAGACTTACAATGTCTGCAACCTCCTTTACAGTGCAGTTCTGAGAGTAGCAGTAATAAGGGGTGTTGATTTACACACCTAGACAGAGACGCATGGTGGATAGAAGACAGAGGATTGATAAATTTACATGACAGAGATAGATACGTGGATAATTGATAGATACATATGATAGAAGATAGACTTGCTGGCTAGATGATATATTGTTACAGGATGGATTTATATAAAAAGATTATAGATAGATAGGTAAATAGATAGATAAATAGATTGTGGGACAAATAGAACCATGTCACCAGGCAGAAAAACTGATAAGGTCGAACAGATTAAGGAACCCCAGTAGTTTTAATTAATAATTAAGAACAGTAGGCTTTGAATCTGCTCCCAACCTGGTTCTTGTCTTGGAGCACAAGACATCAATACCCCACTAAGAGGACCATGACAAGTGATCATGAAGCATAGAGCCTAGAGTTCTCCATGCTAATGAGGTATCTATATAGGCTCCAAATGTCAACCAATGAGCTTCCCGTTCCAGACATTTCTTTCTGCAAAAGGTATTTAATCTCTGGTCCACCCTAAGTAAGTCATATACATCCTTTTCCACCATGAATAAACAGTTTGGAGACGCAAGGACTGTCTCCTTCCTCAAGGACCACTGTGGGGTGGGGGAGCCTTCATCATACAGAACATTGCCAGAGTCTCCCTCAGAAGGCCTCTCTGAACTCCTGGCACTCGCCTTGAATTAAGCTGGATTCCCAACCCCTCAAGGTTCCCAGCAGTGTCTGGGTGCCTAAAAGCTTGGGAACTACATCCTCCAAATGGCCTGGGGCCCCCATCTTAGACTGTGTTCCACCTCCCTTGACAGGTGTTGGTGTCCCACAAACTGGACACTCCAAATGGGAGAAAGGAATGTAGATAAGTGCCTCTGTGTTTCGCTTCCCTCACCAGCATCCTGAAACCCCATCATCAAGGTGCATAGAACCACAATAGATAGCTAGATAATAAAATCAATTGAAGATTATGAAGAAAGATGGGATAGTAGATGAAAGATAATAGAAACAAATAATAAATAGAAAGATATAGGATAATGGAGATAGATAATAGGTAGATAGATAGGTAGATAGATAGATAGATAGATAGATAGATAGATAGATAGATAGATAATCAAATGTGGCAAGATAGTTTCTATTAGGTAATCTAGAGAAACAATGTGTCATAATAGTCTTAGGAACTATTCTGTAAGTTTAAATTATTTTTAAAGGAATTAAAAATTCACACATATACTTAAAATATTGTGAGAAAAATTTGCTTTGGGTTAGCCTGTGGCAAGAAGTAACCTTTATAGTAAAGAAGAGTGAAAATTCACTGGAATGGAAATGACACATTTCCCATGTTCTATAAGCAGGATTTACTTAGTTGGGCTTCAGCCTGGTGTTTCTGCAAGACAGAACTAAACCAGTTAATGAGAGCTGTGCTTTCTTATCAGCAACATATTGCAAAGCTACATTGGATACTACTCTTTTTTTAAAAGACATTTATTTATTTATTTATTTATTTATTTATTTTATGTATATGAGTACACTGTAGGTACTGATAGTTGTGAGACATCATGTGGTTGCTGGAAATTTGAGTTCAGGATCTCTGCTTGCTCCAGTTGACCACGCTTTCTCTGACTTAAAGATTTATTTATTATTATATCTAAGTACACTGTAGCTGTCTTCAGACACACCAGAAGAGGGCGTCAGATCTCATTGTGGATGGTTGTGAGCCACCATGTGGCTGCTGGGAATTGAACTCAGGACCTTCAGAAGAATAGTCAGTGCTCTTAACCACTGAGCCATCTCTCCAACCCATACTACTCTTAAAAAATCTGAATGGAGACATGCTCTGGCTTTCTGCTCCAACTGAAGGGAGAGTGTCCAATGATTATCCCTACAGTATCTTTTGCCCATTTCTTCTTCATCACTTAAAATAGTAGATCAATGAAGAACATGGTCAAAATAGAAACTAAGGGCTTTAGGGGGAAACTAACACTTTTTTCTATCCTTTATGCCAAGCTATGAAAATGGGTTTATTTCCTGCCCATTACAATTTCTCTTTAAATACTTGATGTTTTGTTTGGTTTGGTATGGCTTGGTTTGGTTTGGTTTGGTTTGGTTTGGTATGGTTTGGTTTGGTTTGGTATGGTTTGGTTTGGTTTGGTATGGTTTGGTTAGGTTTGGTTTGGTTTGGTATGGTTTGGTTTGGTTTGGTTTGGTATGGTGTGGTTTGGTTTTTTTTCTGCCATGACACTCCTACAGGCTCTGTATGTATATCTTTAAAGTTTTGTATGGTCCAAAATACTTACTACATAGCCAAAGCAGTCTATCATGATCTAAAGTGACTATAGACCATTACATATGTTTTTTGGTCTCATAATACAAGAAGCTATGTGATTTACCTCCTAAAATTCATCTTCTGATGCAGGGGCTCCTATCCTACGATGGGATTTTACACGCTGTGTAGCTACGGTTGGTCTTCCTGCCTCTATTTCCACCTGTTACAGTTACAGGTAGAGGCCACTTAGGCCCCATTTTATGCAGTGCTAAAAATATAACCCAGGCCTTCAGACATTTGGGGAACTACATCCCTAGTTCCTCATTCAAAAAATATTTATTGAACACCAAATATTCTCCTTTAGCAGCCTTTCATCTTCTTAGTAAATGGGTCTGCCCTCCACCGCAAGGTCAGGGACATCACCCTTTTTGTAATCCACCTTTCTTCACATTCTAGTACATCAAGTTCTACCACTCCAAAATGAAAAAGTCTCTTGGACCTGGCCCTGTCACAGACTCTGTCCCTACATTCTGCTCTCAACATCACTGATGGCTCCCCAAATGCCTCTGATGGACCCATTTTATTCTTGGTCAACACAAACTATTCCCAGAGAAGCACCTAGAAAAATCTAAAATTAGAAATCAGGGCTGAGAATATAGATCAATTGGGACAGTGGCAACATAGCATGCAAAAAGCTGTGAGTTCACCTCCCTAGCACTTCATAAGTGAAGTGTGGAAGCACATGCCTGTAAGTTTAAGGGTATACCCTCAGTTACATAGAGAATTCAAGGCTATCCTAGGCTAGAGATGCCATCTATCAAATAGAAAATATAAATAAATAAATAAATAAATAAATAAATAAATAAATAAATGTCAGATCATGTTGGTCCCATTAGCAACACTATCCTGTAGCTGTGATCATAATGACTAACTCGTTTATACTTCTATGAAGCCCTAAATCCATTGGTCCTAGCTATCTCTACTGTCATTCCCTGCCCTGCCCGGCTCTCTGCCGGCAGAGCTGTGTGTGTGTGTGTGTGTGTGTGTGTGTGTGAGAGAGAGAGAGAGAGAGAGAGAGAGAGAGAGAGAGAGAGAGAGAGAGAGAGAGAGAGAGAACCAGGTCCAGGTCCAGCAGAGCCTCTCCAGGCTGAGCAGGATGGTGAGTGTCCTAGTCAGATCTCCTGCTCCTGGAGAATAACTGCCTAAGCTGGGAGTCTGTCAAAGCTGGAACTCGTTTTATTGTATCGATCTTTTCTTTATAAAGGGCTGAGAGAGGAGGTGGAGTTTTCTGCTGAGGTTAGATGACGTAGGGGGAGGGGAAGTTGATGAAAGGTATGGGGTGACTGGAGCCAACAGTTACTCTACTTCAGCAATAGCTAGGTAAAGTCAGGCTTAAGCAGGTCGTGTTGAGTCACTCCAGTATGGAAATGACTGAGACAGTGAGCCAGGCTCGGGTTTGCCCTGAAGGCCCAAACCAGGGCCAAATAAAGCCCAACAATTCCCTTAGTGTCCTAATTAATGTTACTTAATCAAGTGAGATTAATGAGTTAATGTCCACTTCCAGCCTTGGGGTCTTTGCATTTGACATTCTCTTTCCTACATTTGTTTGTGATGTCTTCTGGCGTTATTTCTTCAGAGCTGTTTAATCAGTGTATTCAATCTAAAATGATAGTCTCAACCCATTTCTCTCTCCCCCTCCCTTCTTCCCTCCTTCCCTCCCTTGCTCTTTCACCCTTCACTTTCCTATGTGGCTATATACTTTTTCATAGTACCTATAACTAACTAAGAATATAATGCGTGTGCATATTTCTGTGTGCACGTGTTCAGATAATCCCTCACACACATGACTGTCTCAAAACAACACACAATAACAATTCTGTTGATGGTCTGAATAGTTGAAGAAGGATCAATATATGGATGCAGGTGAGTTAATAATTTAATGCTTAAGAGTAGAATTTCAGGGCGAGGGTGACAGCTCAGTAGGTAAAATAATGACTCTGCATGCAGGAGGATCTGAATCCAGATGCCCAGAGCTCACCCAGGAGGAGGGCTGAGTAGCTTGCACTTGTAACCTCAGAGCGGAGCTGGGGGATGGAGGGAGAGACAGCAGGATCCCTGGAGCTTACTGACCAGCCCAATTAGTGAGCTCCAGGAGAAGTAAACAGACGCTGCCTCAACCATAAGTAATAAACAGGGCTGATGACTTGGCTCAGTGGGTAAAGATGCTTGTCATCAAGCCTGATGACCTGAGTTCTATGCCCGAGACCCCCACGACTGAAGGAGAGAGCTGACTTCTGTGAGATGTCCTCTGACCTCTACATGTGTGTCTACATGCACTGTCACCTACACACATACACAAAATAAATATAAAACAAAAACAAAATAAATAAAGGTGGAAAGGGATACAGGAAGTAGGAAAGAGTAAAGGAGAGAGAGAGAGAGAGCAAGCATGTGCCAGTGTGTGTGTGTGTGTGTGTATGTGGTGTGTGGTATGTGTGGGGTGTGTTGTAGTGTGGGGTGTGTGTGCACATGTGGTGTGTGTGGATCTGTGTGTGTGTGTGTGGATGTGGTATGTGTGTATGGTATGTGTATGTGGTGTGTGGTATGTGTGAGGTGTGTGGGGGTGTGTGTGGTATGTGTGCATGTGTAGTGTGTGTGGTATGGTGTGGTTGTGGGGGTGAGGGTGTGTGAGTGTGAATGTAGGTGTATGGTGTGGGAGGGTGGGGAATATGTGTGTGTATGGTGTGGAGTGTACATGTATGTGTGGTACGTGTGTGTGTGTGTGTGTGTGTGTGTATGTGTGTGTGTGTGTGGTGTTGGGGTTGAGACCATAATTATTTTAGATGGAGGAGACCAAAGAAAATGCTCTGAGGAAATAATGCCAGAAGGCATCACAGTGTAGGAAAGAGAATGTCAAGTACAAAGACCCCAAGGCTGGAGGTAGGAAGGTTGATGTGAGGGAAGCAAGAAAGTGGCATGACTGGAATCATGAGAATCAGAACTAAGTGACATTATTTTTTTTCTTCTCATTTTTCTTTTTCTTTAAAAAAAAACAAAAAACAAAAGACAAACAAACAAAAATCCCAAAGCAAAAACCCTTTTAGGCATAGTTACAAATATTTTAGGTGTCACGGAGGGGACCCTATAACAGACAAGCACCCCAAGGTGTTTTTCTCATCTTCTCCACTGAGGGAGACAGCCAGTGTACCTAGGTCAGGCAGCCACGTCCTTTTCTCTTGGAGAAAGGAAGAGCCGAAGACTCTGAACGGATTATGTGTATGTGAGAGAGTGTGTGTAAAAATCCATGCCATAAATCTAATCAAGGTCTATTTTTATGTTTGTTTGTTTATTTTGTTTTTTAGAAAGTTCTAAAACAACTGGAAGAAAAACACATGGAAAGAAACCCTTGGTGGAGACCTGGTTAATTGTGGAAGAGAGGCCCTTTGTAAAGAGAATATAAAACGCACTGGGCCTCTTCCCCAGGCACACAGGCAGGACCCATTTCCCGTTGCCCCTGCTCACCCCCTCAGCCACCCTCTGCCCCCATGCCGCATTACCCTTCTGCAATCCTTTTATAAAATAAAACCCCCGCTCTTGCGACGTCACGCCGATCTTCCTCCTTCCCCGCTGGAGAGAGCTACTTGGTGTTCAGTTTGGCCATTTCCTACACGTAGACGCCAATGCTCTCACTGTCGAAGAGCAGGAAGTACACATTTTTTTTAAGATTTATTTATTTATTATATGCAAGTACACTGTAGCTGTCTTCAGACACCCCCCAGAAGAGGTGTCAAGTCCCATTACGAATGGTTGGGAAGCACCATGTGGTTGCTGGGATTTGAACTCAGGACCTTCGGAAGAGCAGTCAGTACTCATAACCACTGAGCCATAAGCGAGGAGGAGCTCGAGCCGTGGGAGTGGGCCGATGTGGCCTTGAGGGTCTCCTGCGTGGCCCTGTCTGTTTGGGGAAGCAGTTTCTGTCACTGGGGAACGGTGGGAAGGCGATGGATTTAAGCTTCCTGTCCTCAGCTGCGGACAGGCAGTTTTTGATGGTGTCTTCCAGCTGTTCTTCACATTCGTTCGAGCCCCACTGCAGGATGTGACAGTGGATGACGAATTTGGCTGAGGGTCCACTGGATTGGCTGATGTGACGGCAGTTTCAGCAACTTCCAAAGGGCTTTGGGACTTGCAAAGCTCCTTTACTGTTTCCAAGAACCCTTTACGCCCAGCCTTTCCCAAGGCTTTCCCTAACTCTTCCTTGAGGTCAATTTCGGCTATGGTTGAGTGGACGATGCGATGCCCTCCACCCTCATGGAGCCAATATGGCTGATGTCACTCTGGGTCAGGGATAGCTTCTGCCCCAGAACCAGGCTCTTCGAAGACAGGATGGTGAAGCCATCTCCCGGCCCATCCTCCCAGGTGGAATTTGATGTTCCTTCTTTATCGCTGTCCTTTGCTTTAGACTTCTTAAACGTCCCGTGGCTTGTAGGCCTTGAATTTCTTAACCCCTGCCCCTTCTTGCCCGATGCAGTCTTCCTTCCCCTTTTCTCAGGGGGTGGGGAGAGGATCGTCTCTGACTTGCCTTTGGTCCCTCGCTTTTTGGCCAGCAGTTCCGGATGAATTCTCAGCAGGACACCCCCACTGGCGACAGTCACTCCTTTCAGCAGCTAGTTGAGCTCCTCCTCCTCATTGGCAAAGGCCATCAGGATGTGTCTGGGGGCTATCCGGGCCTTCTTATTGTCCTTTGCAGCGTTCCCAGGCAACTCTAGGCTTTCTGCTGCCAGGTCCTCAATGACTGGGGCCACGTAGACTGGAGCACCCACCGCGGATCCCGTACTTGAAGGTTCCTTTTTTCAGGTAGCGCATCAACCGCCCTACTTTGGAAAGATAACACCCACCGGCCCTGGCTGACCGGGACAGCTTGGACATTTTCTTCTTCCGGCTCTGGCCTGACATCTTGCCTCAGTTTTTCTCCCAGCTTGCTGACAGAGTGGTCTCTTGGTACTTACACAATCCTGGTGCTGCACCGCGGGCTCCGGATGCCCAGGGGGCTTAGAGTGCGCAGCCAATTCCGGCAGCAGGTTCCGCCCGCAGGCCGCATGCCGCCGGTGCTGAACCTGCCTTTCTTGGGGTTGTACCTGTGGGTGTCAGTGGCTGCAAGCGGCAGATCTCCAGACCGCGGATAGTAGCGGGGGGTTGGGGGAGAAGGGCAAGTGACATGAATTAAGACATTAAGTGATTGACAGCAGAGATAGCTAGGACCAATGCATTTAGGGCCTCATAGAAGTATGGACTGGTCATTATGGCCACAGCTACAGAATAGTGTTGCGAATGGGACCAGCATGATCTGACTCCTGCTTTTATTTATTTATGTATTATTTTATATTTTATAGACAGGATCTACAGCCTGGCATAGCTTTGAACTCCTTATGTAGCTGAAGATACCCTTGAACTTCTGCTCTCCCTGACTCTTATCCTGAGATTACAGCTATATCCGGTCTCTTATCCTGACCTAATCCCTAAGATTACATCCATATTCTGCCACACTTCATTTATGAGGTACTGGGGCAGGGGGAGGCTTTGTGCATGCTACATAGGGAGTCTACCAACTGAGCTAGCTATCTAGAGAGTCGGAAACCAAGAATGAGCTAGACCTTTTGATTCTCCTGATTCTCCCTCTAAATTCTGAGCTCACCGGCCTGTGCCACCACCCTTGGCTCCAGGCAGTGCCTTGCTCACATTGGCACAGAAAGGCTCTCAAATTCTTAGGCAGTAAACAGATTCATGTCTCTTTGTTTACTACTTTTCTTTCCCTGGCCAGACATTTAGATTTTTTGCTCCCGGAATCTTGCCTTTAGCTCCTCCAAGCTCTCATAGTTCTTTTCCAGCGTTCATCACACTCCTGGATTTTTTCCAGAAATAAACGCACCAGCTCCTGGTTAACAGTGGAGCCCTTGGCAGCTGAGGCGAAGGACGCAGATGCCAGTCTGAAATCTAATCTCTCTTCAGCCTGCCTAACCCGTTAAGCTTGCCAAGAAACTAACTCCAGCCCTGAGCTCCCAGCCAGAACCTTCCATTCCAAGGTGGCTGGCCTTCCCACCAGGGCCCAGGTCATTTACATTGGCATTTTAACTGCTCCTGTGTTCCTTATTCCGCCTTTGAAATCAACACATTCCTTGGAGTTTAGATCAAAGAATAACCCCTGTAGAGACCTACTTCTTTTATTATTTTAGTTTGTACTGTGTGTGTGTGTGTTGGGGGGGGGGTACATGTGTTTGTATATGAGGTCACGTGTGCATGTGTACATGCAAAGGTTCATATGCACATGGGTATGTGTGTCTGACAAGTCCAGATGCCTGCTTTTTAATAACGTTATTTATTTATTTATATGGTATCTTTCTTACTGTACCAGAAACGTGCCAGTTTGGTTAGACTGACTTTCAGCAAGCTTTGTGGATCTATCTGTCTCTGTACACACAGCACTGGGTTTATAGGCATAGGCCACCATGTCCAGCTTTATGTAGGTTCTGGGGAGTTCAAACTCAGATCTTCATGCTTTCAAGACGTACAATATAAACAACTGGAGCCATCTCCTGAGCCCTAATATTTTATACTTTTAAAGCATTTTCTAGATCCAATTTTTCTGATAACAAAATAATTTAATCCCTCAATGTTTAAAAGTAGCATCTCTTCAAATATATTAAAAAATTAAATTGACTATTAGGCTCTTTCTATACATTGTAAAATTAAGTAAATACTGAACACTTGAATTTAGCTCTGGGACGGCCTGTCATGCCAGATAAAGGGAAGTAATCAAAGACAACTGTGGTCATGGCAGAAGGATTTAGGAGCATCTTCACATGATTCCTAGCAAGAGACAGGATAACTGAAGCAAGAGCCAACAGAGCAAAGAAAATAGACTACAATATATCGAGTATGTCTGAAGTTATATGTTGTTATAAATCATATGGAACTTATTCATAAATTACCTTTCCAAAGTCCTAAGTGTCAGCTAGCCATTTTAAAAATCTCTATCTAGTTAATATAATTAAATATTCTATGTAATTAAAAAAGGAAGGCTAGGACTGGTGGGACAGCACTTCCTACCAAGGTAGCCTGACAACCTGAGTTTGATATCAGGAACCTCACATGGTGGAATGAAAGAACTGACTTCTGTAAGGAGTCGTGTGATTCCACCTGCATAAACACATAAACAAGATGTTAAAAAAGAAGGAACGGAGAGAAGGAAGGGGTAAGGAAAGAAAGATGGAAGGAGTAAGGAAGAGAAGGAAGGAGGGAGAGAGGTAAGGAGAGAGGGAGGGAAGCAAGGAAGGAGGGAGGGAAGAAAGAAAAGAAGGAAGGAACAAGGGAAGGAAGGAGGGGAGGGA
>NW_022196891.1:22028755-22031149 GCF_008632895.1 Mastomys coucha | reverse complement strand
AGGAAGGAAGGAAGGAAGGAAGGAAGGAGAGGGAAGGAAGGAAGGAAGGAAGGAAGGAGAGGGAAGGAAGGAAGGAAGGAGAGGGAAGGAAGGAAGGAAGGAGAGGGAAGGAAGGAAGGAAGGAAGGAGAGGGAAGGAAGGAAGGAAGGAGAGGGAAGGAAGGAAGGAAAGAAGGAAGGAAGGAAGCAAGCAGTGAACCGAGGCACCTACACTTGTTATGACAATGTGAGTAGCCTAAGAAGACATGAATTCCTCCCTGAGTTCCCTGCAGAGCATGCACTGGTAGTCTTCCCATAGAGGCCTGGCACAGAAAGTATGACCATTGCCTATAGTCAAACCCAAAAAAACTACATGGATACTTCAATGATCATAAGACCTAAATCTGAAAGTGCCATAATGAGACTCTTGCCGTGTTCCAACCCTCAAACAAGTGCTACTGGGTCTGGCTTTAAGTAGGCTCTAGAGATTTGAACTGGTGTCCTGAAGATTGAGCAGCAAAGGCTTTAACCCCTAAGCTATCTCCTCAGCCACTTAATTTCTTTCAATTACACTTTTCATAACCATAAACTTTGAGGACAACAATGTCAGATCACAGCATCAAAAGGCTGGACATACCCGCATGAAGCATTTACTAACTAAAGTATTTAACAAATGCAAAAACAAAACAAAACAAAACAAAAACAGTCTGTGGACTTCAAAATATTTAGTGCAAGAAAGAGATAGGGATGAACAGATATAAATAGAACATAAATAAGATCAACCAAGTATCTAGCACACCTGGGACCGAATGGCAGGCACCTAGGATGGCACTACATCAGTCTACTTTCTAATACTTCTGACATTCTTCTTAAGAAGAAAGTCACACATAGAGACAGTCACAAAAAAAAAAAAAAAGCAGAAGAGAGTCTTGACTAGGAATTATCTAGATAGACTGTCCTGTGGACACATCTATGAGGGATTGTCTTTATTGTTCATTGATGTAGGAAGACACGGCCCACAGGGAGCAGTGTCATTCCCTAGGCAGGGAATTTGGAGCTCTTTGAGGCTGGAGAGTGCTGAGTGAAAGCTAGCTGATCAGCAGCAGCCTGGGGGTGGGGGTGGGGCATTTGTGTTTCTCTGTTCTTGAGGGTAAAATAGACACAATGTGATAAGCTCCTTGACTTCCTGCCTCGCTCCTGAAACAGCAGACTGTAACCTGGAATTGTAAGCCAAATAAACCCTTCCTCCCTTAAGCTGCCTTTTGCCACAGTGTCAGAAATGATTCTAGGACACAGCTTTTTCAAAGGCTGTATAATATAAAAAGTAGACCCCAGAAATGCCTCTGGTATATCTGGTATGTAATAGGTTTTGTACTAATATTAAACATTAACAGAATCTAAGTGAATTGCTACTATGAACAGATCCTCTGGTATTTAGAAATGGAAGCAGAAAGGCTTTTTTTTATCTCTTTATATTATTAGTGTGCAATTGTGTACATGGTATATACTACACATGCTCCTATAACCACAAATATATGGCTTGAACTCATAAATTCATTTGAAAGGCTGATGGGCATTTTAGTGATCCATCCAGTACCTTTAATGCTTAGAGTGGTACAAATCTCAATTTGGGAATTGGGTTATATGGTTTTAGACATTGTTGGTTGGGCCTGGGGAGGGGGCTGAGGGGTGAACAACACCTGCTACTCTTAGAAACAAAACAAAGAGTTTGGTTCCCAGAACCCATATCAGGTGGCTCACAAGCAAGTACCTGTAACTCTAGGGATCCAATGTCCTCTTCAGGTCTCAGTGGACACACATATGTCACACATACATAACATGTTACACACAGGTTATACACACATGTGTTGCACACATATGTCACACCCACACAAATAAATCTGATGTGGTTTGGCTCTGTTTATAGAGTGGGTATTGAACTTGGGGCCTCCCTCCTGCTAGGAAAACACTCAACTGCTACATCTAATCAGCATCAGCTACATGGCAAAGTATAATAGGCTGCGGGAAAATCATACCAGCTTGCATCACAAACTGGAGGCACTCAGCTTCTCCAACTAAGGGCTTGATTATCAATGCGCTCTGCTCTGGGCAGAGACCAGGTGTTCAATATATATGTATAGGGTGGCAGCTGCGGTTCCCCACAAGGGCAGGAACTGAAGTAGAGGTCATGGAGGAATGCTGCTTACTGGCTTGTTCCCCGTGGCTTGTTCACCCTGCCTCCTTGTACCATCTAGGACTACCTGCCCAGCATAACACCACCCACAGGGAGCTGAGCCTTCCCACCCCCCATCATTAATGAAGAAAATACCCTACAGACGGGCCTATGATGGAAACATTTTCTCAATTAAGATTCCCTCTTCTGAGATATGTCTAGGTTTGTGTCAAGTTGACAAAA
>NW_022196891.1:22011131-22028721 GCF_008632895.1 Mastomys coucha | reverse complement strand
AAAAAAAAAAAAAAAAATCACAGACCTCAACAATAACGCTGGCCTTGTCCTAGTAATCCCCCTGCCTCAACCTATGGGATTATAGGTCTATGTGGGCAGGCTTGACTTAAAGAATTTTAAAACCTGTTATTTGCCAGATCCTCTCCAAGAATCAGTCACCTACTCCTCAGGAAAATATTAACAAGACTTTCCCTGAAGGCAAAATACCATGAGCAATTGTAAAAAAAAAAAAAAAAAAAAAAAAAAGACTCAAGAATTCTTTATTCCAGGCACAATAAAAATGAGTAACTGAATAGAAGAGAAAGAACTGCATGACTGCATGACACCTGAATGTGAAAATCCCACACAGTGTTTCAGCTACCACAACCACATGATGGCATGTCTTAGCTTCTCTCGGTTGCCCCAACTGAATGCGGCCTTGGCTTCTCTCAGTTACTCCAAGCGAACACTCCAAGTGTTCTGGCTTCTTTTTGGTAAAATACCCTGACAAAAAGTGATGCGAGGAAGGGTTTACTTCGGCTTCAGTTCTAGGTACAGCCTGTCATGCGTGGGAAGTCAAGACAGCAAGAACTTGATGCAGCTGGCCACATCGGAATCAGAAAATGGCAGTGAATGCATGCTGCTGCTCTTCCACTTTCTCCTTCCTGTACCGTCTAGGATGCCGGTCCAGAAAATAATCCTACCCATAATTGTGATGGAATTTCCAGCATTAATTAGTGCGAGCAAGATAAGCCCTGAGAGGCATTCTAAAAGGTTAATCTTGATTCTACGTAGTCCTCCACTGTGTGTCCAGAGGCCCGACTCCTCGGCAATTCTAGGCTCTGTCCAAGTTGACAATTACACTAGTTATCGTACTCTGTCGAGACACCGATTTTCATAGTCACAGTCTATTATCGAGCAATCTGCAGCTGTAAATCACCAGATCCTGGTGCCCTCTTCATGCACAAACATGTGAAAGCCAGGCTGATAGCACTGCCCTTGATGGCTTTATGCATGGATGTGCATAACCCCCAAACTGGAACCGTGTCTTTTGGAGAATCCTAAATGTACAGAGTTTTCCTGTGCAACATCATCCGATGCCAACACTTGTTGCTCCACCTCGGTGACAGGATACCAAATGCTATGCAGGGTGATTCCAGCCCTTGCTGTCACACAGTGATTGAGAGCTTGGTGAGAAGGTTGTTCGTTGGCCATCCCAAGGTGATGAAGGCCATGCAGGGTATACCTTCCATCTTAGAGTGCTCCTTCAGGAGACTAAAATGGAAAGAGACATAAATGAGAACCAGCAGCCACGTGACCTGGAGGAAGATGCTCTTCGGTGTCTTAGTTTCATCCTCTATAAAACAAAGACCATAATGGTCCTGCCTGCGACACGAGGCTGTAGGACCACCAGTTATACAGTGTTCCCTGAGAGAGCATTGAAGACAGTCTGTTCATTGTGTATCTCCCAGATTGGCAATGGCATTTGTCCTCTAGTATGAGAACAACAAATATTTGTTGAGGGAAAGGGGAAATGTAAATTAATAAAGGGAGTGGGAAGAGGTCTCAGTAGGTAAAATGCTTGCCATGTTAGCATAAGGACCTGCAGTCAGTCAACAGAACTCACAGAAAGAAAGAAAAAAAGAAAGCCAGGAGTAGCACCATGTTGGTCTGTGATCCCAACAAGAGAGAGACAGTCAGGAGGATCCCTGAGGGCGCTCACTGGTCACTCAGCTAGCCAGTTATTCAGCTCCAGCATGTATGAATGTTCCCATCTTGAAAACCAAATTTAATGGCAGTTCTGAGGAACAACGGCTGAGGGTGTCTTTCAGCCTCTCCATGTGTAGGCAGTATGCACACACATGCTTGTACAGTACACACACACACAGTCAGAGAAGGAGCATCATAAAATCATGGGGTCATGCCACGCATATCAGAGTCCATTTGGCCTTGAACATAGTAACAGATGCCATTGGAATGGTGTATTCCAATTCAGCCTAGATAATGAACGGAAGACGGAAGCAGTGTGGCAGCAGAGGCCTTCGGGAGTAACAAGAGGCTAAACAACTAGAGATTGAATTTACATAGGAAAGTTGTCAGTGGCAAGTTAGGGCAGCTAATGACATCTCCCAATATCACAGAACATGGATGGGAAGGGGACTCCAACCAAACCACATACACGTCAAAGGCGTATACTGTCATGAGTTCTATGAAAATCCTACGTGATCTCCTGAGAGGACATTTCTAAGACCATTTGATGGTATTCTTGGTGGCTAACTTAATGCCGGCTCTCCACAAAAGAAAAGCAAAGTATGTAAAGGCGTTCATACTTCCACAGCTTGACCCTGACTTTATCTTTGTTAAGCAGAGGCTGTCTTTCCGCAGAGGGCCCAAAGAAACATACCTAGTAAATCTAGGTCAGCAAATTAGCTCACCAGGTAGCTACTTGACTGAGGCTCATGACCTGCACAGAATCCCCAAGACCCACAGAGAGAAAAGAGAGAGGATTCCCACCCGGTCCCCTGCCCTCCACACATCACACACTCCATACCCATAAAAAAGTTTAAAAAACAATGTATAGAGCAAGGCACGGTGGTATGTCCCTTCACTTCGGAAGCAGAGGCAGCTGGATTTCTGTGAGTTCGAGTCCAGCCTGCTCTACCCAGCAAGTTCCAGAACAGTCAGGGATACATAGAGAGACCTGTCTCGAAGCAAAACCAAGGGCATGTTTATAAAGACAGTCTCTCTAACTGACAACTTCACTTGCCTGAACATTAGTCTCTGCTCTGCAGCGGATACACAGAGAAAAATGTCAAAGAAGTCAAGACCTGTGAATGATTAACCTCACAAAGGCGTTCAGACAATTGGATTGTACTTCAAAGCTTACTGTTTGACGTCAGTTAGGAACAATCCCTTAGGCAAAACAAAACCTATGTTATGTTTACAAAAAAAAATTACGGATCTATGTGTTTGAATATGTATCTAGTATCCACCATCGTTAAAAGAAAATACACTGCAGATTGCCAACATTTCTATCTAGACAGTATGATTAAAGGTCATTTTTAGTTTGGGGTATATCTTCAAATGTTCCTTGTTTAATATGTATTTTTGTTATAGAGTAGACAGTTAACATATGTGCTTATATACATGACTGACAGGGAGAGATGATATTCTGGCACAATAGGCTCTCTCCCATAACACAAAACAAAGACAGCAGGCTCTCTGGTAGAAGTGGAGAAATGTAGGAAGGAAATAGTTGCTGAGGAGACAAAGACGGGGAAAGGTGTACCAGCGGAACCCAGTCCCATGTTTGCCTGTGTCTGAGCCGAACTGCAGGGGGCACTCAGAGAATGCAGAGTCCTTTGGAGGAGCAGTTTTTAAGTGAGGTCCCTTAGGATGCCTGCTGAGCTCTCAGTCTCAATCTCAATGCCTGCATGAGCCATTCCTGTCAGGAACGCTGGTTCACAACCTGTGAGGAGCCTGTGCCTCTGGGTCCAGAACAAAGGCCACCACTGTTCCGAGCCTGGAAGCTGTGCTTTGGCGTTCCGTGGTCCCCTAATTCCCTCTGGGTTTTGTCTTCCTGCTCTCTGTATCTTTCTCTTATTTTATCTCCATCCTCCTAAATCCTTAAAGACCTGACCTCTCCCAATACTAGCTTCTTTCAAATTGGACCTGTGGTCTTGAGAAACTGCTGTGCTGTGCTTCTGGGGCCTTATCTCTTACATCCCTCGTCGGAGAAAGAGGATCCGGGTCCCCTCCTATACTGAGGACCTGAGATGTGGCGATGAATTACCATAGGCATCTGGGAACTTACCCAAGTCATTTTTTCGAAACATCTAGAAAGTCTCCAATAATAAGAAGTAACCTCCTTCCTCCTTTCTTCTATTCCCCAAACACTGAAGAACTTTTGAGATGTCAGCTTAGAGGGGTTTCTTTTGACCCCCTTTTTCTTTTTTGTCTTTTTGTTGTTAAATCATGAGTTCTTTATATATTCTACATATATATCCCTCATCTGATAGAGGTTATCTTCTCACTTTCACTTATGGAGTCCTTCCAAGCACAAAACTCTTACAGTTGTATTGTCAAATGACTCTGGTTTTTCTCTTGTTTGTGGTTTATGGTGCTGAAGCACTCACTACCTACTGCACTAATGAGGAAACAAAGTTATTGTTTGTGGTTTAGATCCCTCAGCTAAGAGGGTCTTTTGCCTCTTACAAACCTCAAAAATGTATGGCTATTTTTTAAGGGCTGGAAATTGAACTCGGGACTTTATATGTTCTAAGAAAGAATTCTCCCTCTGGGCTATAACTCCAGCTATTTATTTATAGACACAAATAAACGAATGTTCTCCTAAACACCTTACATTGAGAACCAAATTCTTACCCTCACCTACTGTCTGTGCCACCCTCCAAGCAGAACCATTGTTCATTGAAACAGTTGGTGGATGACTTCATGGATAGACCATCTTAATACACTCACCATTTCTTAAATGAATGTAACCTGTTCTCTGTGGGCTAAGAATAAAGTCACTCACTCAAGTCAAATAGCTTTGACCATAGCAGGAAGTCTGTATCCAAAAACTGTGCCTACAATTCATTCCTTACTGCAACAGAACTGTCAACTCTCAGCTTAGCTACGATGGAGGTAAAATCCTTTGGTGATGTGAGGGTCATTGAAGTACAACCTTATTACAATGAAATCCAATGTCTAAAAATTGTTCTTATTTTGGGCTTATACCACAGTAACAGCCAAGATTTTAAACTCTACTAAATACAAAACAAACAAACAAACAAACAATACGTCTTAATATATTTATTTTCATTTAAGAAAATACTAGTAGTTATGTATTATTTTGAAATATAGAGTTAATATGTTTGGAGTTATTTAAAATTTATATTGAGAAAAATGTATGTATTTTCAGTATTGCTGTAGACACGCATCTACATAAAACTGTTAAATTGATTGTTGTTTTATATCAAACAACTTTTATAATATTCATTTTTATTGTTATAATATTTTATAAATTTTAAGGAATATGACAAAAAAGATATTGTAGGTATTGAAGGGGTGTCTCTGGGAGGAGTTGGGGTATAAAAGGGAAACAAGAATGTGATTTAATTCTATTTACTTAAAATATGCTTTTAAATGTTAACAAATTCAGATAAATTGAAATCATGTAACTTTTCTCATCATAATGCAATAAAAGTTAAAAAAATAAAATTAAAAAAAAAAGACCTTACATTGAGGTCTTTAAGAATTTTCATTTAATTTTTGCATCTTTTCTCTTGTATTCGGATACCCAGTTGACCCAGGTCTATCTGTAGGAAGGCCTTTCTTCTTATTATTGTTATTCTGTTAACTCTGTTTCTTGGTTTTCTTCTCACACATTCCCTTCACACCTCCCCCTTCCATCCATCCCTTTGTTCCTCTAGACACTTACAGTTCACTTTCACATTACAGATACATAGGATTTTATGACTCTATAGACCCACAAGTGAGAGAAAACAATATTTGCCTTTCCAAGGCTGTCTTAATTCGCTTAGTACATCTGTCCACAGTTGCATACAATTCCTGGTAAACAACATGACTCTGTTCTACCTTATGGCTGAAAATAATGTATTGTATTATGAGTCACATCTTCCCTACCCTTTCTCCTGTTGATAGGCACCTGGGCTGGTTCCACGACTCCCTCTGCCTTTGTGACCACTACTGCAGTGAATGTGGATGTGCAAGGGCCTCTGTGACACGTTGACTTATTGTCCTTTGATGGATACCCAGGAGTGGAGACCTGGGCCACATGTAGATCTTTTGGGATTTTGAAAACACTCATGTTGATTATCACTGTGTGGAGTAGTTTGTATTTCACCATCTATGTGTCGGGGTTCCCTCTGTCCACTTCTTCCCCACCATTTGTTATTGCCTTCCTTTTTTTAATTATTAAGTTCTTTTACTTACTTTCATCCCAAATGTTGCCCCCCTTCCCAGTCCCACTCCTCAAGTTCTTCGTCCCATCCCCTTTGCTTCTGCGAGGGTGCTCCTCTACCTCACCCCTACCAGCACCTCCCTTCCCTGGAGCATCAAGTTTCTTCAGGATTAGGTGCATCCTCTACCACTGAGGCCAGATAAGGCAGTCTGCTCCTACATATGTGCTGGGGGCTACGGACCAGCCCATGTATGCTGTTTGGTTGGTGGCTTAGTCTCTGGGAGCTCGGAGTGGTTATTGGCTTTCTTAATGACTGCCTTCTGACTAGGAAGAGATGAACATTCAATGTAGGTTCAATTTAATTTAATGATTATTGAGGATGATAGTTTTTACATGTTTATTGGAAAGGCACAAGATTTTTAAAGTTTTGGTTTCTGGTAATAATTTAGGACAGATTGCCCAGTGGTTCTCTCTTCCTGGGGATCCACGTTCATTCAGTTCCTAGTACCATAGCAGGTGCTTGCCACTGTCTGTAACTCCATCTCTTGCCCATAACTCCAGCTTCAGGGAATCTGACATGTTTGATTTACCTCTGTGGACACCTGCACACATGTGGCATGCACACATATGTACATATAAGCGAGAAATGAAAAATAAATTAAGAAGAAAAAGAGAAAGGATTCTGTGGCCCATGCGCTCTTTTTATTGGCCAATGACTATCTTGTTGAATCTCCTGACACTATATGTAGTACTTAATGGTTACATTGCTTTGCCTTCAAACCACTAGAGAGAACAATGAAGCCAAAAGAGTGACTCACAACCAACAAATTATGAAGAGGGATGAACAAATATCTGATTGCTTAACAGAATTTGAATAGACATTATGCTAAGACATTGATTTCAGTTGCGTATGATCATGTGTGTGCACATGTACCCATACATGTATGCACATGTGGAATGAATTAACCATAGAGCGCATATTCTGACGTTTTATAGTTTTCAAACTTGTGAATAAATTTGGAAAAAAAAAAACCATTGATTTGAATTTTCATGTCTCTTCCCCAAATGGGTGATCATTCAGTGGGTTACATGACCCGACTTTGCTTTCCCATCCTGGAAATTCACCAACTGGACAAATAAAACTGGAGTTCCAAATGCCAAGGCTCTCATTTGCCTACACGTTCATGTTAAGGGCAAAACTGTGATGAATCATACTGACTGTCAAGTTGACAGAATCTGGAATCACATAGGAGATAAGCCTCTATGCACGTCTGTGAAGGAATGTCCAGAGTAAGTTAACTGAAATGGAAAAACCCATCCTAACTATGGGCAGCACCATCCCATGGATTGGCTCTTGGACTGAATAAGGTGAGAGACTGGGCTGAACCCCAGCCTCCATCTATCCCAGTTTCCTTACAGTCGATGCAGTGTGACCAGCTGCCTCTCGCTCTGGCAGGCATGCCTTCCCCGCCATGATGGACTTTGAAGTGTGAACCTGAATAAACACTTATTTCCTTTACAGGCTTTCATCTGGAATGTTGACAGAGTGATGAGAAAGGTAACACCCTTGAAGCTCTGGGCAGGCAGGAGTCAACTTGCCCTTTGTCTCTACTTATCTTTAGGCGATAGTGAAGATTTCACGCAGATACCCAATGGAGGCTTTGGCTCTCCTCTGACTGCTCCACTAAAGTAATTCTTATTTCAGGTATGACATGCAGTCTGAGTCACAGACCTGGCATCTTTGATTTTCACAGTGAATTCTGTCAGTTCCTACTATTCTTACAACAATAGCCCTCCCTTAGAAAAGCAACCTGCTGCCGGGCAGTGGTGGCACACGCACGCCTTTAATCCCAGCACTTGGGAGGCAGAGGCAGGTGGATTTCTGAGTTCGAGGCCAGCCTGGTCTACAGAGTGAGTTCTAGGACAGCCAGGGCTACACAGAGAAACCCTGTCTCCAAAACAAAACAAAAAAAAAAAAAAAAAAAAAAAAAAAAGAAAAACAACCTGCTAATTATAGTAAACAAAGAATGTGAGATTAATATTAATTAAAGTATATATACAGGTATAATAATAACTCAAGAAGGCCCCCCAGGAAATAATCAGTACACACATACACACACAGAGTCATTTAACAATTTAACAATATCAAATGCCTTTGTATTTTAGGTTAAAAAAAATATGTTAACATATAATCTATGGTGTTGTATGACTTTTCTTGAGAGACATGATATAGCACAAGCAACAGGCCAGAGAAATGTCTTCTCCACCCTAGTCTGGTGAACCAGTGAGTTTGTTGGGGTTGCTCACAGGAGCGTGGATTGCTCAAAGGCAGCTGGGTGGTGATTCATAAAAGTTGCATCTCTGGAACTAACTGTGCAACTTGCGATAGGCAGCTCAGCAAGTGAGAGCATCATCATCACCCCAGCAGTTCTTATTGCTTTTTCAACCCTGGGAAGGAGCCTTTAGAATCTTGTAGGTTTAAGGAACATCCTGAGACATGCGGGTTGCCTATTTCCTCGATGTTCTAAGTGTTGTTTACTTCCATGAAGAATGCAGTGTGTCCATTGAAATAAAATGTAAAACCATTACAGTTGAGATGCCATGTTTTAGCATTCCACCAGCTACGTTCGCAAGAACTTGGAATCCAAACTAACTAGAAATGAGGGCAGAGCACAAGCCATTGCTCAAGGACGTTAGCCAGAACATAGAACTCAGATAGTATTTTAGATTAGCAAGAACTTGCCCAGTATTACCTACTTCATCCACCAAAGGCAAAACTGAACGCAGAGGCCTCCAGACTTGTCTCCCAACACTCCTAAGCTCCACTTCTTTCCTTAGATTCTTCTATACGCTACTTTAGTGAGGACTCAGTTAATAACTCATAATACATTCATCAAAAACCCACTCAATGGGGATGTGGCTTAGTAGGTAAGATGCTTATCCTAGCATGCACTAAGCCTTGGGTTCCATCTCTAACATTGCATAAAATGGATATGGTATCACACACTCGTAATCTCAGCACTCAGGAGGCAGAGTCAGAAAGATCAGAAGGGTTATCCTCAGTTATACAGCCAGCTAGAGGCTAGCCCAGGACACCTGAGAGTCCCTTCCTGGAGAAACAGAGAAGAGGAGAGAGAGAAAGGGAAGGAGAGAAAGTAAGGAATAAAGAGCAACATAGAATTCTCACTCTTTGTCAGGCTGTTTTCTATGAAAAAAGTCCTGCCTTCACGGAATTTGTGTGGGACACGGTAACTGAGAAAGAATGAACTACTAATGGGAAGTAAACTGAAGCTCTTCTGAAGGTGGTAAGGAATGGAGCAGCACGTTAGGGTTTCTGTTAATAGAAAGTGCTGGGTGTCGTTACACCTTTCTAAGCAGACGGTGTACCTGTGTAGAGTATGAAAGTCCCAGTTCTAGTCAGTCTTGCCCCTTTCCCTTCAGGCGTTTAAGCACACTCTAAGAGCAGAAACCATTAAGACGGCTTAGAATCTCTGCCCACTCCGGATATGTTCCGCCTCCATGAATGGAAGGACTAAGGGTGAGAATGACCTCGTAGGCCAAGGAATGTCATCAATGCTCTGCAGCCAGAGTTACCTTTGTGATTAGATTCACTGTGTTTTAAAGCTCTGAAGAAGAAAGGGGTTTGTGCCGGGTGGTGGTGGTCCATGCCTTTAATCCCAGCACTTGGAAGGCAAAGGTAGGTGGATTTCTGAGTTCGAGGCCAATCTGGTCTACAGAGTGAGTTCCAGGACAGCCAGGGCTATACAGAGAAACCCTGTCTCAAAAAAACAAAAACAAACAAACAAAAAAATAAAAACAAAACAAAACAAAACAAAAAACAAAAAAAGAAAGGGATTTGCAAAACAAATCCCTCACAATGCTCTACCCAGACATGTCACATTCTATCTTCATCTTGCAGTCATTAATAGCAACCTAAAAAGAGGCAAATATATTTGCAAGTAGCATATTGCTTGTTTATTTATTTATTTATTTATTTATTTATTTATTTATTATGAGACAGTCTCTCACATACCTCAAGCTGGTCTGCATGTCAGTAAGTAGCTGAGAGTGAGTGATCTTGAACTTCTGATCTCCCTGCCTCCATCTTCCAAATGCCAGAATTACATCCGGATGCCAGGTTTATGTGGTGCTGGGGATCAAACCCAGAGATTTATTCATTCTAGGCAAGCACTCTACAAACTGAGCTACATCTCCAGCCCCAAATAAATCATGATGTGGGATAATTTGTCTTATTTCGATTCATGTGCATAAAGGCAGACCTTCATAATGGATTTCATCCCTTGGCTTTTTGAATTTACCACTTCAAACAAGGGTGCGGTGTAACTGTACTGTTTATTCAAAGCCCACTGAACACGAGAGAAAAGCTAGTGTAAGAAGTGTCATAAAGGGAAAGGTGCATATATTTCAAGATATGCTCTAAGAAGAAAGTGGGAAGGGGGGGCTGGCGAGATGGCTCAGCAGTTAAGAGCACTGACTGCTCTTCTGAAGGTCCTGAGTTTGGATCCCAGCAACCACATGGTGGCTTACAACCACCCATAATGAGAACAGATGCCCTCTTCTGGTGTGTCTGAAGACAGCTACTACTGTGAATTATGCTGGAGTGAGCTGGGCTGGAGAGCAGCCACACACATGATGGCTCACAGCCATCTGTACAACTACAGTGTACTCATACACATACAATAAATAAAATAAATCTTAAAAAAAAAAAAAAGAAAGAAAGTAGGAAGGGTACGGAACCCGAAACACTCCAATCACATTCAGCATTTCCTTTACAACTCTGAAGCCAGCAACAGCTAAATGTTATCTATAAAGAAAACTATAGGGAAACGCAAAATGACTAAAAACTAGCTTTCTTTCCCCTCCACTCCCAGGACATTTGCTATGATGGGAGAGAAGACAAAAGTATGCTGGGAAACTCTTATCAGCCTGGGCAAAAGCTAGTAAAGATTTCTGAGTTTATCTGCAGGATCTTCAGTCACACCCCGTGCCTCTGCTTCACAACAGTGGACAAGAACCCCTGGTTAGTGGCCTAGACTTCAGACTTCACGCACAAAACTTCCTCTCTGAGGACACACCTGTCCAAAGCTCACTTGGAGCAATAAGCTTTTACAGCCGCAATTGTTCTGTCGGGCCTGGAAGGAGCAGAGTTGAGGGGGATGGTAGACTATTGGAAATGGGAATTTCCTTTAGTTCGATTCAAGCTTAGATCTCTGGCTCTCCCTACTTCTGTTTTCAGAGCTGGGCATTCAGACTGGGAGGTGACCAGAGTTCGATGCCCAGAACTTGTGTAAAAGTGGGAAGAGAAAAGTGATTCCACAAAGATGGCCTCTGACCTGTGCATGCATTTATTGCAAGCATGTGCTCCCGCACAAATATCATATGCACACACATAATAAATAATAAACTTTATAAACAGGCCATAAATGTATGGTTGATATGGCAACGTGGTAAGTTCTAACAGATTTATCCTAATACATCTACAGAGTTTATTTCTCTAGAAGGGTAGGTAGCAATCTCAGAACACACACTCGCATAATATGGTACAGCACTTTCTAGGGCATATGTTTAAATATGGTCCTGGGCAGGGGTGGTGCATGCCTTTAATCCCAGCACTCGGGAGGCAGAGGCAGGCAGATTTTTGAGTTCGAGGCCAGCCTGGTCTACAGAGTGAGTTCCAGGACAGCCAGGGCTACACAGAGAAACCCTGTCTCGAAAACCAAACCAAACAAACAAACAAACAAAAAGTCTTTGGAGAGGCCCTTGGCCCTGTGAAGGTTCTGTGTCCCAGCGTAGGAGAATGCCAGGGCCAGTAATCAGGAGAAGATAGGTTACTGAGCAGGGAGATTGGGGAGGGAACAGGGGTTTGTTCTTCTTGTTGTTTTTTGGGTTTTTTTATGGTTTTTTTTTTTTTGGAGGTGAAACTGGGAAGGGAGAAATCATATGACATGTAAATAAAGAAAATATCTAATAAAAATTTTAAAAAATAAATAAATAAATAAATAAGGTCTTAGGGAAGGTTAGGTTGGGTTGTTTGTTGGTAATACTGAATCTCACATAGCTGGGCCCAGCACCAAACTCTCTAGGTAGCTGAGATGACCCTGAAATTCTGATTCGCCCACCTCTTCCTCTCAAATGTGGGAATGGCAGGCATGCACCAGGACACCCAGTCTACGCAACGATAAGGGTAGAACCCAGGGCGGCATGCAGGCTAGGCAAGCACCTTACCAACTAAACACCATCATCAGCCCTTTAGAGGGGGATGTAAAAAATTAACCTCTACAGTTCATATATAGTTTGAACTCACCAGAAGGCTTAGTGAGACTTGGCGCCCCAGGTGGTGGTGTTAGGAGTTGATGAGACCATTGAGGGACTTAACACTCCAGTGAGTTCTCATTTTGGTGGGACTGAACAGTCAGCAACATAGTGGGTTATTACAGAGGCCACCCCTGGACTCTGCCTCTTCCATTTGGGGATAATTTTAGACTTATGGGATGGTTACAAAGATAGACTAGGGGATTTCTGGGACATTTGCACCCAGTTTCTCCTGTTGCTGACGTCACACGGTAACAAGGTAATTTGTCAAAATTACAAACCTTGCTTTAGAGGGCTGGGAAGCAGCTGCATTGGCAGAGAGCTGGCCCTGCAGGCACAAAGCACAGAGTTCCATTTTCTTTTTCTGTTCTCAGCATCACGGTAACTGGGGAGGATCAAGGTGGTACAAGTTTGTGATCTGAGCACTTCGGAGATGGAGGCAGGAGGATCATGATGAGTTCAAGAGCAGTTACGTAGGGATTTGGAGCTTAGCTTGGGATATCTGAGACTCAGAGAAAAGGGATGAAAGGAAGGAAGGACTGGGTGAACAAATGAACTACCATTTCTCAATTACTATTACTTGACCTCGGGACTGGTTTTTTTTTTTTTTTTGAGTTTCATTGGCTTTATGGTTACTCTGTCTTTGTTGTTCTTTCAGAATCTCATCCAATTAAGTTTTTCTTAGTTTTGATAAGTATGCAAAAATTATAGTTTCTTGTTATCATGTTATCAATTTTGCAAAAATTATAAATTGATGTAAAATGTAAATGACTGTAGATGCCAAGACTTCCCAAAGGTCCCAACCCAAAAATGACTTACCCCTGATCCTGGGATAGCGGCCTAAAGCACCTGCCAGTGGTGCTTACCACCAAGCGGCAGGGAAACGGAGAGGAAGCACATTTTGCGCAAGGTGTCAGATGAAGATGCCATTTCAAGAAAGGCAGTCGTGGAGAAATATCCAGGGGAAAGTGTTTAGACTAATTTAAGAACTAGTAAAGACCAAAACAACTGAATTTGACCAAGTTCACTGAAAAATCCCCCCAGTGAAACACCGTGTTTTATGTGAACAGTTCCAAACTGTCTCAGACATTGATTTGCTTTATGGTTTAGTCATCCTTTGAAAGTGTGTGTCTGATGTGTAGGAGTGTGCACTGGAGTGCAAGTGACTGAGGAGGGGAGAGGGGGGTGTCAGGTCTGAGCTGCCTGGAATTGTGAGCTGTCCAGCTTGGGCTCTGGGAACGAATTGGATCCTCTGCAAGAACACCAAGTGCTCTTAACTAGCAAACCATCTCTTCAGGCTCCAATTCCAAATTCTTACTTCAGAGACCATGCAAGTCAATGATGTAGCCCTATTTTCTCACAAAACGTTCTCAATCTACTACTTTTTCTCACCACTGTTATGACATTACAAAAACCCTTATGAATCATTAGAAAAGTTAACGGAGAACACGGTCAATTTATGGCTAATGAGAGGTAAAAAATGTTTCTAAATAAGTCATCGTGGTAGTTCAGTGGATAAAAGCACTTTCAGAATACATGGGACCTGAGCTGAATTCCCAGTAGGAAGTCCTCTGACTTCCAAACATCTACAAAGTACACACACACACACACACACACACACACACACACACACACACACATGTACCCACACACATGCACACACACATTAGACACATACACACATAGATACTTACACACACACACAGCTACACACATCACACAAACAGACTCACATACCCATATCACACACACACATGCATATACACACTGATGCACATGTCACCCATACACATCGCACATACTGACTGACATGTACATCACACATACAGACACAGATACATCACAAGCACGCACACATCACACACCCATCACAAGCACACACAACATCACACACCCATCACAAGCACCCACGCACACAATAATGCTTCTAATTCTTTTTTTAAAGTTATTTTAAAGAGATGCAGGTTAAAGCTGTAGTACTTTGAACCAGCACAGATAAATGCACGGGCTGGACTAACATTCAAAGAAGAGCAGGTGTGTAACAAACGGCTATGGTCTGGGTCAGATGTTTCCAGGCTCTTGGCCTTTTAGCTAAAGAATTGACAACAAAAGTTCACACATCTCTGAAAGAGAAGCAAGGTACTAGTGAAGGTTAGAGGGCACTGCCAAGCTTGGCGGCAAGACACGTGTGAGGGGTTAGAGGACACTGCCAAGCTTGGCGGCAAGACACGTGTGAGGGGTTAGAGGACACTGCCAAGCTTGGCGGCAAGACACATGTGAGGATTCTAAGGGGCCCGGGCTGCAGCATGGGGTCTCTTTATGGGGTCAGAGGTAAGTAGTGGCTGATTATAGAGTGGCAAGATTATAGTTATGCCGTACTCCCCCTCTTGTCATAATGTCCGCTGGTAACCTGGTTCCTTTACACACTCCTCACCAAGCAATGCAGCTAGCAATCTCAGAACCCTTCAGTCCACTCCCACCTTTACAGTGCAGCACACACTCCCATCTTTGGAAACATTACTTTACTTTGATGGAAACATTAGGGCAAGTATTCCTCTCTTCTTAAAGCTCATGACCCTTCCCGTGATTCATCTGGTTTTAATCGTGTGTGCGCACCCAATTATGCATAGGCACAGGATGGTAGATAAGGGGATCACCCAGAGAGGTTACTAGAGGGCATAGCTTTGCCTTGATGTTCATGCTCCCAAACCAGTTCAGGCCAGACAGGTCCTTCCATTCTTCAGATCTGGATATACTGGGACTTTATTTGAATATAGAAACTGTCTAAATGTGATTGTTTCCTGGTTTGGGGAAAGTTATACTACTTATTGTTCAGAGATGGGAATGTGTGCAGCTCTGTGAAGGTGGGAGTGGGTTGAAGGGTTCTGAGATTGCTAGCTGCATTGCCTGGTGAGGACTGTGTGTGCTTAGTGTGTAAAGGAACCAGGTTGCCAGGGGATATTATGACAAGAGGGGGAGTATGGCATAACTATAATCAGATGTGGGTTACAGAGTATAAAACTGCTTCTTGGGCCTGTCTGGCTCAGGTGCTACCAAGTTATTGCCAATGGGAGTAAAATAGAACTTTTTAAATAACGGCAAAGCAATGTATATGCCTATTGCTAATCCGTAATCACTCAAAATGTAGCGAACTCCACCCAAAGCAATTTGGGATTTCTCAATTCTTGGTGAATTGGTAAGGTGGTCTTTTGTTCAACGTAGTACATGCAATCACAGCAGGGCTCAGCTGGGGGATAGCTGCGGGTGGATCTGCCTGCACTTCCTTTTTCCTCCTCGTGGTCTTTGTTTCCTTTTGGCCTGATGTCATTCAGGAGCCACACCCCAGAATGCTTCCACTAGGCTGTGTTCCAAGAAAGCAAAGACAGTCTGAGGGCAATGAGAGAGCGAGGGGCCCATTTGAACAGGCTCATGGGAACCAACCATGCCTGTCTTCCCAACGCCATGGTCGAGGAGATTATATGTGGGACTTGAAGTCAGCTCTGGTGAGAGTATCTACACCATATATATTGGCTGGTGTTATAAACGTGGGCTTTAAAATACATGGAAGGAAGCCGATGAGGGGGCTCAGTGGTTAAAAGCAAATCCTGCTCTTTTCAGAAGCCCCGCGCTCAGTTCCCAAATGCATACAAGAGGCATCCAGAGACATGCACATGCAGGGGGTCAGATAGCTTTGCGATGGACATTTAAGTTCCTTCTTCTACTTATCTATTTCAAACACAGGGCAGGGCACTGCCACCCTTCCATGAAAGACTGTTTTCATAGAGAAATCACGGGTATGGAGTGATAAAGCCAGAGGGAAGGGGTTTCCACTACTAAATCACTATGAAGAAACTATGGCACTTGTTCACACTGGCAGTGAGTGGAGTTTCTATTTCATTTTCTTTTAGACTTATTTGATCTTGTTTTAAAGTATATGTATGTGGGGGAATGTCTTAGGGTTTCCATTGCTGTGAAAAGACATGGCACTCTTATAAAGGTAACGTTTAATTGGGCCTGGCTGGCAGATTCTGAGGTTCAGTCCATTTTCATCAAGGGAGGAACATGGCAGCAACCAGGCAGGCGTGGCACTGGAGGAGCTGACAGTTCTACATCTTGTTTCAAAGTTAAACAGGAGAAGACTGCCTTGTAAGAAACTACGAGACAGATCTCAAAGCCAACCCCACAGTGACACACTTCCTCCAACAAGGCCACACCTCCCAACAGTGCCATCCTTATGAGCTAAGCATATTCAAACCACCAGAGGGAGGGAGAGGGCGTATCTACACATGAGGCCAGAAGACTGGATCCCCTGGAGCTGGGGTTACAGGTAGTTATCTTTACCACATAGCTGTTGGCAACTGAACTGGGGTCCTCTGCAAGTGCATGGGGTCCATCCTGGTACTTGGGTGCAGCCTGGGTTCAGCTATAGGTCAAGTTTCTCTTAAGATGGAAGCCAGTCCCAAGATGGAGTAAGTTTGGCCTTTTACTTTCTTTCTTTCTCTCTCTCTCTCTCTCTCTCTCTCTCTCTCTCTCTCTCTCTCTCTCTCCCTCTCCATCTCCCTCTCCCTCTCTCTCTTTCTCTCTTTTTTTCTCTCTCTCTCTCCCTCTGTCCCCCTCCCTCCCTCCCTCCCTTCCTTCCTAGTTTTGGTTTTGACACTGGTTTGAGACAGGGTCTCACACCCTGCTGGCCTCAAAATTCATTAGGTAGCCTGAGGATGGCATTGAACTTCTGATCCTCCGGTCTCCACCTCCTCAGTAGTGGGATTACAGACCTGCATCCCCATGCTCACTGTATGTACTGATGATGAGTGGACATAGTGCTTTGGACATGTTCAGCAAGCCCTCTGCCAACTGAGCTATACTCCCAGTCTCTCTGGGGGTTTATGTGAACTTCTGTTGTAGGCAGAGGCTGACTCATCAAATCACTGACCGTTGGATGGACTTATTCTCTAGCTTCTCTTCTCTCCCTGGAGCTCTGGGGTAGGAGCAATGTTCCAACCTTTCAATCATGTGGTCAGTTTTCTCAATGGCTAGCTCCATCCTCAGGGACTTTCCAAGAGTTATATAGCCAACATAAATTCAGTTTTGAGTGAAAGGAATGGTTATGGATCACAAAAGAGGATTCTTTCACCTCTGTAACTCAAGACTTCCCCCCAAATTGTTCAGAGCAGGAACTAGTACAAAAACCACACACACTCACACACACACACACACTCTCACACACACACACAAACACACTCTCACACACACACTCTCTCATCTCTCTCTCTCACACACACACACTCTCTCTTACACACACACACTCTCTCTCACACACACTCTCTTCTCTCTCTCTCTCTCTCTCTCTCACACACA
>NW_022196891.1:22000537-22011121 GCF_008632895.1 Mastomys coucha | reverse complement strand
ACACACACACACACACACACACACACACAGACTATAGCACAGCTTAGCATCTCTGTTTTATGTGGTAATCATATTTCTATGCATTCTAAAGGTCAAAGCTGATCATTCCAAGATAAAGAAGTAAGGTTACCCTTAAAGGGATGAGCGCCTTGAATTTAGAGGGTGAGTCCCCAGCGGCCAACTCTGAGAAAGGCACACTAAAACAAAAGGCACTGTGTGTATCAGTTGGTCTCCAGTTAGAGGCACGGGGAAGACTGTAGAACGCTCAGGAGACAGAGAAGCTCTAGAGGAAGTTGAAGGTAGGACTTCAGTTTCTCTTGTTGATGTGGTTTGTTTGTTTTGTTTGTTTCAGACAGGGTTTTATTGTATAGCCTCTGCTAGCTGGAACCCACTGTGTAGACCAGGCTGCCATTGAACTATGTACCTGCCAAGAAGAAGTTTAAGGGAGGAAGGGTTTGTGTTAACCCACTGCTTGAGAAGCTATTCAGACCTTTATGCCAGGGAAGGCATGCTGGCAGGATCAGGCTATGGCTAGTCACACCCTACCCACATCAGGAGGCAGAGTGTTACCAGAAAGTGGTGCTGGGCTATAAACCGAAAGGCAACTAGGCCTGGTACAACACATCTGCAATCCCAGCACTCAGGAGGGCAGACAAATCTCTGAGTTCAAAGGCAGCCTGGTCTACACAGTGGGCTCCAGCTGGCAGGGGCTGTACAATAAGACCCTGTTTGAAAGAAACAAAACAAAACAAGCAAACAACATCAACAGTAGAAACTGAAATCCTACCTTCTACTTCCTCCAGAGATTCTCTGTCTCCTAAACGTTCTACAATCTTCCCTGTGCCTCTAACTGGGAACCAAGTAATTAAACACAAGAGCTTGTGGGAGGCCTATAACATTTAGACTGTAACATTTTGTATTATAGTTTGGTCCCTAAAAGTATATCCCAAGTGCTGGAATTAAACACATGTACTACCATGCTGGTCCAGTCCAGATCTAAATTTACCCTCCAGAGGCCACGTGCTAACCCCTGGTTGGTTGTCAGCTGATGGGTTAGAGAGAATGTGACTGACAGAACCATGAAAGCTCTGATGTCCTCAATGGATGAATCTGCTGACTTGGCTTTATAATTTGATGGGATAGTGAGAAACAATAGAAGCAGGAGGTGTGACTTACTCAAAAGGACTGTGGCCTTGAGGATATACCCTCACAGATGTAATAACTTGTTCTCAGCCCCCCATGCTCTCCCATTGTCTCTGCTTCCTGGCTTCCTCGAGGTGATGGCCTTGCTGATATTTATCAACTGGTGTCTACGGACCCACAGGTGGGCTCGACAGCGACAAGCCTGGGGCTGGCTGCAGCTGCAGGGAGAATGGGTGGTGGAGGGTGGAAGGTTCGTCTGTAGAGACAGCCGAGTGGCTAGCGCCCAGGAACCAAAGAGCTCAACGCACAAAGAAGAGTGAGGGTGGTTAAGGATATTGGGAAAGCAAGTAAGAACAAGGGCCAAAGGTGATCTACACGGGAACCTTGGCCCTATGCCCTAAGCTCCTACTCTAGGGGGCTATTTCCTGGTTCCTGGGCGGGGCTGACAGTTCTATGGTGAACACTTTGTACGGGAACTAAGTACATAGGGATGTTGCTGCCCTCTTGTGCTAAAGTCAGAGGGTTTCCAGTCCTACATTCATCCTTCTCTCCTGGCTCACGTTGGGCCACAGGAGGCACAGCTTGGCTCTACTGCACCTTTTTTTTTTTTTTTAAAGAGGTATTCATTTCCCATGATGCCCCAGCCCACTAGCACCACACCGTGGCCCAGAGAGAACATTACAAGTGTGGCTGGCCTAAGGGATAGGATAGGAAGGGTTCCAGGAGACGAACAAGACACAGGCTCTACACTCAGTGTTGGTGAGCCCAGAGCCAAGGTGCTACTGGGTCAGCACAATGACCACATGGCCCTTCTTAAAGCCTTGGCTTCTGTCAGCATTCATGGCCAAGTTCTTGGCTTCAAATCAAAGGCTTGGAGCGAAACCTTTGAAATTGTGATCCAAAACAAATCTGCCCCCCCCCAAGTTTTACCTGAGGCAATTTGTCATAGCAATGGAAAGATGATGTATTTTAATAATAGGAACTCCCCTAAATAGCCATTAATTTCAGCTCTATCTAGGGATACAAACCAAGTAAAAGACATAACTTGGCTGGGCTAGTTCAGTCGGGAAATCACTTGCCTTGCACTTCTTACACTGAAGAACTGAGTTTTGTCAAAACACTCAGGAAAAAGAGAGAGAGAAAGAGAGAGGGGGGTGAATAAAAGAGAAAACTCAGGAGTGTTGGCATGCACTTATATTCCTGCATTCCCAGTACTGGTGAGGCAGACAGGTAGATGCCTGAGATGCCCAGCCAGCCTAACCTACTTGGGGTATTCCAGGTCAATAAGAGACTCATTCTAAATAATAATAATTATAATTACTATTACTATTATATAATATATTGTATATGATATAATATACTAATATAATTATATATATTATACCATCTGCCATAATAATATTGATGATGATGATGATGATGATGATGATGATGATGGCAGATGACACCTGATACCCAAAGGTTTTTCCCTGGCCTCCACATACACGTACATACACCTGGACACACGTGCACATACACACAGAAGCCATGAGTGTGTTCATTTTAGAATCTTTTACCATAGTAAAACACAAAACAACTTGGATATATAAAGATAAAACATGAAGGCACTAAATTGTGGTTCATTCATGTAAAGATGGTCTGGGACAGTTAAAGGTGATTTGGTAGGGCTGGAGAGATGGCTCAGCAATTAAAGGATATTGCTGCACAAAAGGACCAGAGTTTAGATTCTAGCACCCACATAAGGAGCCAGTATTTATGCAAATACCTGTAACTCTAGCTCCAAGGGAGGAAGAGACAGTAAGATGTTGGGGTCCACTGGCTTTCAGCCTAGCTGAGACAAGAGCCTGCCTCGGAAGAGGCAAGAGTGACAGAGCACCTTCAGTAGCCATCTTCTAGTTGTCATAGATGCATTCGTGCATGCACACACACACAGGCACAAACATTTGCACCCACAAAATATAAATCCTCTTAAAATTATATATATCAGGGTCAGAGAGGTGATCCACAATTACAAGTGTTTGTTGCTCCTGAAGAGGACCTGAGTTCAGCTTCCAGAATCCTGTTGGGTGGCTTGTAACTGCCTGGAACTTCTGATCCAATGAGTCTGACTCCCTCTTCTGCTCTACATAGTCATCTGCACTTGTGGGCCCACGGACACCCACAAATGCATATAAATAAATAAAAATAAATCATTTTAAAATGACTTAGAACATATATTTCTAGCTGGGTGAGGGGGTACATGCCTTTAACCCCAGCATTTGGGAAGTAGAGGTGGGTTCTTGTCTGTGAATTCAAGCCAGTCTGGTCTACAAAGAAAGTTGTAACAGCCAGGACTCTATTACACAAAGACACCCTGTCTCAAACAAACAAACAAACAAACAAACAAAGAAGAATATATATTTCTTTGGTTCTTTTTTTCCTTAAAATTTACTTATTAAACTCTGTCATGTGCGCAGTGCTGAGCTGGAGCTAGAGGGTATTAAAAACAGCACAGTTCATCTTCGACCTCAAGGACTTCAGACATCAAAGGAGCAAGAACAACAGTAGACAGTTAATCACACATCTGAGTGCGTGATCCTTAGTCTAATAATTACTATGGAGGAAAGTTACCAGGTGAATGTCAATCACTGAGGGACGTGGTCTGCAGAAGCCTGGTTTATGGGAAGGGGTAGAAAGTAAAGGTGAAGGAGGGGGAAATGGCAGGCAAAGTGAATAGCAGAGGACTGTGGAGAATATATTCATTTCCTTGAAAAATGATACTGGATAATACACGGGTGTTTGTTGCTGATTGGTCCATTTGGAGACTATAGGATTTAGACGTACAGGTCCAGTGTACAGTCAGCAAAGATCTCTGTCCCATTCTGTAGGCTGTGTCTTCCCTGGAATAATTGTAGGTTACAACCTCCATGAAGTACCCAGCAATCATAAATACGCCGCCCAGTTTACAACATATCCTGATATTAGAGGTATTTCAAAATGTAGCTGGGTAGGGGTTGCTGGGCATGCCTTCAATCCCAGCTCTGCAGAGCTGAGGACCAAGAGTTCAGAACCATCTTTAGCTGCTTAGTAAGTTCAAAGTTTCAATGCCTTCCTGAGACATATAAGTTCCTATCTCAAAAAAACTAGAAACACATGAAACAGCTACAGTTCAAAGTGTGAAGAGGAGAAAGATGTGTTTAGAACCAGTGAAGGAAAATCAGCATGCATTAAAAATGGACCCCAGGGCTAGAGAGATGACTCAGAGATTAAGAGCACTGACTGCTCTTCCAGAGGTCCTAGTTTCAATTCCCAGCAACCACATGGTGGCTCACAACCATTGTAAGGGAGTCTAATGCATTCTTCTGGTGTGTCTGAAGACAGCTATAGTATACTCATATACATACATACATACATACATACATACATACATACATACATACGTACATACATCTTTTTAAGAAAGAAAGAAAGAAAGAAAGAAAGAAAGAAAGAAAGAAAGAAAGAAAAGAAGGAAGGAAGAGAGAGAGAAAGGAGGAAGGAAAGAAAAGAGAGAAAAGAAAGGAAGGAAGGAAGGAAGGAAGGAAGGAAGGAAGGAAGAAAAGTGAGGAAGAAAGGAAGAAAATAAGACGTTTTTATAACATGGATCCTGGGGCCAGTGGGATGGCTTAGCGGGTAAAGGCTGTTGCTACTAAGTCTGGAAAACCGAGTTCCATCTCTGGGATTATATGGTGAATGGAGAGAATTCAATTCTATGATAGTCAATAGGTGCACCACAGCCTGAACGCATACATGCATGCATATATGCCCATACATAAATAATTTAGTAAATAAATTTTATATATATATATACACATACATACATGTACTATATATGTGTGTGTGTGTGTGTGTGTGTGTGTGTGTGTGTGCTGGTTTTTTCCTAGACATGAGTTTCTCTGTGTAGCCCTGGCTGTCCTGGAACTCACTCTGTAAACCAGGCTGGCCTCAACCTCAGAGATCTGCCTGCCTCTGCCTCTTGAGTGCTGGCATTAAAGGCGTGCGCCACCACTGACAGGTTCAAATAATGTTTGTTTTGTTTTTTTTTTTTTTTTTAAATGTATCTCAGATGTAACTCCTGCTCTCCTCTGAGCCCTTCCTTCCTGGAGTGAGCCGACAGCCTCTCTGTGGTCATCCCAGTAGCCTCCTGCCTTCAGCCCTGTGTGCTCTGAGCCCTGAGAGCTTTAAGGTGGACAACTCTAGTCAGATGGTGGCATTAACGCATTCAAAATACTCACGTGACCTCGCCTTTGCTATCGCCACCCCAGATGAGCCTTCTTCCAACACACCTCGCAGACTGAACCGCAGGCAAGCCTGTCCCCAAGGTGCTACAAAGGTTAGCCTTTCTCCCAGTAATCTGCACGGCTCAATTTCCTGAACCTACCCTTCCAGCAGGGCCACCTTTGCCTGCCCTTGGTCCCTGGCCTTGCTGTCACACCCAAACTCTCCTTCTTTCCCTTGCCTTATTCTTCTTGCTGGCACTTGCCACTGTCCCATAGAGCATGTATTGTTCACCTACATATGGAGCGCCCACAATGTAATTAGTGAGTGCTGCCTGGTGCATCCTTATGTGGTGTCTTTCTTAGGCAATTATAAGAACACATATGTTGCCAGAGAGATGGCTCAGACAGAGGGTAAAGGCATTGGCCACCAAGCCTGATGACCTGAGTTTAATCCCTGGAATCCACAAAGTTGAAGGAAGGAAAGAACTGGCTTCTGCAAGTTGTCCTCTGACCTCTTGCACACACACACACACACACACACACACACACACACACACAGGTGCATGCACAAATAAGTAAATGTAGTAAGGGATGTTGTCGAGACAATCTGGTCTGCCTGACCTCACAAGGCCAGCTGCTCTCCACACACCAGGCTTGAAAGAATTGGGCTCCTTCGCATCCCTCTGGTCTTCCTGTCTTCCCCACTCACATCCCTAGCCCCAGGCTTTCATGCCTAGATTTCTATCTGCTGTGCAGAGGACCCTTCAGACTTCTCTCTGGTCCTCAGCTTCCCTCTGGTCTTCCTGTCTTCCTGCTCACATTCCTAGCCCCACTCCTTGCCTAGAGCTCCATCTGCTATGCAGAGGACCCTTTAGGCATCTTCTGCTGCTATCATTTCAAGGAAGGGGAAGAACACCGGAGACACTTGTCCCCTCAGGATGACTCAGCAACCAAGAGTTTCTACACCCATCCCTTCCTCTTCCGCATCTTAGATCTTTTTGTTCAAGAACTCCTTGTTTGTCTTGTTTCTCTCTGTGTCTCTCGGTGTCTCAGTCTCCTTCTCCCTCTGTCCTTCCTGCCTCTCTCAGCTCAGCTGGGTTTCTAACCCTGAACCTCATGCAACTCATGCATGACTCAGTTCTGACTCTTTGCTTCCGTCTCTCCACGATGCACACATTCAGGCAAAGCACCCATACATATAAAATAAAAACCAGTAGATATCAAAATACTTAACATCATTGACGTGTTCTTGGGACTATTACCACCTTCACTTTAAAATTGCATTAGAATTCATTACAACAAAGTCTGTGTCTAATTCCAAAGGGATTATTACAATAGATGAACGTTTCAGAGAAGTCTGAGTTTTTGTTGTGCTTTTCGGTTTGTTTCTTTGTTGAGACATCATCTGTTACAGCTCAAGCTGCTGAGAGATTGAGGGTGGTCTTAAGTTTTTGATCCTCCCATATTCTGCCCCTGGGCCAGCACTGCCCAGTTTATATGGTTCTGGAGTGAACCCAGGGCTTCATACATGTTAGGCCAGCACTTGACCTACTGACCTACATCCCCAGCATTAAAGAGGGAAGCTTTCAAAATTCTGTGTGATTCTCTGGCTAAAAGATTTTCCAGTCCCCCCTTCTCTCTCTCTCTCTCTCTCTCTCTCTCTCTCTCTCTCTCTCTCTCTCTCTCTCTCTCTCACACACACACACACACACACACACACACACACAAACACACACTCTATCTCTCTCTCTCTTCCTCTCACTCTCTTTCTCTCTCAAAAATAAAAATCATTTAATAAAATTTGTAATTTATACCCAAATGCAAAATCATCTCTCATCTCTCTTTTCTTTCTCCCTCCCCTTATTGGGATCAACCTCAGGGTCTCCTGTGTGCTAAACCCAGTCCCAACTACAGAGAAATAGCATTCTACGAGTAGAAAGACCCTGTCTCAAAATAAATAAATAAATAAAATAAACCACAGGAAAGGAAAAAAACAAAAGGAAATTATATCCATTCCACCCATTTATAGCCATCTACCACTGTTTAATAAAACATTGGATGCCTCCTTGTACTAAGAGATTATTTTTGAGTTTGAAGAACCTCAGGAAAAACAACATGATCTTCTAAAAAATAGGTCCAAATACTTAACCCTTGAGCTGGGCATGGTGTTGCTGCATGTGTTTAATTACGGTATTTTGGAGGCAGAGGCTGGCAGCATTTGTGAGTTCCAGGCTGGCCAGGACTATGTACTAAGGAGATTGTGCCTTTAAAAATATAAAAATAGCCAAGCAAGTTAATGGCACACTCTTGTACGAATGGAAAGGTGGGCGGGCAGATCGCTGGAGCCCCCTGGCCAGTCAGCCTCCTTGATGAGCTCCAGACCAGGGAGACAGCCTGTCTTTTGATTCTTTGTGAGTTTCCCATCATGTACCCCAGTTGTACTCATCTCCCCATCCCCTCATGTCTCCCCTTTGCCATTGCAACCTACCCCCAAAATAAAAGACACAGAAACCAAACCAAACAAAAACCAAACCAAACCAAGCATAGAAAACATCTCATTGTGGAAGCATTAGTGTGTCAGTGTGTGTCCCACAGTACATCCCTCTGGCCACACATCTTCCCCTGCAAATGTTCATTGCAGCGAGTCATTGGTCTGGTTCGAGATCTGTCTTCTGAGACACCATCAATACTGGATCCTCACCGGGCCTCCTCCCAGTTATCCTGTTGTTGTCCTGTGTCGTGGAGATCCTGCAGCTTCGGATCTGGGGGTGCACCCTCTCACGTGTCTCAATCATTTGCAGATGATAGAGATTTTGGGGTGGACCAACTCAGAGCCCTGGATTTGGGCCTGGGTAGTTGAGCTGAGCTGGTTAGCGTGTTAGCTCTTTCTTATCCAAACCACTAAGGCGAGCTCTCCAGGACTGCTCAGGCTAGGCTACCCAATACTGTCACTGGCAAGAGGCAGGGTGAGCTCTCCTGTCCTCGTTCCTGGGGTGGGCTCACCCACACCCTTGTCTCCAGACCAAGCTCCACTGTGCTACCCAGTCAAAGCACAGGCCCATCCTCCCAAGTGCTGCAAGGGGCTGGGCCAGATCTCCTGTTATCACAACCTGGGGACTGGGTCAACCTTGCCTTCACCACCTGAGCCAGCTCCACTGTGTTGCCCTGGTGAGGTGCAGGGCCCACTCTCCAGACAACGAGGGGACAAGGCTCTCCTGCTGTCACGGTCAGCTCTCCAGACTACTGCGGGTAGAGAGGGGGGAAGGGGAGGGTGTCACTCCAACACCCACACCACCTCCTCTCCTGCACTCTGGCCCTCCGGCCAGCTTACCTGCGCCCCCTCCACTAGGCTTGGTTCTACTTTGCTGTCGAAGCAAGATGCGTGGACTCTTGCATCAGGTAAGGGGCAGGGATAGCCTTCTTCAATCTTGACCCTGGGGGGTGAGGGGCAGGGAGATGCATGGTGCAGGGGGACAGGGCACCAGGGGAGGGCTGGGGAGCAACCACCTCTGCTTCTGTGCCACCCCGCAGCAAACAATTGGCCCTGTCTGCCCTCCCACACATGCCCTTGGGGGGTCAGCTCCCTTAAGGCTGCCTGGGCCAGGCACAGGGCCTGCTCTCACTGATGCTGCTGCCAGGGAGAGGTGGGGCCAGTTCTGCTCAGCTCCTGAACATCCTTGTGGTCCCCAGCGGCTGCCCTGCCTCTAGTGGTAATATGAGCCACAAATATTGACACTGATCCCTCCCCCTGTGTAGACGTGGACCCAGACTTGGCCCTCAGCAGATAGCCTTTCTTTTAAAAAGGAAAAGTGGATGGCACCTGATGTACTTGAGATTGTCCTCTGGCATACACATACATACATACATACATACATACATACATACATACAGAGAGAGAGAGAGAGAGAGAGAGAGAGAGAGAGAGAGAGAGAGAGAGAAAGAGAGAGGGGGGGTATAAAAACAATGAACAGAAATAAAGTCATTTTCAATAAGAAGTCTCTGGTACAGCTCTCTTGCCTGCCCCTTCTGGGAACTCCTTCAAGTGATGACTCAGGATCAGCTGTAGCAGAGCTGTTACCCAAAATAAATAATTACACACCCTTTTTCCCTGAGATTCATGAACACAGCTACAACTGAAGATCTAACGCTCCACTCTCCCTCCTCCCGTGTGGAGCTGGTAGCTCTTAGGTATTACACACGAAAAAGGCATTAGACCAAAAGTGACGGTTATATAGCTTATAAATCTGTTAAAAGGAGATGCATCCCTTCCTGCCTGTCTGCCTGCCCACTTGTCTGCCTATGTGCCCTGGCTTTCTTTCTATAAGTGTGTATGTGCCTGTGTATACCCATGTGTGTGTCTGTGTGTGTGTGTGTGTGTGTGTCTGTGTGCATCTATGTATCCCTCTGTGTTTATGTATCTGTGTGTGTGTCTGTGTCTCTGTGTGTGTGTGTGTCTGTGTGCATCTGTGTATCTCTCTGTGTTTATGTATCTCTGTGTATGCCTCTGTGTGTGTCTGTGTGTGTGTCTATGTGTGTGTCTCTGTGTGTGTGTGTCTGTGTGTATCTGTGTATCTCTCTGTGTTTATGTATCTGGGTGTGTGTGTCTGTGTATGTGTGTGTGTGTGTGTGTGTGTGTGTGTGTGTGTTCCTGTTTTGCAATGGGTAGAGGCCAGAGGCATTTCATGGCCTTGGAAGTCAAACTCATGTTTGTTGCTCATCTCCACAATCTCACATGAGGAGTCACAAGGTCAGTCGGTGTTTTTTTTAAGATGTCACCAATAATGCTTCTCCTCTTCCCACTGCTCAGCCTTAGTGGGACCCCCTTTCCTCAGCAACTCAACGCTCTCTTCACCATGCGATTCAATTTCCAGTCTGAAATCTACATGAAGTTCAGTGTCTTGTGTTACATGGCTTACATCCGATACATCCCTTGCCCTCCAGCATCTGATTTTTTTTTTTTTTAAGATTTATTTATTATTTTATTTAAGTACACTGTAGCTGTCTTCAGACACACCAGAAGAGGGCATCGGATTCCATTATGTGTGGTTGTGAGCCGCCATGTGGTTGCTGGGATTTGAACTCAGGACCTTCAGAAGAGCAGTCAGTGCTCTTACCTACTGAGCCATGTCACCAGCCCGGCATCTGATTCTTAAAGCACACACACACACACACACACACACACACACACACACACACACACGGG
>NW_022196891.1:21977412-22000484 GCF_008632895.1 Mastomys coucha | reverse complement strand
AGGAGAAGAGAGGAGAGAAGAAGAGACAATAACAAAAGCTTTGTGCTCCCATGCACACAATGGCACAGGATGTATGTGGAGGTCAGAGGACAGCTTTTGGGAGTTGTTGGTTCTCTGCTTCCACCATGTACTGGAGAACAAATCAAAGGCTTGACGGTAGCATCTCTTCTTGCTGAGCCATCTCATGGGTTCTTTACTTATTTCTTTACTTAGATCTACCAACCTAACACGGATTTGTTTGCAATGTCTTATATAGTTTTTAGATACATTCTCCTACTGATCCTGAAACTTGCCCATCGGTAGACTATCTGGCCAGTGAGTTCCAAGGATCCTCCTGCCTCTATGCGTCCAACACTGATGTTTCTGACACACCTGTGTATCCATGTTTTCATGCGAGTATTGGGTATCTGAACTCAGGTCATCCATCATGTTTGTGTTTAGAAACACTTTAGCCACTGAGCCATGCCCAATCCTGAATGAATGTGTGTAAACTTCCTCTGTGTCAATAGAGGTACAGCAGATGGCACTGGGCCAGATCCCCAATAACTGCACACACACACACACACACACACACACACACACACACACCAGTACATCCGTGCTGTCTTAGCCAGTAGCATTTAAGAATGTTACTCCACTGTATAGCACGACAATAAAACACCTGAGACATGCCAAGTATGAAGACAAGAGGATCATTTAGTTCATAATTTTAAAGGCTGAAAGTCCAGCATTGGGCAGCCCTGTTGATTCAGCTTCTAATAAGATCCTGACAGCCTCCCCAAGGTAGATGCTTGAGCCTGAGATAGGCATCCCACTGCAAATAAAAAACCAGAGTTTTCAGCAGTCAGGGGACAGGTGTGCTTAATAACAATTCACTCTCGGGAGAGCACAGGAGCGCAGCTGGAGTGACGCAAATCTTTCTGAAGATGGCTCCATCCAGGGCCTGAGGACTTCCCAGTACATCCTACCTCCTGAAGGTCCCACTGTCTCTCCCCATCATACCCAACACTTCCAACATGGGAAACTTTAGGATGCCCACACACACCGAATCTGCATCCTAGCATTGGGACCCTTGTTGCTCCAAGGTCCTGTGATTCTGAGTTCAAAACCACTTAAGAAGTGGATACAAGAGATGGTGGGATGGCTCAGTAGATAAAGGTTCTTACTGCTAAGCCCAATGACCCGAGTTGGATCCCTGAGGCCCACATGCTGGAAGGAAGGAAATGGAAGGAAGTCAGGTTGTCGTCTGACTTCCATTAGTGTGCCATGGTATGCGCATTCCCACATAACCCCACACATAAATAAATAAATAAATAAAATAACTTAACATAGAACCAAAAAAAGACAAGTAGAGGGAAATCAAGGAAGACACCCAACACTGTCCTCCTTTGGCCTGCACACACACACACACACACACATACACACACACAAGAAATCAATTAAACTCTTAGCATTTCTAAGTAGGATTTTTTTTTTCTCCAGAAAGTATAACTGAAAGCAATTTCTAGACGCAAATGCTAGGCTGAAATTACAAGAACTATGTGTATTCAGACTCTGCTGTTCCCATGGGGTACCAAAGTTATAACAGGGAGAAGAAACGTCCTCGAAAGCTGAATAGCCCTTTTCATGTCCCCTGCTCTGCCGAGAACTATTTTGAGGAATCCTTAATTCCAAGCTTTCCTTTCTGGGTGTTGCCACTTTCTCTTTTGGGTTATGAGTTATGCTATACCACTCACTATTATTTCTGGATTACGTGTCAGTGCTGGAAAATAAATTGAGTGCTTTGAGGAAAGGGGGGAAAATCATTAGCAGCAAGATGAATAGAGCAACTGTGCTGGGTTAAGAAAGGGGCTCTGGAAAGATCGCTGATTTGATATTCTGGAAATTCTATCTTCTTGGACACTCTTCAGAGCTGTTAAAAAGTCCTCCAGCAGTAGGTGGGAGGGAAATCTCTTGATCCTGTATTTTCTCCTGGTGCTGGGCATTTTTGACTGATGGATTCATGCTGACTCTGAAGGAGGCCTTTCTTCTTCAAACAATACAAGGGCTTTGAACTCTGGTTTTAGGCATTTGAGGAAAAGTCAACAGCCAGAGAAATTGAAATACTTATTTCCTTTACCCTAAAATTGAATAATACATTTTTTTCCTAGTTCCATTTTAGTGGGTGCTGGAGATGTAGCTCAGTGGGTAGCATGCTTGCCTGGTATTCATGAAGCCTTGGTTTCTATCCGCAGCACTATGTAAAAACCTGCTGCTGGGCTGAATGCGTGTGAGTGCGGCACTTAGGAACGGGAGGCAAGAGGACCAGGAATTCAGAGTCAGTCTTCAGTGTTCTAGCTCCCTTTCTGTTGGTGTGCTAAAACACTCTGACCAACCTGCTTAGAGGAGGAAAGGGTTTGCTTGACACACATTTCTAGGTCACACTCTATCATGAGTGGAAGTCAAGGCAGGAATTCAAGCAGGAAATTGAAACAGAAGCTACAAAGATGTTTGCAAACACTTCAGCCATTTACTGGCTTGCTCACAGACTCACACTTAGCATGCTTTCTTATACAGCACAGGACCACCTGCCCAGAGAATGGTGCTGCCCATAGTGGGCCTAGCACCCATGCCTCACTTCAATTAATAAGATAATCCCCTATAGTCAGACTGCCTGCAAACAAACCTGGTAAAGACAAGTAATTACTCAATTGAGACTCTGCACATTGTTCTAGGCCGTGTCAAGTTGACAGTTAAAGGAGTCTCAGTTATATGAGGAGTTCAAAGCCAGCCTGGGCTACAACAGACACTATCTCAAAGGGAAAAAAAATCATCAATGGAATATATCTGTTCAACAAATATGAAGTGTTCCACTTATGTGCCAACCAATATCACTGGGTGCTTGTAATACTGTACTGAAAAGGGCTGCTGTGACCAGGTACCAGGTCAAGCCCTCAGTTTAGAACAGTGGATCTCAACCTTGTCACTGGGGTCACCTAAGACCATTGGAAAACACAGATATTTACATTTTGATTGATAAAAGTAGCAAAATTACAGTTATGAAGTAACAACAAAAGTAGTTTTATTGTTGGGGGGGGTCATACATATATATGTATGCACACACATGCACACACACACACACACACACACACACACACACACACACACACACACACGGAAGCCAGAAGACAACTTGGGTTATATATCAGGGATATCTACCTTATTTTTGAGGCAGGCCCTTTCCTTGGCCTCTAACACCAAATAGACTAGCTGATCACCAAGTTCCAAGGATCCACCTGTCTTTGCAGTTCTGGCTCTGGTGCCACCACACACAAGGGTTTTTTTGTTTTCCTGCCCATCAATGACATGTCTTTAGATAATATGACGTCCAATACAGTTTGGATATGAAGAGTTTTCCCAGAAGGCTCACTTCTAAGAAGCAGGTTTAGGCACCTTTCATAGGTGACTGAATCCTGAGGGATTTGACTTTGCGATGATTAGCCATAACTGTCAAATTGATACAAGAATCAATTAAGTTGATTTTAGTTTCAGTGAGGGATTGTCTACCTTGGGTTGGCCTCTAGGCATCTCTACGGAGGTTTGTCTTAAGTGAATTGATGTCAAGGTCCAGCCCACTGAGAGTGCCACCATTCCCTAGGCAGGAAATTCTGAATTATATAAAAGTAGAGCAGTTTAGGCAAACACAATCAAGCAAGTATGCCTGTAGTCATTCTCTCTCTGCCCTGACTGTGGATGTGATGCAACTAGCTATTTCAAGTTCCTCCCACCTTGACTTCCCTTTAATAATGGACTCTAACCTGGAATGATGAGCTAAAATAAACCCTTTCTCCCCTAAGTTGCTTTTTTTTGGGGGGGGGGAGTGTTTTATCATAGCAACAGGAATGACACCAGAACAGACTTTACCAATTCATGAATTAATAAAGTCATAATTTAATGTCATTACTGAGAGATGGTAGAGACTTGGGAAGCCAAACCTGGGTTGAAGGAGGTTGATCATGCCTTTAAAGAACATATCTGTTCTGTCCTCCACCACTCTCTCTGCTTCTTGTGTCCCATAAAATGAGCAGCTTCTTCTTTCAGATGTCTTCTCCACCATAATGTTTAACTTCATCTCAGGCTTGAAGCAACGGATCCATCTAAATTTGAATGGGAATTGCTCTGCAACTATGAGCCGAAATAAATCCTTTTCCTCTTAAGTTGATTTGCCTAGGTATTTTGTCATACCAATGAAAAGCATGATTTGTAACAGAAATAAAATGATCAAATTTATTGTTCTGGAAGCCTCTTGCTTTCACGGTTGTTTGATTGTTTGTTTGTTTTTTATGAGTAGATCAGGAAAGACAAAATTGGGAGACAGGTATAGAAACCCGAGCAGGGAGGTCTAGGCAGCCAGGTGAGTCGAGATGCTGCTAGACCTATGTGTCAGCTGTAGAATGAATGGATGGATAGGTTGGAGGAAAATTAAGAAGATCCAGTGAGCGGGATGATATAGATGATGTGAGAAAGAGATGAATATTCTATAACAATGTAGTCACTCAAATCTGTGGTTTGTATGCTACAGTAGAGATGGCTTTATTGAGGCAGGAAGCCCAAGAAGATGAGTGGCTAAGATCTAAGATCTTGAACTTGGTCTGACTTGAAGTATATGGTAGATAACTATCTGTGACTCACTCACATACAACCCCCTTTGACCAACTATTGAAGATAAATCTGCGTACAGATTTATCTACATGCAAAGTCCCTTCCCTATCTCTCTGACTAAGGTCACTCTTGGGCCTCTAGAGTAAACTTGGCTTTAGGTATGGAACCGAAGACTAGTAGCCCCAAGAATGACAAACAATAGTGAGGGATGGGGACTGATCGATGTGCGTCCTAGCATTCCTGTTCTCCCTCATTGTGAAACATGTTCCACCCAGTTTCTCAGAATGTCTTCCAGGGTGACAGAGCCCCACACCCTCAGTAACCTGACATTAACACACTCTTTGCTGACCTTCCTATCTCTCCCTTCTCATCCCCTTAGTGTTGTAAACCATTTGCACATGGATTGTAATATTGAAAGCTAAGACTGGGGTGTTGACCAAATCATTAAGTGCGGGTTTCCAACAAATATAGAACTCTGAGATTTAGAAACAAAGAGACTCAGGTTGGAAGGATAGATGTGAAACCCATCAATATATGGCTTTCTTCTTGAGGTTGTGGCTGTCGATATTTCACAAGTTTATAGAAAAGTAAGAAAAGGGTTAAGATGGTGGTTCTCAACCTTCCTAATGCTATGACCCTTTCATTCAGTTCCTTATGTTGTGGTGAGCCCCCAATCATAATGTTATCTTGTTGCTACATCATAACTGTAGTTTTGCTATTTTTATGATTCCTATTGTCAATATCAGGTATGTAAGATATCTTACATGTGACCTCGTGGAGGTCAAAACCCACAGGTTAAGTACTGCTGAGTTCAGAAAATAGATCAATGAGTAAGAGTTCTTGAGAGTATGAGTGCTTACTGAACAGGCATAAGGACTCAAACTCAAACCCCAACACCTGAATAAGAAGCTGAGCTTGACTGTGTGCACACCTGTGACCCCAGCACTGTGAGGGGTAGAGACAGCAGATTTGTTGGAGTTTGCTGGCACCAGGGTAGCTCCACATGTAATGAGAGATCCTACCTGAAGGTAATAAGGCAGACACTCACAGAGAAGGCATCTGATGACCATGTGCACATGAGAGCACATATACATGCGTATACCACACACATAGATGCATCACATACAGGTGAGGGAATCACTGGACAGAGGGAGAAACAGTAGCCAGGCTGCATCCTGGGAGTCCTGTAAGTAAAGACATTTGAAGCTGCTTTTTGATTCCGTTTGGTACGAGGAAGTTGTTGATAAACTTGGGGACCACAATTCTCACAGAACTCAAAGGAAAACTAGCCATAATGGATTCAGTCATGACTGAGAAAAGTATGGACAAGAGAAACGGACAACATTCTCAGGATACTACATCACTGCCATAAATGGCATATCTATGTCTATATCTGTATCTGTATCTATGTCTATGTCTGTATCCATGTCCGTGTCCATGTCCGTGTCCCTGTCTCTGTCTCTGTCTATGTCTCTGTCTCTATGTCTCTGTCTCTGTCTCTATCTCTGTATCTGTGTCTATGTCTATGTCTATATCCATATCCATATCCATATCCATATCCATATCCATATCTATATCTATGTCTCCCCCTCCATGGCCCAAGGAACATCACAGAAAAGGGTGCAGGAAGGCTGGAGGAGCTGGAGGGAGGCATGGGGGGAGGAGTGCTGTGAATTGCTGTCTTCCATATATGGCATGGCTGTATGTGTTCTCAAACACTCCTCAGATAGTGGAACAAAATTAATCGAGAAGAAGAGAGTCATCAGGAGAGATGAGAGAGGGGGGACAGGGTCGAGAAGACAATCACAATACGTTGTATATGTGTATGAACTTATTCAAAGAAATGGCAGCTGGCAAGGTGGCTCAGCAGTTAAAGGTGTTTGCTGCCAGGCCTGAGTTCAGACCCTGGGACCCACATCGTGGGAAGAGAACCCCTTCCTGCAGGTTGTCCTCTGGCCTCCACACACATTCTATGTCGCACATGCATATCCAAACCACCCCACTAAATAAATAAATAAATAAACAAATAAATAAATGCAGTTTTGAAATGAAAAGAAAATCCTGTGCAAAGGCCCAACTTACTGTATTTCATTCACAAACCTTACCTGACATCTGCACTTTGAACTAAATGTTCAATATCCCTTCCCTGAAGAATAAAATCTCTTCTTTATTTTCACTTTTCGCATGTGCAGATGTAAGGAAGTATTGATCCCGGGCAAAAAACCATAGGCTCTATGTCCAATTCAAGCGAGAAAGCCTAGTTTGGTCAAATAGTGATAATAATTGGGAGCAACTGTCAGAACTGTTGACTGCTCTGTGTGCATTGCTGTGATGGTGACGGGGCCCAGGGCTTGGTGGCTTTGCACATGCTAGGTAATCACACTCTACAACTGAACAATACCCTTGTTCGTTCCTTTATGAATTGAGATACTAATTGCTTCATGGTGTGACTGTATTAAATAGTGTGGAATGCCATTCATTCCAGAACCCATGCAAAGCCACCAAGTCACATGCAAAGACTCTCCAACCTTGGAGACAGTCCTACCTTGCAGACGGTCCTACCTTGCCCCTGAGCACTCAGTGCTCGCATCAACGATTACAGATAAATTCATGTGTATTCCTCCTTACTTCCTTCTCTTTACTTACTCCCTGTTCTCTCTCCCTCTCTTGCTTCATTCCTCTCTTCCCTTCTTTTCTCCTTTTTTCCCCTCCATTTCCTCCTTCCCTCCTTTCTATCCTTCCTTCTCTCTTCTTTTTTCCTCCCTTCCTTTATCCATCCTCTTCCCATCCCTCTCTCCCTTCTTTCTTCATTAGATGGAATCTCATGTATACCAGGCTGGTCTCAAACTGTGTGTAGCCAAGCCAGGCCTTGAACTTATGATTCCTTTGCCATCCCCAGGCCATCTTCTTTTCTTGAAGTCAGCTCACTAGAAAATGTTAATCTCATCTGAAAGCTTCCTTCCCTCTTTCTTTGAAACACAACCTATCCATAGGTCCTGATGACTTAGGAATGCTTCCCACAGCTCTATCCTTTGTTGGTTTTACTTTGTTTTTGTGATATTGAGGGCCTTATGCATGCTAGACAAGTGCTCTGCCACTGAGACACATTGAAGACCCCACAGCTCCATGTTTAGTTCTCTATTATTCCTGTGCTGCATCCAATTCTAAGACAAACAGTGCTGACTTTTGTGATAGTCTTCTACATAATACATAAACTACATCTGGCCCGAGAGCAAGTAGAGAAGTTTTTTTTTTAATTCATAATTTATATAAGGAACACAAAACTCCAACTTTCAAGCCAAATAGTAAATATATTCTACGGTAAGACAAAATAAATATTCATAGGATTTTTCTTTTTGCTAAGTCTTCCTAAAAATGACAAGCCTGTAGTTGGAGTACAAAGAGCCATGAATATTAAATGCCAGTGGAAGCCACAACTGCCTGAAGACTGCAGCACACAGATCTTTACAGATGTTTCTTCTTCAGATAAAAAATCTAGCTCCAGAGGATGTTTCATGGAGTTGCACCTATAAAACTTCAATACACTCTCGTTCGTTCTGATTGGCAAGAAAAGAGATAAAGAGGGGAGCAGCCAGGTGGATGCACTTACTGTGCCTAAGGACTCTACACCCACCATGAGAAAGGCAAGAAGGCAGATAGGATGGGGGTGAGGGACCAGGGGCAGGGAGATGGTGCAGGGAGTAAGAGTGCCTGCTGCACAAACATTGAGGGCCCAAGTTCAAAACCCAGGCACCCACAGAAACAGCCAAGCATGGCCAAATGTTTCTGCAACCTCAGCCCCAGAGCTGTAAAGGACCAAAACAGGAGGATAGGTGGGGCTTGCTGGATCCATTTTCAGTTGGAGACTCCATCCCAACAGATTAAGGTAGAGCGTTATGATGCTTAGTTTTAATTAAGTTAACTTATATGGAATCACCCGGGAAGGGAGACTTAATAAAGGACTCTCTAGATTTGTCTGGCCTTGTAGGCATGTCTGTAAGGGAGTGTCTTGGTAGGTGGGAAGACTGACCTACTATGGGTGGCTCCATTCCATAGGCAGGAGATCATGAACTGAGTGCAGGCAGACAAGTAGTCACTGTTCTCTATTCCTGATCATGGATGCCATATGACGAGTCCCTCAAAGCTCCTCCCACTGTGACTTCCCTGCTAGGATGCACTGTCACCCAGAGCTGTGAACTAAAATAATCCTTTTCTTCCTCAAGTTGCTTTTGTCGGGATGTTTTATCCCAACAAGAAACAAACTAGGATAACAGTGATAGAGCAGGATGCCCAACATCTTCCTTTGACTGCTACACCCGTATGACTTCCCCACCACACAAATAAAGAGAAAGACTTGGCAGCTCGTCAACCACTGATAGAGCAAGGTGGTACCTTACCCCAGGCCACCAAAGGGCTGCTGAAGCGACTACCACCTACCACTTACCTGAAATACACTTCTGAAGCCAGCATTTCTAAGCTAAACTTAAGTCATTAACACCTCCGTGTTAGTTTGCCAGATTGATTGGCACTTTATCAAAGAGCTAAAAAGCATGGATACTGGTAGGAGAGCACGTGGAGCTCCCCCAAAGCTAGGACAAAGCAACGGGGAGAACACCTGTAGAGCATTGGGCACGTCCAACCTTTTTGAGATTGGCAAATGATGTCATCTTCAAAGCTCACACTTGAGAATCAGATAATCCAGTTACAAATACACACACACACACACACACACACACACACACACACACACAGTCAAAGTACATTTGTGATTTTGTGGAGGACATATTCACAGCTATGCAAGGCATGGGACACACAGACTAGACATACCTGGATCCTTCTGCTTTTTCATGTTCAAATTAAGGAACACAACAGAAATGAAAACAGCTGCCATTTCTGGTATAGTTGTTGTTAATTATTAGTCAGGATCTAGGTGCATTAGATGGTGTCCTTGGTTTGTTTTCTGTCACTATAATAAAATACTGAACAAAACTAACTTGGAGAGGAACGGGTCTATCTGGTTTATGGGTTATAATCCATTACTGAGGGAAGCCAAGGCAGAAATTTAATTGAGGAGCTTAAAGCAGAAACCATGGAGGAGCACTGCTTACTGCCTCGCTCCCTGTCTCATTCTCAGTTACCCTTCTTATCTATCCATCCCAAGTCCACTTACTAGGGATAGTATTGCCCACAATGGGCTGGGGCCCCCTACATCAATTAGTAGTCAAGGAAATGCTCCAGGACACTCCCGTAAGCCCATCCAATGGCAGCAGCTCCTCAAATGAGGGTCCTTCTTCCTAGGTTTGTCAAGTTGACAATTATGACAGATAAGCTATGTTAGCACAGCCATCACAGGTGCTTCTGGGGCCAGAGAGGTTTAATTAACGTCTTAGTTAGGGTTATTATTGCTATAACGAAATACCATGACCAACGCAATCTGGGAAAGAAAGGGTGTATTTGGCTTACACTTCCATATTGCTGTTCATCGTTGAAGTAAGGCAGGACAGGAACAGGGCAAGAACAGAGGCAGGAGCCGATGCAGAGGCCATGGAGGGGTGCTTCTTACTGGCTTGCTCCCCATGGCTTGCTCAGCCTGCTTTCTTTTTTTCTTTTTTGTTTTTTAAAGATTTATTTATTTTATTTTATGTGTATGTACACTGTAGCTGTACAGATGGCCGTGAGCTACCATGTGTGGGAATTGAACTCAGGACCTTCTGCCGGCCCCACTCATTCTGGCCCTGTTTGCTCCGGCCCTGCTTGCTCTGGGGTAATTCACTGTAGCTGTCTTTAGACAGCACCAGAAGAGGGTGTCCGATCTCATTATGGGTGGTTGTGAGCCACCATGTGGTTGCTGGGAATTGAACTCAGGACCTCCAGAAGAGCAGTCAGTGCTCTTAACCGCTGAGCTATCTCTCCAGCCAGCTCAGCCTCCTTCCTTGTAGAATCCAGAATCACCAGCTCAGGGATGGCACCACCCACAATGGGCTGGGCCCTCCCCATCAGTCACTAACTAAAAAAAAAAAAAAAAATGCCTTACATTTGGATCTTACAGAGGCATTTTGTCAACTCCTTGCAGATCACCTTAGCTTATGTCCAGTTGGCATACAACTGAGCAGCACAGCTGCCAATGCTGATAATATTTTTTCTCCAGCTGGGATTTATTACAGCAGAGTTTCTTTATTTGCTGTGCACGTGTATGTGGAGATGAGGGGACTGCCTGCAGAAGTCACTTCTCTCTTTCTACTTTGTGGGCTCTGGCTTGGCTGCAACTGCCTTTGCCCGTTGAGGCAGGCATCTGGCTGGTCCCAAGCTATATTGAAGCTCCATAATTCTGACTCCAGAGCCCTCCCCTCTTAGCAGGAGCCCTTCAAAATGGAAATTTTGAAACAGCGCTACTTTGCGACTGTGGCTAGCCTTTGATCAAGTGTGTAGATCAGGCTGGCCTTGAACTTGTAACAGTTGTCCTGGCTCGGAATCCCAAGTGCTGAGACTGTGTGTGCACCCTCAACCCCAGATTATTCCTTACAGCTTTTTCTGATGGCTTGCTCCTCAGAGCAGGATTCAGATCACCGGCCCACCTGACTCCATGATAAATGGCTTTTTTTTTTCTGGGGTTATTTGTGATAGTCTAGGACAAGTCCACCATCATCATCATCATCATCATCATCATCATCATCATCACCACCACCACCACCACCACCACCACCACCACCACCACCATCATCATCATCATCATCATCATCATCATCATCATCAGACTATGCAGGAATATTATAGATGGAACGGATGATACGTGTTAGGTTTGTTTCCTTCCCAGTCTCAGGGATACATAAAGTTAACTTCTGATTCTTTAGAAAAGATGTAGGGAGAATGTAAGGCTTCAAGTCAAGTAAGTTTAGCTAGCAACCCATGTTGCCCAGACTAGCCCCTCTAATTCAATATGTAGCCTGCGGTGACCTGATCCTCCTGCCTCCACTTCCCAAATGCAAAGATTACAGATGTGTGCCACCACTCCCCTGGCTGAAGACGGAACCCACACGTTTCTGAATGCTAGCCAGCATTCTACCTGACAGCCCCAGCCTAAACTATTGATAGAATGTCATCATCGGGCATACAGATGTCATGCTGTTCCACACCTGTCTCCAAGAAGGCCGGTTGGACCTGATTTTCCTCTCTGACTCGGAGAGCCATGCAGTTGCTGGACCGCCATAGGGAAGCAGCTTGGACTGGAATTGCTTTTCTGGATCCGAGGCTGCCTTAGCATCTCCCTAAGCCGCATCAGCCTTATAAGCCGTACTGGGAACATGATCCTGAGTGAGTTTCACAGGGAGTATCAGGCCCACGCCCTGTCATCTCGCTGGCGACCTGCATTTTCTGGCACCCGGGAGATACTTAATGAGTGATAAGTGCGGCCTCTGTATCCCCATGAGAGTGAGACTACAGTTACCTCCCTCTCTCCATCCTCCCCCCACATGCCCCCCCCCGTTGCTTCTTTTTTTTTTCCTTTCTCTTCCTTCTTCCCCTCCCCTTCCTGCTCCTCCTCTGTTTTGAGACAAAGTCTTAGTAAGTACATAACCGTGATTGGCCTCAAGAACATGGCAGTCTTCCTGCATCAGTCTCTGAATACTGGGATGCTAGACATGCTCCACTGGGATCCAGGAGCTGTTCTTTGTTATTTTGCAAAATGCATATTAAGAGGGTACAGGCTTATTGCACTCATATATACATATACATGTACATGTACACATAGACACATATACATACATGTGTCACCCGTCTTCTTGAGAGTGGCTTTTCAATTTAAGATACAATTGATATAGGGTTTGGGTTTGAATATGGTTTATTTCCTCTCAAGAGAAATGTGAAATTCAGTCCCTCCCGCCCCCGGCCCCCGCCCCACCCCCCCATGAGATATTCAGAGGTAAAGTCATTTAAGAGATGATAAAGGGCAAAGCACCTGGATAGTTATCGATCTTCTTTCTCTTTTCTGCCTTCTCCTAGGTTTCTTGTCCAGCTATGAAACTTAATATGTTTCATGTAAGCTGGAGAGATGGCCGTCGGTATTGAAATTGGAACACAAACCCTTCTGACCAAAGAATCCATGAAGCAGAACATGAACATATTGGTCTATCCGTGCCGTCATGAGTGGTGTGTGTGGGTGGGTGATCATGAGGGGTTTGCTAGGCTTCCCATAGGCTTCCTGTCCAGGATCTGCCCTGATCTACCTGAGACTCAGCCCCCAAGAGAGTGGTCACTAGATGCAGCCCCTCCCTATTTTCTCGGACACTCACTTCGTTTGGATATGGTTTCATTAGCAACAGGAGATTATATAAGGACAGGCTTTCCTATGCCTGCCCTTGCTTTGAAATAATGACTTGGAGCTCTTTATATTTATTAACAAGCTTCAGACAGATCTGATTTATTCTAACCCTGCAATGCTGGCCTGGACTACTTGCCAGCCTACTTCCCAGCCACATGGCCTATTACTGCCATCTTAGGCTTGCTCTGGCACCTCCTTCTTCATTCCAGTCAGGATGGCGACATCCAGGTCCCACCTGAAACTTTTTTCCTCTCTCTAGGCATACAAGTTTTGCTCTCCTGCCTAGCTATTGGCTGATCAGCTCTTTATTTGACCAATAAGAGATGATGGAGAACAAATACAAAATACTGAGTCGGGGTGGGGGTGGGGGAATGCTTCATAATAATGATAATACCAAAGTCCAGACTGCAAGCAGACCTCTGGGTTCAGAAATCAGCAACTGAAAACACGGTGCACAAAAACATCCCCCAACAGAAGAGATTAAGTCAAATTTAAGGGGAATCACAGCCTCACGTTTTACCAAAGTAATTAATCTTGACATTGCCCTCGCTCCACAGAAAGGTAACCTTCAGGCTAGTGAGATGGCTCAGAAGGTAAGGGCACTTACCTGGGAGCCTGATAAACTGAGTTCAAGCCTCAGGCCACAACTTGGTGGAAGGAGAAAAATTCACAATCCGACATCAATGTGCCTCCGCATACGCCCCGCCTCGGCATATGACATACAAATTATTACATGTCATAAAGAAATGACCATAAAAGACAACTTTAAAGACATACATCGTGGCAAATCTCTAATCCCCACACTTGGGAGGCTGAGGCAGAGGATCATGAGTTTGGGGTCAGCCTGAGCTACACCGGAAGTCACTGGCTCTGAAAAAGATAACCTTTAGAACAGAAGCAGATTTCTGAACACTTCACATTTGTCTGATCCCCAATTTCCTGCCCGTGGTTCTTCTGCCTTTGGAAGAATTTTTAAAAATCCCATTATATCTATATTTGGGGAATTGTTCAGCACACACTCCCTCCCCATCTGCTGGCACTCATGTCAAACAACTGTTCACTTCTCCCACTGATTTGGGGTAGTCTAACTCAAGGCATTGTCTTCAATTCTATTTATGTTTCAGATAGGTAATGCCTTCATGGTACACAAAACATGCATACACACAAATAAATATAAACACATGGACACACATATACACATACATACTTATACACACATATACAAAAACATACACACCACACAAAGACATACAGGTATTCACAAACATTATATATGTGTGTGTGTATGTGTATATACACATATGTGTGTATAAAACCTCACTTATTACACACGCACACATATAAACAAACACACACACACACACACCTTAAACACAAAAGTATACCAAGGGAAGGCCCTGTCTTCCAACAGTTTAGTCGCTTCTCAACATTCTTCAGAGTTAATCTATACTTGCAAAGACGGACACATGTCACTGCTCAGTGTTGTGTATATACAAACATATCTACACATGTGTAAATATATACGTGCCTATGAAATAAAAATAGATGCACTTAAAGTAAGAGCACAGACAAGCACACTCGTGCATCGTCTCTGTGTGTGTACCTGCAGGAATCTTTAGGTGTGTCTATGTATGGATGAAGGTCTATGTTGTAAGAGTCAGACTGCTGACAGATTTCTCAGTCTACAGGGGAGGCTTGGGTCACTTTGAAGTTATTGGGAGGGAAAATAGCACCTAGTGTAAACTAAAATCTGTGGGAAAATCTTTCTTCTGCTTTCTGTATAAAAGATGCTAGCATATTCAATAAACCTTGCATTGGCTGGTTTGGTTGTGTATCCCCTGTGTCCTGGTTAACGCGACCCTCACTTGGGACCCCATTAACACACTAGACATTGACAGTATGTGGAGGGGGAATGCCAGATTGGGTTTTTTCCTCAATTGCACTCCTTTTTTTTTAAGATAGGGTCTCTCACTGATCTAAGCATTGGTAATTCAGCTAGACTGTCTGGTCAATGCATCCCAGGGTCTCTCACTGATCTAAGCATTGGTAATTCAGCTAGACTGTCTGATCAATGCATCCCAGGGATTCTCCTGTCTCCACTTTTCCAGGGCTAGGATTCCAAGTATGTGCTACCATGCCTGGCTTTATTTTATGTGAATTCTAGTGACTGAACTCAGGTCTTCATGCTTCCAAGCCAAGCCCCTTACCAACTGAGCCTTCTTCCCAGGGATGGGCAGATTTCTGTGAGAAAATATGAAAAAATATGAATAAATGTTGAATGTACATTTTTTTTTTGGAAAAAAAAAGTCTAAATAAAAGATGAATTGCAAGCCATATTAGTTTTCTGGTAACCTGCCCTAGACTCTGTTCTTGGGCCTAAAGAAAGACAAGAGTAGAAATCTGAGAGAGCTAGGAAATTCCCGTGTGAACTGGGACTTATGAAGGGAGGGGGACTCTGAAAGCAGAGCTCTGATTTATGTGTTCTACTGTAAAGCTTGGTGCATGGGTAGCAAGCATGATCAGAACCTCTTTTGTTCTTGTTTTTAAAGCAGAGAACATACCTGACTGACCCTTATATGATAGACTCACCAAGGCTGGGCTGGGGACACAGGGAATTCAGAAGGGCCACTGCTGGACTCTCTTTAAAACGTTTTAAGATTTAAAAGGTTTTATGTGTGTGAGTATGTATGTCTATGCACCGTGTATGTGTACACCTAGTGTGTATGAAGGCCAGGAAGGGCACTAGATGCCCTGGACCTGTATTTACAGATGGTTATAAGTTGCCATATAGGTGTGAGGAACCAAAGTCAGGTCCCCTGCAAGAGCAGTACACTCTCTTAACCACTCAGCCACTAACAGTTTTAATTGTATTTATTTATTCGTTTATTTATTCATTGGTGTGGGAGGGTGGACATGTGGAAGTTAGAGGACAACTTGTAGGAGACAATTATCTCCTTCGATTAAATGGTTGCAGGGGATCAAATGCAGGTCAACCTTGGCAGCAAGCCCCTTTACTGCAGAGTCAAATCACCAACCCCACTGGGTTTTTGTTGTTGTTGGTGGTGGTGTTTTTGGTTTTTTTTTTTTTTCTCAATCTTAGAACATTTCTCGATGGAAGGAGGTACCAGGGTGTCCTAATTAGCTTTAACTCTACTTGACACAGCCTGGAATCATCTGGCATTTCAATTAAAGGATTATCAGAACCATATTGGCCTGTGGCCTGTCTCAGATCATCCTGATTGTTAGTTGATGTAGTAAGGCCTCTACCACTGTGGGCAGCACCATTCCCTAAGCAGGTGGTCCAAGACTACATACAAGAGCTAGCTCAGCACGAGCCTGGGTGAAAAAGCAGCAACAGTAGGTATTCTTCCACAGCTTCTGCTTCAAGTTCTTGCCTTGAGCTCCTACTCTAACTTCCTGCAAAGATGTGACCTGTAAGCTATTTCAGCTTTCCTCCTCCAAGTTAGAAGTGTTTCACCACTGCAACAGAATAAAACAAGACAAGGAACCTTGTGACTTCTAGCAGAACTCTCCACAGAAAGAGGCAAGAGAGGCAGTTAATATGTTTAATGTGTTTAATATGTTTTAATGACCTGCTGACAAATCATAGCTGGTCCAGAAGGAGAAGAAGGAAGAGGAGGAAGACGAGGTCAAAAATAGAAAAGGGAGGCAGGCTCGCATCTGGGCCATGCCCAAAGGCTAAATACACTTAGGCCTTAAGCCTGGCTCATGGATGTCTTAACGTTCTTTCTTATTTTTATATGGGGGAGTGGGGAGTGCTCCCTGTGAAGTGTCCATGGTGTCCACAAGAGGGTGTCGGAGCCCCAGGTGTAGAGTTACAGGCCATTGTGAGTCACATAATGCTGGTGCTGGGAACCAAACTCCAGTCCTTTACAAAAAGTGATGAGTTAATTTGGATTGTCAACTTGACACACCTGGGAAGAGGAAGCCCCCTTCAGATTATCCCGTGGTAATGTCTGTGGGCCATTTGCTTGTTTGCCAATTGATGTAGGAGAACCCAGCCCATCGTGAAGGGTGTGGTCCCTGGACCGGTGGTCCTGAGCTATATGAGAAAGGAGTGTGAACTGGTGCCTGGGTTGAAGGCAGGAAGTAGTGTCTTCATGATCTCTGCTCCAGTTCCCACTCTCTGTTCCTGACCTGACAATGAATCATATAACCTGGAATATGAAATAAACCACGTTTTCCCAGGTGTTCTCAGTCGTGGGATTTATCACAACAGCAGACAGCAAACTAGAACCGTAGGCAACCTTCACAGCAGATTTTTTTTTTTCCCAAGGCAGGTTGGTTTTGGTTTTTTTGTTTTTCTTGTTGTTTTGGTTTGTTTTTTTGTGTAGCTTTGGCTGTCCTGACACTAACTCTGCAAACCAGGCTGGCCTTGAACTCACAGAGATCCACCTTCCTCTGTTTCCCAAGGGCTAGGAGTTAAAGACCTGTTTCACTACTGCCCCATAGCAGATTTTAATTGTGTTGGAATTTGTGCCTCTCAGCTGGCCAAAGACTCCAGCACACAGAGAGAAGAGAACTGTGGCATTCAGGCTATCAGTTTGAATCTCCACCGCTTCACGAAAGCTTTGGATTTCCTTCTGACCTCTGCTTCTCCTTCACTTCATGAAGAATATAGTTCATTCACTGGGCCAGTGGTAGAAACAGCCAACCCTTGTGCCATCTTTGTCACCAAGAAAGGGACATGTGACTGTGTCCACCTCAGTGATGTGAGAGTTTAGGAGTGCACGGCAGATCTGGGGCTGAACCTCAGTATCTCAAGTCCTAAATATAGGAATAGATGAGTGAGAAGATGCTAGCAGGCACACAGTTCCAGCCTTCTTCCCAACTACGCACGAGAAATTTCTTAGCCTGCCTTTTTCCTTCTTTTGTTTGTATTTTTAATATATTTGTGTATAATGTGTTTTGAACACATTCACATGTCAAGACTCCCCCTAAATCCTCCCAGATCCATTTTCTACCCCATTCACAATATTGTGTCCTTTTATATACCTCCCCCCAATACCCAAGTTCAGTGTGTGCTGCCCATATGTTCATTGGTAGGGCCATGCATAAGAGTGGGGACAACCTACCATTTCTATAAGGTCATGTCCTTATAGAAAACTGACTCTCCCACCCCCAGAAGCCATCACCCATCAATAGCTCCTCAGCTAGGGGTGGGGCCACCCCTCCTTCAAAGCTGGAATGGTGACTGTTTTGATTTTGTGCAGGCGACCTCTGCTCCTTTTGCTCACCAGTGCAGCAGTCTTGCCATGGTCCTGACGTCACTGTTTCACTGTGGCCCTCCCTGACCTCAGGCTCTTCCTATCTTTGCTCCCCCTCTTCAGTGACGACTCCTGTGCCTTAGAGGGAGGAGGTGTGATATGATGTCCCATTTATGGCTGTACATTCCACAGACATCTAGCCCCTGCTATTTCTCCAGTAGTGAGTTTCTGTGCTAACCACCATCCACTACACGAAGAAACTCTTCTTATGGGATGCAGGAACTGCATTAATCCACTGGTGTAGGGACACACATTTAGACCTTCTCAGCTGGCATAGACTCTTGGCCAGATTTACAAATATCACTGTATCTTTTATTTAACAAAATGGCATGTCTTCTTTGTTCTGGTTTAAAGCAGTATATCTAGCCAGTGGCATTTATTTACATGTGCTCCTTTGACTAAACTGTTGCCACCCTGAATTTTGAGCATCGTGGCTACCCAGAAAAATAACTCTGATTTTTTTCCTGTGTCTTTCCCCAGCAAATGGATAGAAGTGTTCCAGTGGCGTGTGGAGATTTGCCATGAGGCCTGGTTCAGGATTGCTCCTGGTTCTGATGTTAGCTCAAGACAAGCCATGTACGGTTAGCTAGGATGAACCCACTTTTGTCCTGACCTATATATATGCCTCTCTTTTTTGGCTCAAATTGTAGAGATCCAATTGGCCTTCTTGGTACCCAGGATCAGCCTTCCATTAGTAAGTCCCCTAATAAATTGTACACCACAGAGATACACAAATACACACAACCTACACTACACCTACAGATTATGCATATAAACACACCACACATACACTACACCATACACACATATATACATACACACCACACACACACACATCACATCATACCACACGACACCACATACACAGAGTCATACTACACACACACACACACACACACACACACTTGCATGCGCGCACACAGTAATAGTCGGTCTGTTCTTGTTCACTGAAAAGTATCTGACCTCTCATACAGGCTTCCTCACACCTTCCTGGGGCTAGTTACAGTTTAACTGTCAAATCCACCGGCTTCCTGCCGCTGAGTCTTCTTAGGAGCCAAAAGAATTAGTCACATCACAAACAGAAGGAAGCCAATGAATTGGGAGACTCTTAGCGGGCTAAGTGGCTAGAAGGACTGTGGGCTTAGAGGTCAAAGTCATACAGTCATTTAGGAAGTGTTTACTGAGTGCCATTACTCCGATGGCCTGCACACCTGGTCCTCCTCAGGCTCTGTAATCAGAGCAAAGGCCACCACTGTGAAGGAAAAGGTCACCTGCCGGAGGGTCCAAGTTTTCAAGGATCCCTGTTTGAGAAATAGACGGTGCAGGGTGAGTTAGGAACAACAGACTCTAGTGAGCAGAGGGGGACATGGTAAAATGAGTTCTGGGCCACATTAACATTGGTACGCTAAAATGTAAGGTGGAAAACCTAGGAAAGGAGGTCAGGAGAGAAGTCGAAGCCACAGAGTGTTATCTACTAGGGTAAAGCGAAGGGGCACACAGGGTTGTTTCTAAGGGCAGCACAGAGGGGCCTAGTGAAGCTCTTAAAAAAAAATCAAGGAATGATGCAGACTTAGTGAAAAGAAAAGTCAAACCATTGAGCACTATAGATAGATAGATAGATAGATAGATAGATAGATAGATAGATAGATAGATATTATTACATATATTATGAATATGAATATTATATATGTGTGTATGTATGCTATATATTATATGTCTGTATCATAGAGAATATATAACACACATAAATTATATATTACAAAAATATCTAAACAAAAAAAAAAGACAAAAAATAATCAGAATTTATATACTATAGTTTTCTCTGTAAGGAATATTCCACCCAAAATGTTGATATACAGGTTGTGTTGTTCCTTATTTCTCGATATTGATCCTTGAATTTTTATATAAATTTTCTAAATGTATGAAGTTATATCAATTATAGTACACAGATATTTGTGTGTGTCTGTGTGTGTGCACATGCAAAGAGGTGTAGATGTATATGTTCATCTGTCTGTAGGATTTTGTTTGTTTGTGGTGTTATTTACACCATGGAGATGAATCTCTTTCATTGACACAGCTATTTTTGCCTGTATGGAGTCAATATTTGAAAGTGGTTGACAGCAGTGGGTGGAGATGGCTAACTAAGTACTTCAAAGCACTTGCTGCTCTTAGAGAGAACCTGGAATCACATCCTCAGAACCCACAGACAGCCAGATGTGGTAGCATATGTCTGTAATCCAGCACTCCTACTGGAAGACAAAAGGTGAAGGTAGGAGAGCCCCTGGAAGCGCATGGGCAGGCTAGCCTGGTGAACACTGAGGCTGTCCTGGCCCTCCACCATATTCATCATAACACACATGTGCCTTGCACTCACACCACACAAAAATCAAAGGAAAAAGGAATGGTATTTCTGTCAGATTGTTGTGACCATGAAAAGAGTTATGTATGTAAGGCAGTATCTAAATAATAACCAATAAATGCTGTTATTAGGGCCACTTAAGATGGAGTTAAAGAAGGCATGTTGAGGTTTAAGGTGAGAAACAAGACTTCCTGTTGCAGCTCCTTTTGTATGAATTGTTCTATAAGTTATCTTAAGTCTAGGAGATCACAGGAATCTTTCTGATATTAACAAAGAATGTCGCCGGGCGGTGGTGGCACACGCCTTTAATCCCAGCACTTGGGAGGCAGAAGCAGGCGGATTTCTGAGTTCGAGGCCAGCCTGGTCTCCAGAGTGAGTTCCAGGACAGCCAGGGCTATACAGAGAAACCCTGTCTCGAAAAAACCCCCCCAAAAAAAACAAAGAATGTCTTTCCTCTCCCCCTCCTCCCTCATTTTCCTACTCCCTCCCCCTCCTCCTCCTTCTCTGCTTTCTCTGTTGTGGTTGTGGTTGTGGTTGTTGTTGTTGTTGTTGTTGTTCTGGACTTTGTTGTTGCTGTTGTCATTGTCATCAATATCTTACTACATAGACCATGCTAGCTTTTAAATCAAAATCTTGCTGGGCAGTGGTGGCACACGCCTTTAATCCCAGCACTTGGGAGGCAGAGGCAGGCGGATTTCTGAGTTCGAGGCCAGCCTGGTCTACAGAGTGAGTTCTAGGACAGCCAAGGCTATACAGAGAAACCCTGTCTCGAAAAACCAAAAAAAAAAAAAAAAAAATCAAAATCAAAATCTCTAGTCAGCCTCCCAAGTGCTTGGATTTCTAAGGAAGAGTTTCCACATCTGCCTCTGTCTTTTCATCATACATTCTCCTCTGGACTGGGATATACCTTGGTTGATAAATACTTTGAGGCTCTGTGTTCAGTCCCCAGGGATGTGCGTTAGGGTTGCTATAGCTGTGATGAGACACCATGGCCAAAAAGAACTTAAAGAAGAAAGAGTTTATTTGGCTTATATATACACTGAGGGAAACTGAGGCAGGAACTCAGACTGGGAGGGAGCCTGGGGGTAGTGGCTAACGTGGCGGCCATAGAGGAGAATGCTGCATGCTGCTTACTGGCTTGCTCCTCATGGTTTGCTCAGCTTGCTCGCTTCTACCAGCCCAGGGATGGCACTGCTCACGGTGGGCCAGGTCTTCCCCCATCAATAAGTAATTAAGAAAATGTCTTACAGGCTTGCCAACAGTACAGTCTAATGGAGGCATTTCCCCAATTGAGGTTTCTTCATCTCAGGTGACTCTAGCTTGGCATAAAACTAGCCGGCACACCAGACATAGTGACACACACATGTAGTCTCAGCAGCCAGGGGATCAAGGCAGGAGGATCAGAAGTTCCAAGTCATCCTTAGTGGCATGGCAAATTCGAGGCTAACCTGGGCTTTATGAGACCCTGTCTCAGAAGGAAAAAAGAAAAAATGTGTGCATTCTAGGGCCCAGAGTAAAAATTTTAAGGCACACAAAGTCAAAGGCTATTGGTAGGGAAACAAGTGAGCACACCCATCACATACAGTTACTTTTGATTCCTTTGGTTTTGTGTCCAGAGCAACTGAACCTACTCATACAGCACAGCTTCCAGAGAGAACTTAGGTTCCTCAGGCAGGGCAGCCACTCTCTGGACTTTTCATCCTACATACCTCCTCCTGTAGATCACTGGCTCACAGTTCCCTCGCCTTCCTTATTAATCCAGAGAAATAGATCGCAGATTCAGACAGAGCACAAGGAGACCCTTCAGATGGAGCTAGAAATGCCCGACAACATGCACCTCCTTTGTTATTTTTCCTTGGCAGCATTACAGTGCACCGTTGTGTTGTTAGGGTTCCTTCTGGGTGTAGAAGCCAGGCTTCGCCCCCCCGCACCCCCCCCCCAAACAAAAAAGCTACAGAAGAATAGAACTCTGGGAAAATCCACTGTTTTACAGAGTGACACTGATGTACAGAATGATAAGCCCCTACCTGAGGTGTGATTTTATCTAACTAGTTAAACAGACTGCTAGAGCAACTGGTTTTCAGAAGCCCCTACTATGCTTTCCGTGCAGTGGGGGAAGGTGATGAACTTGATAACGATTTTCGAGCACCTGTGTTTCCAGCTTGGCGCTGCTGTATGGAATCAAAACTGTTAGTTAATACAGCTAGTATTAACCAGCTAGTTCTGCAGTGTTCCTTACCTTGGTGGATCTGAGTGTGAGATTATGCATGACTAAGCCTCTCCCACAAGTCCGTGCAGGCTGAGGAATGTTCTTATTAAGGCTGGTATGCAATCTGCATTTTAGCAAGAGTACATAGATGCTTGCAAGGAATCTTCCCAGGCGTGTTAATCCTGTCTTATGATTATGTGTCTCTTTCAGTGGGTCAGTATTGAATTGCCTCCCCAGCTACGCTTTGAGTATGTGAGT
>NW_022196891.1:21960585-21977402 GCF_008632895.1 Mastomys coucha | reverse complement strand
TCCTTTTCTGTTCCTGTCTGCCTATTCCTCTGGGGTGGAGTCTCTTCCTGAACCCAAGCTAACACTGTCTCTGATGGGCTGGAAGCCATCCAGGTCCAGTCAGGCTCCTGTCTCTGCCCCGGGAGCTCCAGGTGCACACTGAACATCTGGCTTGTTATGTGGCAGCTGGATCTGGACTCCGACCCTCATGACTGCACAGCAAGCATCCTTAACCACCGAGCGTTCTCTCCAGCTCTGCAAAGAGTTATTTTAGGACCATTGTAAATGTGGCCATCTGTTCAGTTTTAGATATATCAAATATCAAATAACAAATAAATTATAAGTTAGCATCAATTACGAAGCCATTAACACACTCCACATAAATAGGAAATGAAAGGCAAGAGCTGTGTAAAAATAGGAGATTATATAGGCGTCTCCATCTTCTCGCTTTTGGGAAACCCCATTTAAACTATTCAATGGAGGGATATTTTAGGGATTGAGTGTCATAAATATAGAAGGCCATCTGAAAGCTGGAAAACTATGATGACATAAACTCACATCTCCATGCAAGAGATCCTGGCACCTGGGAGTCTGTTAGTTATAAATTCAGACAGTGTCTCAGTATGAGCCTGACAGGAGCACAAAGGTCCTTTCACCTACACATCACGAGGGACACCAGGAATGTTAAACAAACTGGAGCCTCCTCTTAGTGGAGGAGATAAAATACTTGTTTTCCTGCCCAGAAGGCTGGGAGTGGATTTTGTTAACAACCTGGTGACCTATTTACTATCTACAGAGGTGGACCTCACCAACCTTTTGTTGTAGAGAGAGTCCTCCCCCCAATTCCCCAGAATGATTATCCCACTTTTCCTCCCTAGACTGTTACCCATCCTTAGAGGAGATGTCACATGTACTTATAGCCTGCTGACCCCTACGCCATCTTGATCAGAGACTAAGCTACAGAAACACCGCCCACCCCTCCCCGCCCCTTGGTCACACATACTTTGTAAAGATGTTTCTGTGCAGTCACACCTTAAGCTTTACTGTGCACCTGGAATTGGAATGATTGTTAACTGGAAACCTCTTCCCAAATTGTACTGTGTTTTAAATATGTTGGCCATGAACTGCTTGGCATGAGACTCCCAGAAGTCTGATCCAGGCCGATGAAGTCAATCTGAACTGCATTTTCACTCTCATCTCTTTGGGAATCACTAATGACATTGACACATGCAGGGTCTATGGATGGGGGAAGGGGCTGCTACCAAGCCTGAGCTCCCTCTGGATTCTAGCACTGCAGCTCTATGGAATCTTCTGTAGAAAGAGTCAGATGTATGAATGTCTCTCCTAATCCATTTGGCACCCAGGGGAGTGTCTCCTTTTTAATTTGGCAAAAGAGTAGTGGTTTATTCTCAGAACTGGAGAAAAGTGATGACTAGATACAAGAAAACCATTGAAACTGAGAGAACTGCACTAAAAATAGATGAAATTAATCTGCACAGATTCACAGCTGAGAGAGCCCAAGCCCAGATTTGAGCCGCTCTGCCTTCCCCATCAGTGGACTCAGGACACCTTCATACTCCAGGCGGGACATTGAAGTATCCTCTCTGGAAAACGGGGCTTATATGTGGTGAAGGACTCTGACATTGGGTGTGACTCTATTCACCAAGCCACCCCAATTCTCTACAGTTGAGCTCATAGCTAACAGGCCTGGTGAGTGTGTGGGTTGTCTTTCACTGTTCTGAACTTGGAGTCAACACTAAAGTCCAGAGACTTAATGTAAGAGCTGGAGGGATGAGTCAGCAGTTGGAAGTTCTTTCAGAGGACCCCATTTTGAATCTTGGCACCCACAGAGGCTCACAACTAATTGTACTTCCACTTCCAGGGGATCTGATGCCCTCCTCTGGCCTCAGTGGGCACCCACACATATATGTATGTACCCCAACACATAAAAATAATTCAAGATGAAATAAACCATTGAAGGAAGAAGAGGACAAGAGAGAGGAAGAAAGAAAACCAGAGACGACACATAAAAACTCCAGATTTTTGGCTATTTTTAGAGACTCTGCAGGAGCTGGCTATGTGGCAGCTTGCCAGACCCAGTGATCACTTTAGAAGAGTCGGGAAGGGTAGGGGAAGGTATTTCTGTGGCCAAGGAGTTTCTAAGGGCTTCCTGTGAGTCTTCAGTTCAGCTCCACCTCATCTGAGTCAGGCTCACTCACCCTGAGGCTGTCTTCATTTGAAGCTGTCTCCCAAATGAGCCAAAGCAACCATTCCTAGGCACAGTAGATGGTCTGATATCTCCTTCATACTGCGTCCCTGTCCCAGCATTACACTTTCTGCCAATGCTGCTGAGTGACACATGACTGGGGATTTGTTACTAGACCAGAAAGTGAGATGTGTGCCCAGGAGTCACCATTCTTGGGTATATCCTGGCCAAGGAGTTTCTTGGCGCTCACCCTACTGAGAGCAAGGGATCTGTAGTCCAGTTTTGTGGACTAACATTCCGACTGTGTACAGCTTTTCTCCGTTTCTGTGTGGCTACTGTTCCACATGTGCTTCCTTCAAGCATAGCATTTGAAATCCAAAGAGTACCAAGTAACACAACATAACAGGCTTGTTGACTGAGTCAGGGCACATCTGTGCATACTCTTCTTTCTCTCTTCCTCTCTTTCTTTCTTCCTTCCTTCCTTCCTTCCTTCCATTCTTTCTTTCTTTCTTTCTCTCTTTGTCTTGTTTGTTCATTCTTCCCTCCCTCTCCCTCTCTCCCTTCCTCCTTTCTTCCTTCTATCCTTCCTTCTCTCTCTCTCTCTCTCTCTCTCTTTCTCTCTGTCTCTCTCTGTCTCTCTCTGTCTCTCTCTCTGTCTCTCTCTCTGTCTCTCTCTGTCTCTCTCTGTCTCTCTCTGTCTCTCTCTGTCTCTGTCTCTCTCTCTCTCTCTCTCTCTCTCTCTCTCTCTCTCAGTAGCTTCAGTTCTGGGATCCAACCCCCTCTTTTGGCCTCTGTCCACACTGCATACATGTGGTGCATATATAGACCAGCAAGCAGACTTAAACATAAATAAAAATAAAATTGGAAACATCTTAAAAGTTAGATTTAAGTACAGATTTGGTTGGTGCAAATGAACTAAACAATCTGTTTGTTCGATAACAGTGAGTGGAGAAACAAACCAAGTCCTGACTCAGATTCATAGAGGAGAAACAAGACTTCCCCCAGTGCAATTCAGCACGAGGTTTAAGTACTTGAGTTAAGTTTATAGAGCAACAACGTCTCCGAGGTACAGTTCAGCACAGAGATAAGTGCTGAGCTAAGGAAGATAGAACCTGAAAACTTCCGGACCTTGGTCAGAGGTTAGAGCCTTGAAAAGGAGACATCCATTGGGGATTTGTTACAGAAAGGGAAACTTGCTTCTTAGCCGCAATTCATTTTATTGTGGGGACTTATTTATAGTGAAGGATGAAAAGAAAAATCTGGAGGCAGGATGAATTTGCATGGTGTCTGTTTGTGTGCACGTGTGTGCACATGTGTGTGTGTGTGTGTGTGGGTGTGTGTGTGTGTGCCTGCATGAGTATGTGTGCTCCTATGTGCCTGTAGGAATATGCATGTGTGCCTTGTGTGCAGTTTGTTATATGCTTGTGGAGTCTAGAGGCTGACTACAAGTATCTTCTTTTAGCACTTCTTTATTTTTTTTAAACAGCGTCTCTAACTAAACCAGGAGCAACTCATGGATCCTTCCATCTCAGCCTTTTCTGAGCCAGGGTTATAGCCACAGCCAGTCACATCCAGCCACATCCAGCCACAGCCAGTCATAGCCAGCCACAGCCAGCCACAGCCAGCCACATCTGACTTTCCTCATTTGCTGAGGGAACCGAACTCAGGAGTTTGTGTAGCAAGCACACTACTAACTGAGCCGTCTCCCAAGACCCAGGCAAAGAGTCAATAGCTATCAAGAGAGAAGTTTTCAGGCAGCAAAGAGTTAAAAGGTCAGCGTCCCGCTGCTGCATACAGTAGTGCTTTGTGTGTGCAGGACTTAGAAAGGAGAAGTGGTAACCAGAGCTTTCCCCCAGTGAGATAAGATAAAGAACTTAAATAAATTAATCATCATGGTTCTGCACATGATAACAGGTTTGGATGACAGAGGGCGAGGCAGCTGCTGGAGAAGACAAGACGTACAGACATTTCTACAAGAGAAGTGGGTTGCACCCTTTAGAACACTGTGCTTCGTGGAAAGGAAAACATCAATTAGATGAAAAATTGGACAGCATTAGGGATATATGCTCGGGGGGAGGGGGCAGTGCAATTTTAGATATATGATGTCAAAACAAACCCCCCATTCTGGTAGAAGAACATTAACACCAAAAGTGCTTTTCTATTTGACCAATTAATCCGTGGATATAACTTCCTTGGAATGACTATAATGTGGGTAGGGGCAAAATAAAGTTCTCTCAACTGTTCCCTACATAGATCTTTTAAAAAAGCTTCTTTTATCACTTAACTTGTGTGGGGGGGGGGGAGGAGAGAGAGAGAGAAAGGAAGAGAGAGAGAGAAACAAAGAAAGAGAGAGTAAGAGAGAGAGAGAGAGGAAGAGAGAGAGAGCCAGAGACAATTCTTCAGGAGTCGATTTCTTCCGTCCACGTCGTTTTGAGTCAGGGACTTTCTTATTTCTCCTGCTGCACTGCATACTTCTAGCTTACTCTTATCTCTGCCTTCCATCTCACAGTAGGAGTGCTGGGATTACCGTAGTGAATGTGAGGTTAGTCCCAGACACCAAAGTTGGACTTCCACAGCAGTCCCTCTTACTGGGATCCTCCTTAACTCAGCTTTAGACATCCTCCAAGTTCATTGAACATTGAAGTACAAATATCACAGTTGGTTGTGAAGATTAAGTCAGAAAAGAAAGCTTGGGAAAATAGCGAGGTGTGGGGGGATCACTTCCTTTTACTAAGCAAGTGCTGCTGTGCTCTGGTTTCCACATAAGGTATTAACTCAACAAAGGTGTCACGAGTAACTACTCTCTCCTGTTGTGAATGTGGCAATGGCCTTCAAGGGCATTGTCACCTCCAGCCTTGGCATCATTTCCTGCCATAGACTGACAAGGAAAGGGAGACTCAGAAAAATGACACAGCTCACCTAAGGCTACCTCCAGTCAAGAAGCAGTGCTGGCTTTGAGATCCAAGTAGCCCTTCAGAGCCGAGGTCTCCTTGGACAACTATCCCGGGGTTTTCAAAGCACTTATTTTAAGAGCTGAAACTCTCAAAGTATATGAAACACCCATATACTGTAATGTCCTTATACTATACAACGCTTGTGTGACAACATTCTATCGCTTACTAACACGTGCAAGGAATATGCACCAATGAAAATATTAAAATGAATAAAATTAAGTCCATATCTCAATGCAGAAAAAAGATGAACATGGATGGGCTTTGGTTCTTTTGGTGGCTATGAGCTAAAAAATTTAGGGCTGCTAACATAGTTCTCAGTAAAATGCTTACCAAGCATGCACAAGGGCCATCTCCAGCCTTACATGAACCAGCATGGTGGCTCATGTTGTATGATTCCCCCCGCCCCCTGCAACTCAGATATGAGGACCAGAAGTTCAAGGACATATTCAACTACTTGGTGAGTCTGAGGGTAGCCTGGGCTATATAAAACCCTGTCTTAAAAGCACAGAACTCAAAACAACAAGAACAAAAACCTGTGAATTTGTCTCACCTGAAAGACTAGACGAATTTACTTACGTGAAATACCTCACTGGTCAACAGTTTAGGGGTAGATAGCAAACATTAGTGTCAATGGTGATCATCAAAACAGCTTCTGAGTGGAGAGAAAAACATTAATTTAATGGAAAAGTGAATACAATATAGTAGAGAGTAGAGCCCAAACACCAGCTCTGCTCCTTTCAAGCTGAAGGACTGTACCTCATTGTGCTACATCAGTAAAATAGAGAGTCTGTGCTCATTAGTTTTTTGCTAACTTGACACAAGTCAGGCTCATCTGGGAAGAGGGAACTACAATTAGAAATAATGCTTCTATTAAATTGGCCTGTAGCAAAGTCTATGGACATATTCTTGAGTATTGATTGATGTGGGAGGACCCAGCCCACCATGAGCGGTGCCATCCCCTAGGCAGCTGGTCCTAGATGATATAAGAAAGCAGAACCAGCTGGGTTGGTGGTGGCTCACGCCTTTAATCCTAGCACTTGGGAGGCAAAGGCAGGCAGATTTCTGAGTTCGAGGCCAGCCTGGTCTACAGAGTGAGGCCAGGGCTATACAGAGAGACCCTGTCTTGAAAAACCAAAAAAAATTTTAAAAAAATAAATAAATAAATAAAAAGAAAGCAGAACCAGAAAGCTGAGAGGAGCAAGCCCATGAGCAACATTCCTCCATAGCTTCTGCTTCAGTTCCTACCTCCAGTTTCCTTTCTTGACCTCCCCAGCCTTGGCTTCCCTTGATAATGGACTCCAACCTGTAAGATGCAATAAATCATTTTTCCCTCATTGCTTTTAGTCAGTGTTTTATCACAGAAACAGACATCAAGCCAGGACAGGGTCCTTGCCTGTGGCAATCATAATTCTAAGAGAACCCCAAGACCTCTCTGTTCTCCGGTGTTTTACCCCACCCAACTTGCAGGTTTAAATGGTGTGGCAGTTACTTTTCAATGATGAGACAAAACATCATAGCCAGGACAACTTGTGGAAAAAAGAGATTATTTAGAAAGAGATTAGTTTCCAGAGGGGCAGTCATGGGGTGTGGCAGGGGGTGGGGAGTGGGTTACAGCAAGTAGCTAGAGCAAGACTCGAAGAGATCAATCACTTCTTCAACTGCAAACATAAATAAAATAAATAAATCTTAAAAAAAAAAAAAAGAAAAGAAAAGAAAGAAAGAACAAACTGGAAGTGGGCAAGGCTGTGACCTCTCAAAGGCCACTCCCAGTCTGTCACGTCCTCCATCCAGGCTGCACCTTCTAATGACTCCATGACCCCACTAACAAGTACCATCAACTGGCAACCAAGTGTTCAAATACCTGAGGCTATGGAGAACATTTCTCAAGTAGACCACCACAAGTGGTATGCAGCTTGACTCCAGTTGGGATTAACCAAACGAAGGGACCCTGGAAAATCCTGACATCATCACCTTAGTAGAAGGCCAAGCCTCTGAGAGTCCAGGAGACTCTCTTCCAGGCCAGGAGAATGAAACGGCACTAAGGGGGAGGAGCTACTTATCCAGAGACTGAGGGGTGGTGACTTCCTGGACTTAAAGCAATCCCTGTTTGAGAGCTAGCAACAGAACAAAGACCTTGGCCATAGATCATCAGACTAGGTTGGGCACAATAAGAAACTATCTTAGACTTATTAATTTATAAACAACACAAATGCATTACTTGCAATTCTTAGCTAGGAAGTTCAAAATCAAATGCAGGAATTAACATACACCAGCACACCTAGCTGTGAGATCAGAGCTCTACATGTCATGATCTCTCCCGCACCCCCCCCCCATTTTTTTTAATCCCTCAACACCTAGTTTCTTCATGTTAACTGACTGCATACAAGAGCACACAGGTAACCTAAGAGTGAATAATTTTCAGATGGATAAAATTTAGATGGCTTAGCATAGACCCTCTATACACAGAGAGATGCTCCAGAGACAAACAGGAACCATGTCCTAGAGACGTGGTGTAGAACTTACTGCCAACTGTGTGCAGTTTGGGGTTAGGAAGAGGTACTAATGGACGTGAGTGAGCAGAAGCCACCAATGAGCTGAGATCAGAGGTGTGCACCGGAAAGCAGAACACTCATTAAGAAGAGGCAGGGAGGTCACGGTCTGGCCACCAGTTATGAGATCCCTGAACCCAATAAGGAAGGAAGTCTGTTGCTCGGAACAGTGACTCTTCTCTGATGGCTTCTAGTTCCCCTACATCTTTCAGTGCCCAAGAGATCTGACACACTCGCTTTCCCAGATTTCCCAGAAGGGTCCTACCATTAATACAACCTTTTATTTCCACGAATGCCCTTACCCTACTCCTAGTCCATCAACTGAATAAACCACTGGTTTTTTTTTTTTTATAGTCAACTTTTTTGTTGGTGGTAGTGGCGTTTTCTTTCTTTTCTTTTTCTCTTTTCTTCCTTTCTCTCTTTTTTAAAGATAACTTTTCTTTTCACTCTAATAGCTCTTCCTGGCCTTGAAAATCCTCCTGCCAACAAGTGTCAACCTGAGTGCTGGGATCACAGGTGTGTGCTATCATTCTCAGTTCTGATGACCTTAATAAATACCTCAGCAGTGACATTGGTTTATTTCATAGATATTATTGCCAAATATTGAGCTACTAATAATACATGTTCTAATCCTTTTAATTTTGTCACAACCCTATGAAATGAGTTGCTGCAATCTGAATCTTCTCTCCTTCCTTCCTTTCTCCTTTCCTTCCTCTCTCCCTTCCTCTCCTCTTTTCTTTCCTTCCTTCCTTCCTTCCTTCCTTCCTTCCTTCCTTCCTTCCTTCCTTCCTTTTTTGCTTTAACTCTCTCATCTCTAAACTAGACTGGCCTCCAACTCACTATGTAGCCTGAGGATGACCTTAAACTTCTGGGTCTCCAGCTTTTACCTCCAGAATGATGACCTTAGAGGCATGAGCCACCACTCCTGGCTTATTGGACACTGGGGTTTAAACCCATGTCTTTGTACATGTTAGGTGTGCTCTGCCAACTGAGCTGCATCCCCAGTCCTTAGTCTGAATCTTTTTGTCCTCTCCAATTTCATGTGTTGATGGCCTAATCCCTAAGGCAGCTCTGGAAGGTAGGACATAAAAGGAGGACTTAATCTCATGAGTGGATTAATATTAATATAATAGGGCTTACTGGAGTGGGTCTTCTGCTCCAGTCTCCCCACCCCATAAGGAACAACATCCCTCCTCTTTGGAGACACAACATCTAGATTTTATCTTGAAAAGTATCCAGTCCTCTCTCCAATGCCAAACCTAAGGTGTACCTTGATCTTGGATTTCCGAGTCTCAGAACTCTAAGAGATAACTTTCTGCTCATTATAAATTACCCAATCTGTGGGGTTCTGTTATAGCAGTATGAAATGAACGAAGCCAGGGATTTTAATTTATTATGATCCATTGACTGATAGAAAAACCAAGTTTAGAGTATTTAACTTGCAGATCCAATATCACACATCCTACAAAAGCAAAAGCTGAATAAGATATCTGCAATTTCTGAACTCACGTTATGTCTAATTCCAATAGTCGGAAAATGAGGATATTCTAGGGAGACACTTGTGCATCTCCCTTTGGCTATCAGGTTTTTGAGACAAATATCCCCACGAAATTAAAAATTCTCAGGGAATCTCATGCTGGGAGAATGGAAAGAGCTGGTGCCAGCTGAGAGAGGAACTTGTCTCCCGGAAGGAGATTTCATGCTGTTTTGACAACTTGTTAGATCATCTTGCAAACAAAAACAAACTGGAGCTGAGGTGGTGACCTGTCGATGACTAGAAGGACCATGCCTTATCCAGGGCTGTGCATTCTTCTTTCCCTCTATTTAAAATGAAGCATATGCCAAGAACCCAAAGAAGAACATGGGCAGTCGGTCTCTGGACCTCTTTGTCCATCTTCCCAATGCGGCCACATTGCCTAAATCCCCTTTCTCTGCTTCCCATTGACATGCATCCACTTAACTGGCTTGAGGATGCATGGTGAGTTGAGTGTAGCTTGTGAGGGCTGGCTCTGACCCTAACAACTCTAATAACGATTTTGGCAAGATTGCCCAATCTCTGAATTGTTTTTAGGGAAGACCATAGAGGCCAAGTAACCCTCAATTCATAAAATCAATAATGTAGTGATAATGATGAACAGGAGGGGTACACTTATCACTAATATCATGTGTCAAAAATAAAAGTTAACGTGCTTCTAGCCGAAACTCAAAAAGCAGAAGTTCTAGTAAGTTCCCCCAAAGAAAGAAATGCCAAGTAGACTTAATTACTAATTTTAGTCACAAAATATGTAACTGTTTTATTTTAATGTATGTTTGCAGAAAATGGTGGGTTTTCCCAGTCTAATGGTAGCCTTGGTTTTCATAAACTTGTTTTGTTCACGAAGTCCTAAGTTCCTTAGGAAAGCATTCTCTCGCAAAGGAGTTTTTAGAAGATTAATGTAGAAGTAGAAAAAAATGACTTTGCATTAAAAAAGAGAAACAAAACTGTAGAGGTTTTTTTTTAAAAAAAAAAAAAATGTGCAAGGAAAAGAAATTATGAGTATAGAAAATTCCAGTTCTGAGTATGTTGCAAGAGTACTTAAAATTTACTTCTTGGTTGAAGCAGAGATGTAGAGGTGCGTGCATTTGAAAGTGAATACCGGGGCAGCGGAGGTGATGGATCAGCAAGTTGCTTGCCTGCCTTGAAAGTACACAGACTCTACTTCTCCTGAAAAAGTGGAGGGAGCACAGAGAGGAGGAGCCATGTGTGTGGAGGACAGCTTACTGAGTTTGCTCTCTCCTAGTAAGTGGCTGTCAGGAATTGAACTCAGGTCATCGGACCTCGAAACAGGTGCTCTTACCTACTGAGCCATCTCCCTGGTACACAAAGACTTTATTTCCATCCCTAGAACCTACACACACAGACACACACACACACACACACACACACACACACAATCTGGGTGTGGTGGTATGTGATCATAATCTCAGGGCTCAGGAGGTGGAGACACGAGAATCCCCAGGGCTTGCTCTCAGCCAGCCTAGCCTGCTCTACAAATTCCAGGTTGGTGAAAGACACCCCCCACCACCGCATGAAGTGAATAATGTTAAATGTGTGTCAGCTCTGCGGGGATATGGACTTTCCTATATTTCCCTCTCTGCTAGATACTCAGAAGCCAGAACGGTCTCTGGCATATACTTCCTGCTCAATAAAAATCTGTTCAATGAAATGACTAAGCGATCAAACTTAAGTGACTGGGGGTGGGGTGGGGGCGGCTCTCCAAATTTAACTGATATGTGCATTTAAGCAAATCGCTTAGCATTTGTTCATTATTTATTTAAAAGGTCTTGCAAGAAGGTACTAGTTGTCCTGCCAGATATAAAAGCTAACAGCAGGGTACTGTTTAGAAGTAGACAATAAATCATGAGGACAGGGTTGCTAGAGAGGCTACTGTGATGAGCATACATACCCATTTGCTTTCCACATACCTTTCATGGTAAATCATGAAATACAATTAATTTTCACAACAACCATAGACAGAGCAAGTATTCAGAAACATCAAGCATTTGACTTTATTTATTTATGTATTTATTTATTTATTAACAAAGTCTCTCTCTATCACCTAGGCCAGTCTAAATCTCACTACATAGCTCAGACTGTTTTTGAACTTGAGATCCTCCGGCCTCAGCTCCCCAGATTACAAGCAAGGGGCACTCTAATAAGCAGCATAAACACCTTTCTAATTTTTTTAAAGATTCCATTATTATTATTATTATTATTATTATTATTATTATTATTATTTTAGTTCTTATGTTCACTGGTGTTTTGCCTGCATATGAGGGTGTTAGAGCCCCTGAAGCTGGATTAAAAGACAGTTGTGATCTGTCATGTGGGTGCTGGGAATTGAATCTGGATCCTCTGGAAGAGCAGCCAGTGATCTTCACCTCTGAATTATCTCTCCAGGCCCTAGCAAAAACATTTCATTTGAGAGTATTTTGTTTGTGGTTTTTGTTTGTTTGTTTTGGTCTTTTTTATTTTCTTTTGAGACAGACTCTTAAAAGAGTCTGAAGCTCAATCTGGCCCGGAACTTATTCCATAGACTATATTAACTTTGAACTCATTGTAATCCTCCAGCTTCAGTCATCAAATTGCTGGAATTACAAGTGTGATATATCACTGCATGTCTATCATAATAGAAAAGGAGATTAAAGGGTTAGGGGAATAGCGTAGTACTAAAGTGTGTTCATTTGCTTGTCTGCCTACCTGAGGTCCTGGGTTTGATGGACTCCCAGCACCAGATTCAAAAGCAAATGACAAAGCTACTAAAGAAGAACATTCACAGAAATGTAGGCATGTGTGTGTGTGTGTGTGTGTGTGTGTGTGTGTGTGTGTGTGTGTGCGTGCCTGCATGGGTACCTGTGTGTACGGATGTTCACGTGTGTGTTTGTTTGCATGTGGAGGTCAGAAGATAACTTAAGGTGTCAGTCCCTGCCTCCACTTTGAGACAGTGTTTCTTGTTGTTTGCCTATATACATGCCAAGTTTGGGTAGCAGGAGAACTCCTCGGAATTCACCTCTTTCTACTTCCCACCTTGCTGTAGGAGCGCTGGGATTGTGGTCCTGAGATACTAGGCATAGCTTTTTTTGTGAGTTCTAGGGATCCAAACGCTGGTCCTCTTGCTTGTAGGATGAGAGTTCTACCCACTGAATCATCTCAGAAGTCCTCCAGGAGTCAACAGGATGGTGACCTAACTGTAACACAAAACCCAAATTATAAAGAAAGCAGACTGAACTGTGAACAATTTTACAGCTCAAAGTCTATGAGAAAAGAAAGAGTGTTGTTTGGGGATTGAAAAGACAGCCTGGAGCTAGGGGTGTGGGTTGCTAGCAAAGAACTTACCTAGTGATGCAGGAGGCATGGGGTTTTATTCCCAGCACCATAATAAACTGAATGAATGAATGATTAACTGAGTGAGAAAGACTAAAAGTGCCTCAAGAAGGCTCAGTGCGTAAAGGTGCTTGCTGCCAAGCCTGATGGCCTGAGTTCAATTCCCAGGACCCACACGGGAGGAGGCCAGAGTTTGACTCCCACAAGTTGCCATTTTCCCTAAGCAAACAGTGCTAACCCACAGCAGTGACCTTGCAATCCCCAGTGTCCACTCCCTTCTCGGTGTATTTATCTCAGGCACACTTTAAACCCATCCATTTTGGAAAACTACCCGGTTTCCCCTAACAGTCTATCAGAATGAAGTGTTCCCCACGTACTGAATCATCTTCACGTGTGGGGAGAAATCATCTGTACAAGGTTTGCAAAGTGAGAATGTCGAGTGAAAAGAAGCAGAAAGGAAAGCACATAGATTCACCACAGGATACAGAAAAGGAGTAAACACTTTGTCAGCATGCCACATAGCTCAAGAAGGGAACAGTAACTTCATCGGAATATTGCATACATTTGGCTTCTTAGGTCTGATTGGTCTATTACACTATAGGAAAAACACATTCCCCTCTACGGTGCTGGGGAATGACCCAGATCTCATAGTGCTCTGCCACTGATGACATCCTCACTTTGTTCTTTCTTTTTTCGTACGTGTGCATGTGTGTGTGTACACATACGTGTGCATATGCGTGTCGAGGCCAGAGGCTGGCCTTGATGGTTCTGTCTTGACCACTGTCCACCTCAGCTTTTGAGGCAAGGTCACTCATTAAACCTGAGTAGACCAGTTCCACTGCACTGGCTGGCCAGCCAGCCCAGGGATCCTCCCATCTCCATGTCCCCACTGCCGGGATTGGCTTATTATTATTGTTATTATTGTTATTATTATTATTATTATTATTATTATTATTACATTTTTATTTATTTATTATGTGGCGGCATTGTATGCCATGGGGCCTATAAGGAGGCCAGAGTTGGAGGGGTGGTTCTCCCCTTCAGAGTTGGAGGGGTGGTTCTCCCCTTCTTCTGTGTATGTGTGCCCTGGGGATTGAACTGGGGTTATCAGGGTTGGCAGCAAGTACATTTATTCAGCCAGTTGACTAACGCTGGCTTTAAAACAAACAAACAGACAAACAAAAAACCATGGGTTCTGGGAGATCAAACTCATGCTGTGTTGCAAGCACTTTACCTAGTGATCCATATCCCCAGCACTATTCTTTCCTTTTACGGTGTTTTAAATTTTTTTTCATTTTTAAAAAAATTTTTAAAAATTTAAATTTAAAAATTTAAAAATTTTTTACTCTACAGTTTTTACTATGTACATTTTTTTTGACAAGTCATGTGGACACATGGTTATAAAAATGTCCACGTCTAGGTATGGTGGTACATGCCTTTCATCTTAGGACTCGGGAGGCAGAGATAGGTAGGTGCCTGTCTGTGAGTTCTAGGCCAGTCTGGTCTCCATAGTGACTTGTAGGCTAGCCACAGGGAGACCTCATTCCAAACAAACAAACAAACAAAAAGCGTGGTGCTGAAAGCTTGCTGTGAAAGGTAGGGTACTGCAGCTCCCTCCTTAATCCACACTTTTCCTTCTACTTAAACCTTGGAGCCAAGTCTGACTTTCTCCCATCTACGGTGTTTAATCCATCTGGGCGATTGCTTCCCTATCACTAGCAATACATCTACACGATTGCCACTTCTTTATTTATCGAGATGAAGTGTTATCTGGTCAAGACTTCCTTCCTGGTCCGCTCGCTGGAGGAGAGCTCGGACCGCTTACACCCCCACCCCTTCACCACCATGGCTCGCTACTTCTAGTTCCCCTATTGATGTTTTAGGAAACTCACTTCAGTTTTTGTAACTTCTGTAATGATCATCTTTGCTTCCTGGCCTGTTAAACTCGATCCTATATCTCTCAGCTCCATGTTTCGTGTGAGTGTCTTCTTTCACTTCCAAAAGGGTTGGTTTTATTGCTGTCTTTGTAAGATATCGATAGTTCAAGGAGCAAGGCAGAGACAGAGAGAGGAGGGGATGGAGACCGAGAGGGAGGAAGGAAGGGAGAGAAAGAGAAAGAGAGACAAAAAGAAACAACAACACAAAACCGTTTGTACACCAGGCTGGGTGTGGTGGCACAGACCTATACTCCCAGGCCTCTGAAGACTGAGATGGGAAGAGAGTGAGTGTGGGGCTATCATGGGCTACATAGTAAGGTACAGTCACAAACAAACGAACAAAGCATCACAATGAACAAATTTGAATGACTTTATTTTACTTTGTAAATGAGAGGGGTCCGGGGTTGGGGTTGTAGCTTAGCAGAGTGTTTGTCTAGCTTACATGAGGTCTTAAGTTACACTCCCAGCCAGCATCCACTGAGCATAGTAAGGTATGCCTATAATCCCAGAACTCAGAGAAGAGGCAGAATGGTCTATAGTTCAAGGTCATCCTTGGCTACATGACAAGTTCAAGACCAGTTGGGGTCATAATGAGAGGTTAAAATTTTCAAACTGTACTGTGGGAATTTAGCCGTTAGTTGAACTCAATGGGAGACTAGCTCCCAGGACTTAGAAGAATGAGAAACTAGCTCCAAGAACATAGAAGAATGGGAGACCAGATCCCAGGACATGGAAGAATGGGAGACCAGCTCCCAGAGCTTAGAGATCAGATCGGCCTGGCAGGAGAAAAGAAAAATGAGGTAACAAACAATTTCCAGGTGGCTAACCTGCTTCTGAACCCTAGCACAAGCCAGCACCAATCAGAGACTACTCCGTACTTTCCCCTGCCTTAGTTTCCCCTTTTTCCCTAGCAACTGTGTGGGTATAAAAACCTGTTTAAAGTTTTGCTTGGTGCCAGACTCCTCGCCCCAGCTAGCTGGAATAAAAAGCCTCTTGCTGATTGCATCAAGTCCGTGTCTTGGTGGTGTGTGGGGTCATCGCTCCTGAAAGGAAAAGACTGAAAATGTGAACTAGTCTATATGTTCAGGCAAGAACAGAAAGTGATGTAGGAACACACATCGACCACTCAGATCTTCAAATAAGTGTACCTATTCCATTGACAACCACCAGGCTCACTATTCTATTTAACCTTCACCACAATCTTTACCACAATATCGAAATCAACTTTATTAACTCAGTATTTATCATTCTTTTTCAATTGTCTATACTTTGGGGATGGGCGTGGTGTGTTATTAGTCAGGGTTCTCTAGAGTCCCAGAACTTACGCAATGTCTCCATATATTAACAGAAATTATTGAAATGACACACAGTACAACTAAACCAACAATGGGCAGCTGTGTCACTCAGTGCCACGAGGCTAGGTGTCTCAGCTGGTCTTCTGTATAATCTGGAGTCCTGAAGAAGTGGGTTCCAACAGGTGTGCTGGCAAGTAAGTGCAAGCAGGTGAAGAAGAGTGAGCCTTCCTTCTTCCAATGTCCTTCTGTAGGTCTCCAGCAGAAGCTATGGCCCAGATTAAAGGTGTGTACTACCATGCCTGGACATAAGCTGTTCTTTACTTGGAACTTGCTTGGTCCCAGGCTGGCCTTGAACTCAAAGCTACGCTTGCCTCTGTCTCCTGGGATCAAAGGTGTGTACCACTGGCCTGGGCCTAAGCTTTTCATGGCCACTATGTCTCAAGATCCAGACCAAAAGCCTGTGTCTTCTAACCTCAAGATCTAGATCACACGTGTGTTCTCCATTTCTGGATTGTAGTTCCTTGCAGATATGGTCAAGTTGACAACTGAGAATAGCTATCACACGTGGTAACTCACACCTAGAAACCTAGAAACTTGAAGGGATTACCTCAAGTTTAAAGCCAGTTGAGGCTACCTAGGAAGTTTGAGGCCACTGGGGGCTACAGACTAAGACCTCTATTTCAGAAAATAGAACGAGAACTAAAGGAGTGGCTCCGTCGGTAAAGAGCTTGCTGAACAAGCGTGAGGGCCTGAGTTCAGATCCCCACCACACAGGTGAAGGCAGGCTCAGTAGTGTGGGTCTGTAATCCCATGCTTCCTACCAGGAGATGGGAGGCAGAAGCTGGAGAATGTGTGGAAGCTTGAGGGCCGGGTCAGCCTGTGGCACAAAGCAGATTTCGACAAAGAAACCCTGTCTCAAATAAGGTGATTGGTGAGGAGCAACACCTGAGGTGAGGCTGTCACCATGCTCACTAGAGCACGTGAACTCTGTATACTGCTCTTCTCTCTCCCCCCTCTCCCTCTCCCTCCCTCC
>NW_022196891.1:21957962-21960447 GCF_008632895.1 Mastomys coucha | reverse complement strand
CCCCTCTCTCCTTCTCCCTCTCTCAGATGCTTGCATACACACACATACACACAAGCAAACCAAAGATTCTGTCCTTTTGGACATAAACCATGGCCTCCAAACACATTATATATTGACACCCCCCCCCCAAGTAAAATATAAAAGCACCTTGAAATTGGGCAGCACATACTTCCAAGTTCTTGGGTTCCTTTTCTTCCTTCCTGTTTTCTCCCTTTCTTTATTCTTTTTCTTTTACTCTCTCTCTCTCTCTCTCTCTCTCTCTCTCTCTCTCTCTCTCTCTCTCTCTCTCACATTGCTGCTAAGAAAGCAAGGGCTCCTAGTGCTTGGCTCACAAAGTCACAAAGAATAGAGCGAAAGCTCAAGGAGAAACACTTAGGAGGATCCACGGGAGAGGACGTGGAGGGGCTAGGAGGACCTTTTAGTTTGCTACGGAGACAGAGCTCAGATTGGGCTCTCTGCAAGAAACCCAGGTCTGAGCAGGAAGTGAGCATCACCTTAGTACAAGCACGGGTGAGAGGTGAGGACCGGGGACCGGATGCAAATCTCACAGTCTGCTCTGGTGACAATGCTCGGGGTGAGGAAGCGAGAGGAAGAGAGGGTCGGGAAGAGCATACAGCCCCCACCGTCTGTATGAAGAATTTTAAGCTAGGACATATCACCAAAGCACGGCTCAGGATGGCAAGCTGGCTCAGGAGGAAAGCTGATGCTGCCAATTCTAATGACTTAAGGTTGAGTCCTGGGACCCATGTGGTAGGAGAGAACTGACTCCCACAAGTTGCCCTCCAACCCTCACATGTGTGCTGTGGCACACTTACCACCACACACACACACACACACACAAACACACATACACACACTCACACACACACAATTTTATAGAAAAAGAATCACAGTGTCAAACATCCATTTATATTATATTAGCATATATGAATTATGCATAGCGGGTTCATTGTGACATTGTCATATGTGTACATAACGTATCTTGACCGCATTCCCTCATTCTCTTCTTCCGTCTCCTCCCACTCTCACCGATCCCCTTTCTCTTCCCAACCAGTGACCCTCAACTTGCATGGCTTTTTATTCATTTTTGGCGACTCACATGAGCTTAGTTAGGGTTGCTTACAACAGCGTGTGAGTGAAGGGCTATTTCTAGAAGTACGTGCCACCTACCGGCAGGTTCCACCCTGAAGAAAGCGCTTCTTGTCCTCCCAGCCACCAATTACTGCCTATGGCTGCCTCAGGGCGGGTGGAGCATTCATGAATTCCCTCCCCTCTGTCAAACATGTGTGCCCAGTAGAGAAAGCAGGGATGAGAGTCTCCGAGGAAAGCACAGAAGGATGTGATGACAAAATTCACTGCCACGAAGACACAAATCCAACGATTTGTCTTTATGTCTACGACAGCACTAGGTGTTTTGTGTGGAGTCATTCATATCTGGCTTCTTCTGCTTAGCGCAGTACTCCTGAGAGTTCATCCACGTCGTTGTTTGGATTTTTAATTACTTGCTTTGTAACATTTCACTGTACGTGTTCCTTGTACACAGCATTACATTACACAGGAACCTTTCACAAGCGTGTGAGTCTACTCTACCTACGCACATTCCTCCCAGACTTCCCCTCCCCCCTTTTCACACTTCCTCTGCCCAGAGGCCCCCTAATTCCTCTACATAGTTTCATTTCTAGGGAAAAGGCAAGCACTCAGGGGAGGAGCCTGGGGGCAGGAACTAGAACAGAAACCATGGAAGAATGTTGCTTACTGGCTTGCTCCCCATGCCTTTCTCACCCTGGTTTCCTATAGGACCCAGGAATGCTTGCCTAGGGATGGCACTGCCCACAGTGGACTGGGTTATCCCATACTAATCAAGAAAATGACCCACCGGTGTGCCCACAGACTAATCTGTTGTAGGCAATTCCTGAAGATTCCCGGGTATCTAAGTTTGTTTCAAATAGACAAAAAAAATTAGCCATAACATGTGGTAAGCTAATTTTTTTTGTTTCTTCACAGTTTTTCTCAATTTTATACTGTCTCTATACATACACACACAAAGAGACACACCCATATATGCTACAATATAATATTTACCTCATTTTGTTCATGGTAGATAGTACACACTCTGGCATATCACGTTTAAAAGCTAGTACTTTCATCTACTGACACGATGTCATCCATCAGACTTGTTCTTGAGCGCTGTTGCGCCAGGCGTCCTCTTCTTTGTGTGCTTGTGTGTGCGTAGGAATTCACATGTGTGCACAGGCATGCAGAGGCTAGAGGTCAGCCTTGGATGTCAGTGTCCAGGAGCTCTCTACCGTGCTGCTAGAGCTGAGCCTGTCGTTTGTCTGGAGGTCACCGGTTAGAATGAGCGGTGTCCAGTGAGCCTATTACTACTGTTCCAGTGCTTGGATCAGAGGTGTGAGCCACCACTCCCTCCCCCTTTCCTTCACCCCACCCTCCCCCACTCCATTACCCCGCCCTCCCCGACTCCCTC
>NW_022196891.1:21892562-21957374 GCF_008632895.1 Mastomys coucha | reverse complement strand
CTCCACTCCACCCTCCCCCACTCCCTCCCTCTATCCTCTTCCCCACCTTCCCCTACTCGTTCACCCCATCCTCCCCCACTCCCTCACCCTATACTCCACCCCATCCTCCACTGCTCTTTCACCCCATCCTCTAGCTCTCCCATTTGTTCCACCTCCCTTTCTCTAACATCCCTTGAGCCTTGGAGACCGGGCCCAGATTCCTACTCTTATAACTGTGCAGCCACCATGGATTGGATATGATGAGTTTGAGGAAGTTCACAAGCTGGAGGCTTGCTCATCAGCAAGTGGGTCCACCCACTGAGAGGTGGTCAGATTGTAATGGTTCTGGTATCCTCACTGTGCATCCATTCATGGATTCAAGCTTTTATGGCAACTTGAGGAAGGGGTAGAGATATTCATTGCTAGGGCTCTGATGGGAGAAGTGTGTAGCATATTGTCCTGGCCCCTTCCATGTCTCTCACTCTTTCTTTTCTGCCCACCATGAGGTGAGCAACCTCTGAAGCTGTCAGCCAAAGATATCCCTCCTTCTTTTAAAGTATTTCTAGGTCTGTCACAGCAACTTCAAGTCTAAGTAACATGGCTGCTGTAAACGTCAGCCATGACGTGGGAATTTGTAGCCTCATGGGGTACTAATGAAAAGTATTGTGGGGTATTATAGCCTCACCCAGTGGCCCCGCTCAGCTTTGAACTTTCAATCCCCCTGCCCTTGCTTCTCAAATCCTGGGGTTATAGGCATTCACCACTACGCCCAGCCCATGTTTCTTTTTAAATGAAGGAAAGAATGTTCTTGAAAACATTGAAGTCTTGTCTCTCCCTGCAGTGACATGGGTAGCTTATTTTTTTTTTTTTACACATTTTAGTTTAAAAGTAAGACACCTTTAATATAAAATTACTTAATCTTAACTCACAAATAATAACAGCATGCAGCTTTAGTTTAGGAGAGTCAGTCACACACTTACCCAGGCCCAAACTCTCTCCATCAGTGAACTTCATTGTTTTAGATTTATTGTATGTGTATGAGTGGTTTTTGCCTGCGTGTACCCATATGGGCCATGTAGTACCCTCCAGGATGAGAAAATGGCATTAGTTCCCTTTAAACTAAGAGCTACAGACGGGTACCAGCTGCCGTGTGGGTGCTGGGAACTGAACCTGTGTCCTGTGCAAGAGAAACAAGTGCTCTAACTGGGGAGCCACGTCTCTACCCACCAGGGGAACTGTATAGACAGTCAGAATGTGTGTGCTGAAGCCATCAGACTTTCTTTAGGGTTTTACATTTTCCCTAGCAGTTTCATAGTTATTATTCAACCATGTGAGGTGGGGGCTATGATGGAGTTGAAATTAGAAAAAAAATAATACCTTTATGCTCATCACCTAATAGTACCCTCTCCTGGTCTCCTAAATGCTATACCACACTTACACCTATGTATGTATCTACGTGCATATAATAGAGGCCAGAACCCATGTATGAGGGGGAACATGTGCTTTTGTCATTTCTGACTTATGACCCAGGTAGCTCCTCAGTGACACCAGGCAACAAGAAGACAGGTTGGGTCCAAAAGGGACCATAGTTAAGGAAGACAGAATGGGTGTGAGCTGCATGGGCAGACTTACTCTCTGTCACAGACTGCTGCTTCTAATCTAGCTGCGATGATGCTCTAAGGAGTTACGGTGCATTGTAGCGCACAAAGTGCCTTGGTGGCCCTATAAATAAAGACAACGTGACATATCATTCCATTAGTCCTGCTCAACTACCCAACAGTGGGAATAAAATGATGGCTAGGTAAAGCTCTGCTACTTAATTTCAGCACCCGGAAGCAGGGGTTACTGGAAGAACATGGGAATTAGCCCTCAGTTCAGTGCAGGAATCTCTGTTGGGTGACGACAGTACCGCTAATGGGCTTCCTCTCTCTGTCTCCTACTAGAAAGACAAATGTGCTAATGACGGCCAGCCGGTCATGTCTGGATCTGTGGCGGCTGCACGATTCTCTGCTAAATCGGGGTGGTCTTCTGTATATGATTAAGTCGTCTTGAGGTTATACCATGCAGGTACCTTGTGACCTTCCCTAAAGGGACCTGTGGTATCAGCTTGAGCGCTAACAGGTTCCCTGTTTCGGCAGGTGTCTGGAGAGATGGCATTTGGTGGCACTATTGGGAGGCATGGTGATTCTCTGTGGTAGGGCTCATCTAGAGTGTTCCACCCACCCACCCACCTCTACTTTAAAAAGGTGTGTGTGTGTGTGTGTGTGTGTGTGTGTGAGTGCGTGTAAAGTTGAGACAATGACCCAGAGGAGTCGGTTCTCTCTTTCTACCGTGTGGGTTCTGGGACTTGAACTCAGGTCAGCAGGTCTGGCACTAACCACCTTTACCTGCTGAGCCATCTTGTCTGCCTGGGTTAGTCCATTTCTACTTGAACCATTGTCAGCCTGTCTCCTCCTCTGTGGTGATTCCTACACTCATTCAATGCCTACTACACAGCAGGGATTCGACTGCACTTATAATGTTAGCAAGTGAAAATAAGGGGAATTTATCATTCAACAGGACACCACAATGTTACTCAGTACATATAAGGGTCAAAGTCAAGTGTTGTCTGCCTCTATAGCCATGTCTAGGCCATGAGATGGCTCACTGGGTAAGGACAGTGGCCTTGAAAGCTAAACAGCTTGAGTTTGATCCTCAGAACCCACGTAAAGATAGGAGGAGAGAATTGACTGATTTTATAATGCTGTCATCTGACTCCCACATGCACCAGGGCACATATCCTCTCCAATAATAACAATAATAACAACAGCAACAATAATAAATAAGGTAAGGCCCATGTTATATCTGGGCAGGTAAAGGCACCTGCCACCAAGAAGGGCGACATGATTTCAGTCCTTTAGGCATGTATGCTAGAAAAGAACCGATTCCTGAAAGCTGACCTCTGTCTCCCATACATGAACTATAGTACATGCACACACATGCACACTCACATGAATAATAAATTAACTAATTTAATTAAGTTTAAAAATGGTTGGTAGCCTTTGGTGCCCTAAAGTAGCCTTCGTAGGCTGTAGTGGGTCCCCTATTATGAATGAATGACCTATATACCTGTCTATGACATAGGGGACCAGATAAGTATGGAAACATGGGCTTTTTCTAGGTCTTAGGATGTTACCCTATTGAATAACTTGAAGGTACAAAAAGTAGAGTGGTAAGGTAAAGGTAAAGGCAGGAGTTCAAGGCCATTCTCCACTACAAGGCACATACCAGAGCAATCACAGATACCTGAGACCGACCCTACTACAGAACAGAGGATGAAGAGGAGGACAGGAAGAGGAGAAGGGAAGAAAGAGAGGGAGGAGAAGAAAGGAAAGAAAGAGGGGGGAGAGGGAGAGAAAGGAGGAAGAGGAGGAGTAGATAATTATGTCACATGTGTTACTGGATTTGATGTAGACAGAGCAGTAAATAAAAGGCATGCTATAGGAAGTTCCTTCTGTGCTGGTAGTCAGTAGAATTCAGGTGAGGCTGTGAATCTGAAAGTACTTAAAAGGACAAGGACCTTGCTTTTTTGAGTGTCAGGCTGGTCAGAGCCAGAAAGAAAAGCCTGGAAGTTGAAGTCCTCAAGTTTCTGCCTCCTCTTCAAGCCCGTTCCAGTTTGGAGAGTTGCTCCTTGCCTGAAGAAGCAACCCCCTCCCCCTTGGTTATTTGCTGTCTGGCAGGATCCAGAGAGAACAAAAGTAACCTGGGGAGAGGAATTCTGCCAGAGATGAGACTGCAGGGCACTGTTTAGGTAGTTTTAGGAAAATGGATAGCAAGCATGCTAAAAGCGAAGAATCGAAACCAAACACTCAGCGTGCCTTGGAGACGAATGCCAGTGAAATATTTTTTACCTAAGTAAAAAAGAAAAAAAGAAAGAAAAGAATCAATTTGTGCTTCATCTTTTGCAGGTATTCAATCTGTTTCCACCCCAGCTCTTCGCGCACTGGAAAACGGCTCCCCTTTCCTCTCGCTCTTTTTCTTTCCCGTGTGACATCAGTCACTAGGCTGCTTTGAAGCACCGTTTTACTATTCCTTTTGCCTAGAATGGCTTTACCCTTTAAGGTGTCTGCTAATACTTCCTTGGCATGTCTGTCCAGATCATGCCTGCTTCCTTTCTCCTTTCTCCTTCTCTTCTCCCAACCTCACCACCTGAGGCGTTCCCGCTAGGATTCCAAATACAGAACCCTTTGCCATTCCTCCCACTAGACAGCTTAAAATGTCTCTAATTACCCACGTCCTCCATCCCTTCCTTTCCGTCACAATTTCGATGGCGTCAGTTTTGACTCGACTCTGATCTGCTATGCCACTTTTAAAATTTGCTTTGTCTTTTAAGACAAGGCTTTGATATATCATCCCGGGCTGGCCTCAAGCTTGCTACGCCTCAGAGGAAGACCTAGCATTTCTGACCCACCTGTCTCTGTCTCCCTAGCGGTGGGCTTACAGGCACATACTGCCATGCCTGGTTTGTGCATTGTGGGAAAGGAACGAAGGGCTTCACAAGCACCCGAAACCCTCAGGGATGTGGACTCCTTTCGGGAGCTGATTCTCTCTTTCCACCATGTGCAAATCAAGGGATCAAACTCAGCTCACCAGGCTTACAGGTCCGATGCCTTTACCCACTGAGCCCTCACCTGAGGTTTTTACACAGTTACAATAACCATCATTAGAACTGATAATTACCATGTACCTATGCTGTAGTGTCCGGCCAGCAGACCTACACAGGTCGTGGGTTGCTTCAGCCTGGAGCTTGGACTCCAGTTCTCTGCAGGTGCTGTGTCCCTGGGCCGAGGTCTCTTCTCTTTGCCTCTATTACTTCTAATTTCTGTGATATCGGTGGCAGATACAGGGACTATTCTTGGGTTGTTTTTTGAGAACATTTCAGGTAAAAAAACAACATTCTGGATTTCTCCTCCTTTAAGAGGTTAACCTCTCCCCCAAGCCCCCCCAAAAAAGAGGTTAAGCCACTGTTGGAATAAGTCCTGCCTCCGGATCATTGTTACGTTCATATCAGTTTTTAAGAGGTAACTCTTAAAATTATCAAAATTTTGCAAGTCAGTTGTTAAGCACTACCATTATTTTTTCGTGATTCATCTCTTTTAATTTTATGTGCATGTCAGTGCAAAGATGTCAGATCCACTGGAACTGGACTTACAGATAGCTGTAAGCTGCCATGTGGGTGCTAGGAATTGAACCTGGGTCCTCTGAAAGAGAGGCCAGTGCTCTTAACCACTGAGCCATCACTCCAATTCAAGCACCGCTGCTGTTAAAAACTAAGTAAGTAGCTGGAGAGGCACTCAGTCAGTAAGTGCCTTCTGTGCAAGCATGGGGACCCATGTCTTATTCTTCAACCCATTTTTTTAAAACTTGAGCATGATAGCACACATGTGTAATGCCAGTGGTGGAGAGGCAGTGCCTGGAGAAGCCAGACAAAACTAACAGCTGGTGAGAGGCCTTCATAAAACAAGGTGGATGGCACCTGGGAAAACCAGTTGAGATTGTCCTCTGGCCTCTACAGACATGTGGTATGTGCATGCATGCATGCACACATACACATACACTCACAGGATGGTGGTGCTGGGGGCTGTGCTATGACAAAAACAAAACAAACAAACAAACAAAAATCTCTTGGAATTGAAGAGATGGTTCAGTGCTTAAGAGTACTGGTGGTTCTTGCAGAGGACCTGAGTTCAGAACCTAGCATCCACCCATGGTAAGAGGCTCACAACTGCCTGGAACTCCAGATCCAGGAATCTGCAGCCTCCGATCTCTTCCTGTACCTACCCTTACCTCATGCACCCACAAACACTCACCCTGTTCTGATTGGTTTCTTTGTCAACTTGATGGAATCTAGAATCTCTGAGAAGATGGGAACCTCAACTGGAAAAAAATACCCCCAACTTAAGTGGTGTTTTAATTAGGGTTTCAATTACTGTGAGCAGACACCATGACCAAGGCAACTCTTATAAAAGAAAACATTGAATTGGAGCTGGCTTACAGTTTCAGAGGGTTAGTCCTTTATCATTGTGGCAGCATGCAGGCAGATATGGTGCTGGAGAAGCCAAGAGTTCTACATCTTGATCTGCCTGGAGAAGAAGGAGACTATGTGACTGGGCATAGCTTGCACACATAACCTCAAAGACACCTCCGCAGTTACACACTTCCTCCAAGGCCACATGTCCTTCAACAAGGCCACACCTCCTAATAAATAGTGCCACTCCCTATGGGTCAAACATTCAAACACATAAGTTTATGGGGGCCACCCCTACTCAAACCATCACGAGTGTCCTGTGGGACATTTTCTTGACTGATGATTAGTGTGGAAGGTCTCAGTCTACTGTGGGATATGCCATCCCTGGGCAAGAGGCCCTGTGGAATATAAGAAAGCAAGCTGAGAAATCCCCCAGTAAGCCACGAAGCGGCACTCTCCCATGGCCCCTGCTACAGTTCCTGCCTCCAGATTCCTGCCCCGACTTTCCTTCATAATGGACTGTGATCAGGTGTGTAAGCCAAAGAAACCTTTCCCCAACAAATCGCCTTTGGTCTTGATATTCTATTAGCAATAGAAAACAAACTAGAGGGCTGGAGAGATGGCTCGGCAGTTAAGAACACTGACTATTCTTCAAGAGGTCCTGAGTTCAATTCCCAGCAACCACATGGTGACTCACAATCATCCTTAATGGGATCTGATGCCCTCTTCTGATGTATCTGAAGACAGATACAGTATACTCATATACATAAAATAAATAAATCCTTAAAAAAAAAAAAAAGAAAAGAAAGCAGGGGGCTGGAGAGATGGCTCAGTGGTTAAGAGCACTGATTGCTCTTCTGAAGGTACTGAGTTCAAATCCCAGCAACCACATGGTGACTCACAACCACCTGTAATGAGATCTGATGCCCTGGTGTGTCTGAAGACAGCTCCAGTGTACTTACATATAACAATAAATAAATCTTTAAAAAAAAAAGAAAAAGAAAAGAGAGCAAACTAGAATATATATAAACAGATCTTAAAACATCACCCAAACTGGCAATGACATAAATTCTTTCCATTAAAAGAAAGGAAACTAGCTGTTTTAGTCTTGTGTGGTGCTGCGCACCTGCCAACCCACCCCTTAGGAGACTGAGACAAAGAGATGGCACACTTCAAACCAGCCTGGTGTGACCTTGTCAATGGATTTTAGTTTTTCCAACTCTAATTTTCCAGGTTGTCATTCTGAAAAAGTGATTTCTGTTTTGCATTCCTAACACATTTCTAGTTTCTAAACGGATCAAGCCTCACCTCGGCTTGGACTTGTTCACAATGGCCAGTAACATAAGGTATCCACCAGTCAAGGGTAGGACTGGGACCTGGTGGGCACAGATGCCACGTGGGATATGGAGACAGGGCAACCAGAAGTTCAAGGTCATCCCTAGCATCGTAGTGAGTTCCAGGCCAGCCTAGGGTATGTGAGATTTAAGGCTATCCAAACAAAGCAGGCTCTCTGGGTTTCAAGGAGTTCTCTTGACATTTTCTCAGGCATATTCAGCTTTGGGGATGACTTGAGGAGCTGTGTAGTCAAAGAGCAGCGAATGCACGTGGCAGGACTGATCTGCCTCTCTCTGGTTATGCCCACCCTCTCCCCGACTCTTCACACAGCTAGTTCCCTCCCCTTCATTGCTTTAAGAATGAAATTGATGCCATGCTTCCGAACACATGCACATACGTGTACAGATGCCTGCAAAGGACAAGTTTCCTGCTCTCACACTCTCTGCCTTGTTCCCTAGACACAGGATTTCTACTGAAGCTGGAGCTAGTCAGCAGCTAGGAAGTTTGCTTTCAAGGTTACTGTTAGCTGGGCAGTGGTGGCACATGCCTTTAATCCCAGCACTTGGAAGGCAGAGGCAGGCAGATTTCTGAGTTCGAGGCCAGCCTGGTGTACAGAGTGAGTTCTAGGACAGCCAGGGCTACACAGAGAAACCCTATCTCAAAAAAAAAAAAAAAAAAAAAAAAAAAGTTACTGTTAGAGATTCTCCTTCAGTCCCAGGCTTGGATGGCAAGCTCAATTGAGGAGCTGTCTCCCCATTTTGAGTCTTGATTTTTTTTTCTTTGCATGTCAAATAGACATTGAAATCAGAAATAGAAAAGCATTTAAGAGAAGTCTTTTCCACCCCCTCCCTCTCCTTTCCCCCCTCTACCTCCTTCCTCTGCCCTCTCTTACATTTTGGAGAAACAGGTTATTATTATGTAGCCCAAGTTGGCCCAGACAGCTCCCTAGGTGAAGGGATACTGGCTGGCAGGACTGTGCCCAGCTGACAGAGCTTTGGCAATTTCAAATACACCCCCTCTCCTACATCCTCTCTCCCCGTGACGTTGGACTACAGTACTACAGTACGTCAGGGCCAGACATTTGAAGTCCATTAGACTGAAGTGGCAAATTCAGGAGAGTCTCGATGGCTTCAGAGAAGATGGTTTTCAAAGTAGACCAAGTGAGGAGGTTTGCTTCAAAGCCGAGGTAACAACAGTGCTCCCATAGGCTCCAAGTATGGAAGAGAAGAGGAAGAAGCCCGGAGGTAAAGAGCCACAGGGCGAAGTGCTCAAAAAAGGAGTGGAAAAAGGAGAGAATATGATGACCTGGTGACCCAACTAATGGCACATGTCTACCTCCTGAAAGTGTTTAGGCCCAAAGAGGAATGCCTTAAGACCTGATATTCACCCCTGCTGTTGATCAGAAATTTACACACACACACACACACACACACACACACACACACACACACGAAAGCTTCAGACTCACTAGGTAGCCAAGGATGACCTTGAACTCCTGATTCTCCGGCCTCTACCTCAGAAGTGCTGGGATCACAGCTGTTTGTCACCACACAGCTTTATGCAACGCTGGGACTGAACTTGGGCTTTGTGCATACTAGACACCAACTCAGCTACATCCTCAGCAAGCTTTTATTTTATTTATAGTGGAAAGAAAAAAAATCAAAGTTTGCCTAACAAATATTTACTCAAACATACCCACATTTTTTTTTATATTTTCTTTTTGTTATAAGAATGGATGAAAAGCATGACTTTTAAAACTTTGTTATCTTTAAAAGGGACAACAAATTATGGGTTTCTGGGGTTTTTCGTTGTTTTTTGTTTTGTTTTGTTTACTTTTTTGCCATTACTTCATTTTCTTTTGAGAGACTATAAATAGACAGAGACAGCCTCCGTCACTGATGTCTCAGAGGAAAGGAGCTGACCAGACATTTTTCTGGCCACAGGTTCTGCCAAGGGACATCATGGGGGAGAAGTGTGTGGGCGGCCATGGAAAGCAGGGAGAGGAACAGATGGTGAGCTAATTTGTATAAATGGCTGGTATGGGTAGAATTTCTTCCCTCCCCTTTCCAAAACGATTCACTAAAACACTACCCCTCTAACCAGTACCTCCAAACTTGGCCTTACTTGATGATATTTTACAGTTGTGGTTATGTTTGAATAAGTTAGTCAGGCGGACCTTTGCCTATAAAGGGGAATTAAGAAAAACGACAACAGATGTTTCATGATGCCCAGGCTAGACCACCAACAGCTGGAATGCAAAAGACGCCTCTACTGTGGCCTCCTGAAGCCGGGTTTACAGGCATGCAGCACCAGGAAGGGCTTTAAAACTGGGAGGAGAGTCAGAGAGTGGAATGGCCTCTGACAGAAAGATGCCTGGTAATAACTATGGATGACGATTCCTGGAAGACACACTGCCTGGCCCGTAAGCTGATTAGAACTGAAGAGATTGTGGAGAGGTTGGAATGTTGCAAGTCCTTGCCCAGTCTTTATCTGCTTTTTTATTGCACACCCTGCTTGGCCTAATAGTTTTGTGACTACTAGGTAAATACTTTAAAATGTACAAACAGACTCCGAACAACCTTAAAAGGCTCAGAATGCCATCAGATAGCATCCGATGCCTACAGCAGAAACGCTCCCACTTTGCCGCAACCTGCCTATTTGATGTTTCCACCAAAGTATTTGAAAAGTGTCACTCCTCATGACTTCCTTTGATCTGTTACTTTAGAAAGAAAAAAATTTCATGAAACCGTTGCCATTGTAGAACCCGGCATTCCGGAGAAACCTAGATGCGTGTTCCAGGGCCATGGTCATTTATACTTTGGTCTGGAATAAACCATCTCGTACCCACTTGAAGGTGAAACCTCTTTTACACTGTCAGAAGGAAGGCAGGGGTCATGTGGCAGGAAGTATGATGGAGGATAGAGAAGCCCCAAGTTAACCCTGAGAGAAAAAAATTGGCAGAGGGGCCGAACACCCAGCCCACCAGGGCTTCATTCACAAAACAGAGCATGCGCAGGCTCTCTGATTTCGGGCAACGGGTGGCGCTAGGAAAAAACGATCCAAAAGCCTTCGCCATCGGATGATTTTGAGCCTCTGACCTGCGCAAGCTCTCTGGCCCACTTGTATTCTGGAGACTGTTTTATGCTTATTTTCATTTGTTTTCCTTCCTTGTCTATTTCTATCACTGTCCACTATGTGTCTGGTTCAATGATTTGTTACTTTACACGAGAATCTGGTAATGGGGGGTTGGGGGGGTTGGGGTAGGGGGTCGGAAAGTTCAATGGTTAAAGTGTCTGTTATGCAAACACAAAGTCTAGAGTTCAAAACCTCAGAACCTGTGAAAATGTTGGGTGGGCGTACTGACAGTTACGGCTTAGCCGTCATTGCAGCCTTGGGAGGCAGAGATGGGGGATCCCCAGAGCATGCTGGTTGGGGAGACTAACCGAATGATTCGAGTTTGGTTGAGGCTCTGCCCCAGTGTGTTAGGTGGGAGAAGGACCGGCACAGACCCACAGCAGCGGTCTCAGGCTTCTACATGCACACTCTCGTACACATGTATACGCATGCATGTAGAAAATGAAGAGCTTGGAAAACCCAGTGGGTGCCACGTGGACTCAGCTCTGTGCCCGTGAGGCTGGTACAGCAGCAGTCTCCAGGCTCAGACTGCCATACGCAGTCGCCTGAGCTTCCCCAGGCAGCAGATTCTGCCTCATGACCTTCAAGAAGAATGAATCCACCTGTGCCACACTGAAGCGACACATTTCTGCCTTTTAAGCCATCCAACTTGTGGTATTTTTGTCACAGCCTACGGAGTAGACAAACACTTGAGGGCAAAGACCGAGCAAGGTGGCTGACTATAGGAGCTTGCTGCCAAGCCTGATGACCTAAGTTCAAGTCCTGGGACCTTTATAAGTATCAACTTCATAAGTCATCCTCAAACTAACACACACACACACACAATTAAATAAGTACATAAATACGTAAGTGCAATAACAGACAACAACAGCATGGTACTGCCACTGGTTAAAGAATAAAGCTAAGGGCTGAGCATTGTGCCTCAGTGGCAGAGTTCATATCTAGTCGGTATAAGGCCCTGGGTTTGATTCATACACAGCAAAACCCAATCAAGGAACAGCATTACCCTTCCCCCCACCCCCACATACACCCAAAGGAAATAACAGGTGTGGTGGCACATACCTGTCATCTCTGTACTTCAGAGGCCAAGTCCGGAGTATTGTGAGTTCAAGGCCAGCTGGGTCACATAGCAAGACCCTGTCTCAGAAAAGGAAGCCAAAACAAGCAATTTTTTTTTTTAAATTTTTAACTTTTATTCATGGCTTCTAGTTTTATCCAGTGTCTAAGAAACCAGAAAAGCATTTGCTGAGAAGCTAGACATGGTAAAGCCCATTCCACCCAAGATCATGAAATAGCAGGCTCAATATCCCATGCAGCCCAGAAGTTTGATTGTGTGTGTTTGGGATAGGGGTGAGATTGGGTTTCTCTGTGTAGTCCTGGCTGGCCTGGACTCAGTCTGTGGAACTGGCTGGCCTCAAACTCGCAGAGATCTGCCTGCCTCTGCTTCCTGAGTGCTAAGATTAAAGGTGAGTCTCATGATGCCCTGTTTGATTTTTTTCTTTTTAATTTAATTTAATTTTTTCTTTTAGTGTGTATCTGTGTGTGTATGTGTGTGCATGCATGCACATGCACCGGAAAGCACAGATGTACTATGGCACATAGGTGAAGTGACGTCAGAGAACAACTCTGTGGAGTCAGTTCTTCACGTCCACCTTTACGCGGTTCCAGGATTGAATTCAGGTCACCAGGGTTACACAGCAAGTGCCCTTAGTTGATGAGCTATCTCTATGTATGTCCTATATGTATATATGTATATATATGTATATAATATGTGTATATAATATATAACAGCTATTTCTCTACAGCAGAGAGTGACCTTGAGTTTCTGCATCTATCGCGTCCGAGTTCTGGGATTATAGGCATGTAGCGTTATGCCTGGTTATCTGGTGCTGGGGATCCAATCCAGTGCTCTGCGCACACAGTGTCCCAGCTTCCCTGCATTCCAGTACCATTTTTTTTTTTCCCAAAGCCTGTCTCCAAGGATGGTTGATCATAGGCCATTTAAAGTGTTGCTAACCATCCTGGACTTCTCCATATAATAAGCTTAACTTGTGTGAATTATTACATTATGTGGCTTATTAAATGCCTTTGCATCAAGAAAGGTCCTGTTATGGCAGAGAGAGCAAGTTTCCTAGGGAGAGCCACAGGGGTCTTCAGGGGGCCTGTGCTGATGAATGCATTCTAATACAATTCTTGTAATGGTTGGCTTTTATTCCCTCCATGCAAGCAAAACCACTTGGGGTTATTTTAGGCTGTGCGTGGGCCTCATTCCTCGTACAGGCTTCTCTGTCCCCTATGGCTCCCTTACTGAAGAGGTATTGCTAAAGAATGAAGATAAGAACTTAATGAACAAGGCTTGGGGAAAAAAAAAATAAGCGTCCCTTTGTCCTCATTTCAATGGCATGTTCCTTGGTGACTGGATCTGGCAGTACCTACATGAACCCTTCTGGGTCATGGTAATTATTTTGCTCTTTGCCTACATCTTGTTAGGTATTGTCCCAGTGTGTGGGGTGGGGTCCTGTTGAGGCAGGCAAGCACCCACATCTGGCTACACACACTCGCATCTCTAAACAATAAGATAGTTGTCACTACCCCTAGCAAAAATGAAATTGAGACAGTTTCTATTCAAGTGTATTATCAACATATCCAACAGAAAAAAAAATCAACAGCTGACCCAGCCTGAACTGGTTTTAGGTACATGGGCAACAAGGTAAAACTGTGAGAACCTTTTAAGGAGGACCCTTTTTACCATCTCATGTCTATGCATAATTGGGTTTGCATGTGATTAAAACCCAGTATATTATGGGAAAGGATAATCAAAGTAGGAAAATGTATGCACGATCTAATCTATCAACCAAAATAGAGAATGAGCCAAGCTTCATCCCTTAGTCCGCAGTTCTTCCTGTTGTTGAACTCTATAAAGAGAAGTAATTGGGACCCTTCAACGTGCTCCCTTGAGTGACTCACTGAGTCATGATGATATTTCCCTTTCTGGTCCATACTATCTGCTCATTCTGAATACAGTTTTCTTGCTACTTTTTCAAATATATGCGAGTCCTATTTTCAATCCTTTGCATAAAAGGCCAAGAAGCTGGGAACAGCTGACCCATGCCCTGACCACTGGTAACACTGTCAGAGATCAGCATCTTTCTCGGGCAGTCTGCTTGAGTCATTGAATAGAGTTATAAAGGTGCTGCAAGGCAAGAAAGCCAGACTGAGGCAAGGGGGTCCCTAGATGAAAGCTCCAGAGCTGGCCCAGTGATGGAGACCACTGGCTGCTCTCACAGAGGGATCCATCAATTCCAAGCATCCCCATGGTGGCTCCCAACTGTCTGTAGCTCCAGCTCCATGGGGTGTGACTCTCTCTTCTGACCTTCATTGGCATGAGGCACACATGAAGTTCATAGACATGCATGCAAGAAAAACACTCAAGTACACAAAATAAATAAACCTGGAAAAGAAAAATCAAAGAATGAAAAGTCATAATTAGATGTTGGACTGTATCGTCAGTACACATCCCACAAATTATAAGTAGAGAGGCTAAAACACTCTCCTGATGATCAGAGAAAACAGGAAGTTACAGATTTTTCAGGGTGACTAGACCACATCAAGATTTGGAAAAATCAAACCATCAACAAGGGCAGGAGAGTCAGGAAGAATTCATCGCCCAAAGGTAGAAGCTCATGAGAACCCCCAATGGTCTATTATTCTCTTGCTTATTGCCAGCACATCTCCCATTTTGTTTTTCTTCCGACCGCCTGTGTGCACACCCTAGTGTGCACACCCATGTGTGCAAGTCTAGAGGCCAGAGGTCAATGTCAGGTGCCTTTCTTAGTCACTTTCTGCCTTTTCTTTTGAGGCAGGCTCTTGTATGGGACCTGCAACTCTGGCTCAGCTAAATTGGATGCCCAGCAAGCTCCAGGGATTCTCCTGTCTCCTCGTCCAGGGCCGGAGTGGCCCTACCACCCCAGGTGCTTTGGTTCTGAGCCCAGGTTTCTTCCCCACATGATCATCTCTGCAGAGAAGCTCCTTTGTGGCTGTGCACAGCTCACTCCTATATCTGTTTGGGAGCTGCATTTTGTAATGGCTGCTGCTACCTGTGTATTTGAATCTTGTGTCTCAAGAGGGGAGATTATGTTGGGTGTTAGAGTTATTTGAATATTCTATTGATTTCTGTTTCTGTTAATAGGCTGGCTGTTCCTGTGTAGTACTCCAAAGTACTTATCTCCAAAAAAGGCAAAGATAATGAAAATAAAACAAAGAAGAGATCATCAAGTCTACAGACAGAAGGAAAGTGTAGGCTCAGGTAGCTTACAAAAGTGTTCCTTATGTGGTCTTCCCTATGCTGTCTGCTCATCGTTTGAGATAGGGACCACTTTGGGGTTTTTTAAAATTTACTCCATGTATCACTGTGTGGAAAAAGATAACTATATATTTCAGAACTTAACACTGTAAAGATAATCTCCCTGGGTAGGCTAAGATGGCTAAGCTTGTAAGACATTTGTCACCAAGCTTTAGTTCAGTCCCCAGGACCAGGATGGTGGAAGGAGAAAAGGATTCCAGAAATTTTAGTTGTCCTTTGTTCTTGCCCTCAAGTGAGCTGTAGTATGTACACACTCCTCACTCTCACACAAGAGATAAATGTAATAAAACAAGAATAGTTGTGCTACAAAATGGTATTTTCCCTTGATCATAAAAACTTATATGGATAGCTAAATGGAAAACTGCTCCTTGTCTTTAACTCAGTTGAAAGTTGTAAAAATAATGTTTAAGGTAAGTGTGCCCAAGCTTGTGTGTGTGCATATCTCTGGTGTGTGTGTGTGTATGTACATTTGTATGTGTGCATGTGTCTGTGTGGTATGTGTGGATATAGTATGTGTCCATCCATGTGTGTGCATGTATAGCGGTGTGTGTGTGTGTGTGTGTGTGTGTGTGTGTGTAGAGTGTGTATTTGTGTGTCTAGTGTGTGCATATATTTATGTGAATGAACACACGTGTGTCTGTGTGTCTGTGTGTATGTCAGTAGTGTGTGTGTTCACATAGCAAACACTTTCTTGTGAGAGCTGAATTAGAACATGTAGGAGATACTTTCCACTACTAATTACAGATATCTGCAATAATTAATGTTTGGAAGAAAGAATTGTATTTTGCTTCATCTTTGCTCCTTCAGAAATGGAAATAATAAAAGCTTGTAGAATTCTGAAAATACAAATTTATATAATTATCATCACAAAATGAGGCCAAAAGCCTACTGAGATCTAATGAGGTTGTTGCGGCTATAATTATCTAGTTAATTAATGCAATTCAGTCACCTAGACACTGTTACTGCACATCAGGTATGTGCACGCACTAGCCCAGGCTCCAAAAGCACAAAGATGAGCCATGGTCTCTCACTTCAGAAGGTTGTTAAAAGCAGAGAGGAAGATCCAGCTATAGGGCTGTGGACAGTGACTAGCAGCAGCGTGCCAGAAGTAGAGCAAAGCAGGGATGTCCCAGGAGTGGAGGTCAGCATCTCCAGCCTCCTGGCCCCCAGATCTGGCGAACCCAAGTCTCAGGCTCTAACCCAGAGCAAACTCCAGACCCAAGTCCACTTTTAGCTGCATCTTCCTGTTGTCCAACGCCTGGCTTTCTGCTCAATCCCAGCTCAGGGACTCTTCCCGCATTGAAGAGTCACTCAGTCTTGTGGATTATACTTCTCTCAGCACTTGCCCTCTTTCTCCCCAATGTCGGCTTTGGTCTTGATGCTTGTCATCTCTGGGGTTCTATGAACACACTCTCCTACTGGGTCTCTCTGTGTCCTGTGTCGAGCTGTTCCCGTACAACTTTCCATTAGCAAAGGGCTCTGCTTTTAAAGTATTCTATCCACATTGCCAGAACCTTCTACGATCCTCACTGCCTACACATAGTGTAAACCCCAAACCTGGATGTACCTCTGAGTCCGTAGTGAAAGCTCTTTAAGATTGGCCAGGCAGTGGTGGCTCACGCCTTTAATTCCAGCACTTGGGAGGCAGAGGCAGGTGGATTTCTGAGTTCAAGGCCAGCCTGATCTACAAGTGAGTTCCAGGACAGCTAGAACTACACAGAGAAACCCTGTCTCTCGAAAAACAAAACAAACAAACAAACAAACAAAAAGATTTTTATTAGTATATATGAATTATGTATAATAATAGGTTTCACTATATTTCATATCATACATCTGTATAGTGTGCTTTGATCCTACCCACCCACCCCACTCCCCTTCCATGTGCCCCCATTCAAGCTAATCTCCACCTTCTTCCCTGTGAGCCCCCCTTCTACTTTCACATCTTTCTATGTGACCCAGCGAGTTTCACTGAAGGCAAATTACTGTGTAAGAATCTTATCCCCGGGTTCAGGACCAAACAATGTCTGTCCCTTCCTCATGGGGGTCTCAAATGACAAACCAAAAGCATGAGCCTACCAAAATTCACCCTGGAGAGCCAATGAATATATTGGGCTGACTTACAAAACATGAATTAGAGGTTGATGACAGGACTGAGGGTGACCCCATAGCAGTCTCACTGGTGGATGGTGGCTTCCCATAGCTGCATACATGGTGCCCTCTTTTCTTGGTCTCCTCAGCTTATACATTCCAGCCCCTTCTAAGACTCCAAAGCCACATGCAATGAGGGCAAAATTTGATACAGATGGTGGGAGGAGTGGCTGGAACCTCAGGTGAGGGTCAAATGACCACCCAACCCTTCCTTCTTAAGGGAACGTCAGTAGTCAAGGAGTCTCCCTGTAATGATCCTGTGCAAGCAGACACAATTTGTCTTATGTTCAACCCAGAGGGTGCTGCCACACAAGTTATTTAAAGGAACGTGTGTAAGAGGGGCTGTTTAGAGGAGAATGAGCATTTTACCAATAGCTACACCTCTGGAGAAAATGTCTGTCCCTTCCCCAACAACTTGCTTATAGATTCTTGGGGAGGGGCGGGACCTTTAGAGCCCCACCCTGATCCATGATGGGATGTTGACAGGCCCAATCTTGTGCAGGTCTCAATAGGGAATTTCCTTTAAACATCAATTCTTTCTGAAGCAAAATTTCCAGAAGTGGGCCTGGCCAATCTGTGTTAACAGTTTCTCCAGATGGCTCTGTCCTGGCAGCCTCGTGGGAAAGCAGGGTTTTGGAGTCACAGTGGGAAACTCAAACTTAGCACACAAGGTCTTTCATGTGACTCTTCCTTGGTACACGCCCTACATAGTCAGACTTGTAACTCATCAACTGTGTCATTCCACAGTGTTCTGGAACTACCCTTCTTCCTATCCACCTCGGGAATCATGCCCTAAGCCTTCTTTGATATTCTCCCATCTCTCATTTGAGTGGCCCCGACTTCTCAGCCCTATGTAAATCCCCTGTCACTATGTTCGTCTGTCTCAATCCGTCTGTTTCTCTTGCTGAACTTCTACTCCTTTGGGGTGGGGCTGCAAATTACTCATGTTCTTAATTGTAGTACCCACCCTTGTTCCTGATTCATAGCTGGCACATTACATAAATACATGAATGAGCAGAGAGCTTGTTATACCAAGACCAGACATTGGCTGTGTAAGAAGTGGTTCCTCTTGAACTGAATGCTTAGAAAGTTTCTAGTAGATTCTAGTGAGTCTAGCTAGCACAAGCTCATTAGCATAGAGTTGATAGGGAACCCGAAATATACAAATGCTTCTCCATAAATATAATTGTTGCTTTTCCTCAGTGTGGGGTTGATGGACTCATTAAACATTTAGATTAATGTAATCTTTGGGAGATGGCCAATGTTTTTATTTTTCGTTTGCTTTGGCATTCATTTAAGGATTTGCCATATAAAATATACACAGAGTACATTTTTATTTTTCCCCAAAGTAGACCTTTTTTTAATTTTATGTTTTTTTCTAATAAAAATATTATAAAACCCCAACCACTATGCAAGAAATCAACATTTAATTGTACTATTTTACTGTAGCATATAAACTGAAATGAAATTTTAGTTACAGATTTAGTTTTTTTATTTATTTTTGATTATGTGTTTGTGTTTGGGCATGGGACTGTATGAGTGCAGATGTCCTCAGAATCCAAAAGAGAACACAAGATCTTCTGGGGCTACAGGTGGAGTCAGTTGTGAGCTGTTCTTAACCACTGATCCATCTCTCCAGCTCCTTGAGATGAAATGATTGTAGACTCTTGCAATGATTGAAGTGTTGTCAAGTTGGTGGATCCTGGAATTACTTAGAAGACAAGCTTTCAGTCATGTTTCTGGGCATGCCTGTGAGGGATTATCATAATATGTTAATGGAATGGGAAGATGCATTGAGCTGTGAGTGGATCCCCGCTCCCCAGGGGTGGAATCCCTGACTATAGCAACAGGAGCATCATTGTTCCCTGTTCCTGATTAAGGACACTATGTGACCTATTGCTTCAAGCTTCCATGACTTCCACACCATGACGGGCTGAACTGTGAGCAAAAGTCAACTCTTTCCCCCTTGAGTTGCTTTTATCATAGCAACAGACAATATCTTCTATATTTATTTGCTTTTCCTTATTTTTCTTTTGATAATAAGCACTTGCTTTTACTTCTGTGACCCTCCTTTTCTGTCCACATGGTTCATTTTGATGGCAAGAGTGGTAGGGAGGGTATCTAGACTCAAGCTTAGCCAAGTGGAGCTACAATATAGGGCTCAAGAAAAATATTTGTTCCAAGTTGGCCAAGAGTTCATCCTGCATCTCTGTTGTTGGGGTTCTGAAAAAAACATCTGTACTCTTCGCAGTCATGGCTGACTACCTGGGAGAAGCCACCCATGGTTGTCAGTACGAGTAAAGCTGTCAGAGAGACAAAGCCAACAAGGCCAACAAAGCCAAGAGAAAGATTGCATCTTTGGCCGTGGGGTGTGGCCCAGTCAGTAGAGTGCTTGCCTAGAAGACACCAGGACATGAGTTCCATTTCCCTGCACCAAATAAACCAGACATAGAGGTGCATGATCCCAGCACTTGTGAGGTAGAAGTAGGAGGATAAGAAGTTTAAGATAATCCTTCGTTACATAGAAAGTGCAAAGCCAGCTTTGGTTACATCAGATCCTGCCCCAAAACAAACAAACAACAAAGTATGGTGTTTGAATAAGGATGCTCCTCATAGGCTCATGCATTTAAATAGTGCCACTAAGAAGTGGCACTATTTGCAAGGATTAGAAGGATTAGGAGATGTTGCCTTGTAGGAAGAAGTGTCACTGAGGATGGGCCTTACAGTTTCAAAAGCCCATGCCAGGCCCATTTTGCCCATCTCTCTGTGTGTGGATCAGGATGTAGCTCTCAGCTACTTCTCCAGCACCATGCCTGCCATGCCTGCAGCCATTGTCATGATACATGACTCATCCTCTGAACCTAAAGCAAGCCTCCAATTAAATGCTTTTTTTTTTCTTTTTTGATAAGAGTTGCCTTGGTCATGGTCTCTTCACAGCAATTGGACAATGACTAAGACACAAACCAAAAGAAAAGGTCAGATTCTGAAACCACCTTTGAGGCTTTGTTTCCAGCTATCCCGCATGCTATGTTCCTACCAGAATTTATACTTGCTCCAGCTATATGTCCTCAAAAGAAAATAATTCCTTTTTTTTAAAAAAAATTCAGTTCTGCGTGTGTATATCTGAGTGGTGTGCATGAGGCTGCGGAGTGTCATTCTTGACCACGCCCTAGTCTGTTTAGGCAGGGTCTTTGAACTAAACCTAACTTGTCTAGCTAACTGACTTGGTCTGAGGGCCCCATCTCTCCTTCCCAAGTTCTGGGATGCCAGGCAGCTGTTACTCTTGCCTGGTTTGTCTTAGGGATCCAGACTCGGGTCGTCATGCTTGCACAAGGTGAGCTACCTCTTCTGCCTTCTTTTTTATTCTTAAGATGGTCTATAGTTGGTTTGTGTTTGTTTGTTTGTTTTTGCTCACTTACTATTAAATATATCATGTCCACTAAGACAGTATACCAGACTTTATGTAACCATTGAGTTTGGTGTTCTCCAGAAGCAGTATAGGGGATTCCAGTGTGGGCTTTGACGCCATAAGGTTAAGTCACAGAACTTAACTTGTTCATTACAGGAGTACTCAGTATTCTTCGTACTCTTGATATTCATTTCCTCATATACATATGATGTCCCTCCTACAAAGCTTACTGTCTTGTGAAATATTCTAGAACACCCAACTGATACACTGTTAAAGCAATCAACTGACATAAAAGGATTTTCATTCCCTGAATATGAATACTATTGAGGCACAGACTGCATCAGAGGCTGGGCTAGGCAAAAATTAAAAATGTAAATGAAAGATAAATAAGTAGGAGACAGTTTGATCAACTTTATGTTGATTAACCCCCAAAGGAGAGTTGAATCCATCATATTACTATGATTAGCTTCATCTCTAATTGGGATACTTGTTCCTAAAATGTTAGGATCGCTACAAGATGTCAAATTACCAAAAGATGAAAATAGACGTACCAGAAAAAAAAAAGTACTCACAGTCAGTCCTGCTTGTCGTACCAGAACCAAAAGGAGAGTCCTGAGTGTGTTATATCTTCCATTTTTAATTTTTAGTACGACGGACTTTATACTCCAGGGGGCTCCATGGAGACAGGCTCCCATACTATGGAGCACACTCTGGTCCTGTGCCTCTCAAGCTGTAGCATTTTTCTAGGTATCGTGTGTGATGAAAGCGGAGTTCCTGGGCACGAAGGGCAAGGCCTTCACAGCTGACCTAAGTGTTCTTTGCGAGTGTGATTTGAAGATAACGACCTAAGACAGAGGCGGAAGAAAAGCAATGGAAATTTAAGAATCTGACCCACGTTAAGATTGGGAGTCGTCCTTGATAAGAAAGGCAGAAAGTGTTACATGGAATGAACATGTTGGGATAGCCACTTTTGGGGTGGGGGTGGGGCTCTCTGCTGTATGGGGCTGTTGCTTTAGGCTTCAGTAAATCAAAAAATTAGGCCGTGGTGGAATCTCAAAACAAACAAACAAACAACCAAACAAAAAACTAATGATGCAGTTCTTTATTTAAAATGTTTTCAGTGTGTGTGTGTATGTGTGTGTGTGTGTGTGTGTGTGTGTGTGTGTGTGTGTGTGTGTGTACATGCATACAGGTGTCTGTGGAAGCCAGAAGAAAGTGTCAAAGTACCTGGAGCTGGGGTTATAGGTAATTATGAGCTACCTAACATCAGTACTGAATAGGAGTCAGGTCTTCTACAAGAACAGCAAATGTTTTAAACCAGTGAGCCATCTCCCAGACCCTGATTTTATTTAAATTAGATTTATTAAAATAAATTAATTAAATAAAATATAGTAAAATTATTGGAGGTATTCTTGGGCATTTTTGCCTCTCAAATGTCAAGACTGCCATATTTATATTTATATTTATGTTCAAGTCATCTACAACTAAAGAAAGTCATTCCAACTTACTGTTTGTGTTTCTTCTTTCAAACCTGTACTTTCTCCTCTGGATACTCATATGTATTAATGTTAACAGCCTGGGCTAGGGAGATGGCTCGGCAGTTAAGAGTACCTGCTACTCTTGTAAAGAACCCAAATTCAGTTCCCAGGACTAGATATGGGCAGCGCACCTGTAACTCCACCTCCATACTTTTTTGGCTTCTGCAGGCACTGGACTCACATGCGCAAACTCAGAAAGCACACTCATATACATAATCAGAAATAAAAATAAATCTAGAAGAATAGGCAAGATTATTTTTAAAACTTCAAACTATCTTAATGGCTTTCTTCTAAAACAAATCAAGCTTACTCAACACAGTTATCCTAAATGAGTTCTGTGTTTATACAGTATAATTTCATGGGCTTTGAATTTGTGTAGCTTTTTATTAGTGTTTCATCAACCAACTCCCAATTAGATTGTTACAAAATGAACACACATGGACTTTAAAATTATGTAATATAATAATGAAAAATTGAATAATCTCTCCCTCTAATCCTAACCCTCTAAGCTTCCATTGCTTGGTGTGAATCTTCTATATCATTTTTATGCTAATAGCATATATAAACATATCCACATACAGATCCCACCCTTCCTTTCTCTCTTCTTCATCCCCAGTCCTTCTTTGTGCATTTTGCCAAATATTAGCTCATACTGGAAATACAAGTTCATAATCTGATGGCCTATGTTGTAGGCACAGCTTGGGAAATATGTTATTTGCTGGATACTGGGAGATTTTAACACAGAAACCCTGGGTATCTTATTCTATGTGGCTTTATGGTGATAGTATTGTTAATGTTGTATGGGCTTTTCGATTCAGTTGTGCCCAAAGTCCCAATCTCAAATGCTATATGCTCTAATGTGTATCATAGCAAGATCAGAATACTTCAAGTCTAAAGTCCTGCAAATCCAATATCCAGTCGGGTTTGAATGGCATAAATTGGTAATCCAATACTTAGGTGGCAGGGGCTGGATGTATCAGGAGTTCAAGGCCAATCTCAACCATAATACATATCAAGTTCACAGAGGTACACACTTCCCTGTATCAAAAACAACTCCCCCTCCATGTACACAAAATATTTGGGATTACAGGGTTTGGAATTAAATGTCAATTCAACATGATTCCTGTATTACCTAGTATGCATTCTTTCATTGATCCATCTTTCAATATTTATCACTCATGACCATTTGAGTTTATATCTAATACTCCTTAGTAACATGGTGGGTTTTTAAATTTATCTTTATTGTGGCATTATCAATCATAATCAGTTGCAGGTAACCCGAATTTCATACTACAGTGACTTAACTACTAGAGGTTTAATTTTTTTCCATATAAGTTTGGAGGGTGGTAATCCAGGGCTACTAAGGCATTTCATGGTCATGAAGGAACTACATTCCTTCTAACTACCTTTCTTAGGAGTGCCTTCCAGTCCCACAGTCTGTGTCTCAATTGCTGTTACTCTTGCTGTGATAAAACACCATGATGAAAAACAACTTGAGGAGAGAAGTCATTTTTCTAACGGTTCCATATAGTAGTTCATCATTAAAAGCAGTCAGGGCAAGTACTTAAACAGGACAACAACCTGGAAGCAGGAGCTGATGCAGAGGCCATGGAGAGAAACTGCTCACTGGCTTGTTCCTTCTAGCTTGCTCAGCCTCCCTTCTTACAGAATTCAGGACCACCAGCTCTGGGTTGGCATCAGCCATAATGGACTAGACCCCATAATCACCCCACAAATCACCCATTAAGAAGATGTCCTATTGTCTACCAACCAAATCTTACGAAGGCATATTCTCAATTGAGAAGCCTTCTTCTCTGGTGACTCTAGCTTGTGTCAATGTGACATAGAACTAGCCAGCACTGTCAGCTTACCATCTCCGATGGCTGAAGATGTCATGTCCCCTTATCTACCTCCAGGTAGGAAGTGGAGGCTCTAGAGCAAAATGACTTTCTCCTAAGTGACTCAGCCCACTTTATAGATTTTTTTTTCCCCTAAGTTCCACCCAAGTGGCTTTACTGACACCTCATTGACTACAGCTTACTGGCCACACCCATCTGTAGGGGAGTTTGCAGAAGGCAGTGTCCTGGTTTCCCTTCTATCGCTGTGATAAAACACGGACCAAAAACAACTGAGGAATGGGAAGGATTTGTTTCAGTTTCCACTCCCAGGTCAGAGTCCATTGCTGAGGAAAGCCAGGGTAGAAACTCAAGGCATGAACTCAAAGGCAGGTTTGCTATACCCGTGTAGTATCACCTGCTCACAGCAGGAACCATGGAGGAACATTACTTGTTGGCTTGCACAGGCTTGTGCTTAGCAAATGTCTTATACAGCCCAGGACTGTATGCCTATGGAATGGTACCACCAACAGAGTGGGCTTGGCTCCTCTCTGGCATTAATTAACCATCAAGATAATCTCCTTATAGGCTAGTTTATCTATGTAATTTTCCCATCATTGCTTCCCTCTCAGATGATTCTAGCGGGTGTTCAGTTGACGGTTAAAGCTAACTAAGGCAAGTGGTATGTTTCTAGGTTCATTGGCACCAGAACAAAATCTAATTATCAAAGCCTAACTGTCAGTCTCAGTGCTTCATCCCTGTGGGTTAATGAATGAAAGAGATTGCTAACTGTCCCTCAAGATCCAGCCTTATTTCCTTCTGATTCAAGAGAGGCCCCCTGAGGTTTATCTAGTGTGGTGGTTTGGATAGTAATGGCCCATAGTGAATGGTACTATTAGGCAGTGTGGCCCTGCTAGAATAGATGTGGTCTTGTTGGAGGAAGTATGTCACTGAGGGGCCAGGTTTTGAGGTTTCAAATGCTCAAGCCATCCCCAGGGTGGCATTCTCTTCTTGCTGCCTGCCAATCTAGTTGTTGAACACTTGGCTCCTTCTCCAGCACCATGTCTGCCTGCATGCTGCCATGCTTCCTGCCATGATGATCATGGACTAAACCTCTGAACTATTATCAGGCCCAACTAAATGTTTTCCTTTATAAGAGTTGCTATGGTCATGGTGTCTCTTCACAGCCAATAGAAATCCTAACTAAAACACCAGCTCACAGTGGTACTTGGGACAGAGGTTAAACTTTGACATTTTCTGATTTGGTTTTTTGTCTTTTTATTTTTTTAATTCGCCAAACTTAGAATGTATTGTCTTTGTCATTTTTTTTTCTCGTTTTTCTTTTCAGTAGCCGAGGATGACCTTGACCTCTTATCATCCTGCCTCTACTTCTTGAGTGCTCGAATTCCAACCTGTGACATGACACTGAGTTTTGTGTAGCACAGGGCATGGAACCCAAGGCCTCAGAGATACTAAGTGACCATTTTGCCCCCTGAGTCACTCAGCTGCTCCCTTCACCAGCATTTTCATCTCTTTCAGATTTACCAAAATGGGATTTGTAAATGCCATCCATACCTTAAGAGCATGAGGCAAAGTCTGTGTATATACATGTCTGTCCCGGCTGTGTATAGACATGTCTGCAGCCTCCATTTTAAGTACTTGGGGTATTTTAGTGAAGAACTTTTCACATTTTATTTTTATTTAGTATATGACTGTTTTGCCTGCCTGTATGCTGTGCAGCTCCAGGCAGGTTTGGTGTCTACAAAGCCAGAAGAGAGTTCCCTAGAACTGGAGCTGCAGGCTGTTGCAAGTCGTCGTCATGTGGGGTCCGGGGAACTCAACCTGGGTCCTCTGGAAGAACAGCTAGCGCACTTAACTGCTGAGCCATCTCTCCAGCCTCCCCCCCCCCAATTCTAAGTTTTAATGAGTAACGTATGGTAATTTCTAAGAAAATGTGAGTACTCTCCACACTATTTAATGTGTCTGCTTTCCTATGACTTTGGCTTTGTTTTTTTTTTTTTTTTTATAAACATAATTTTTCTGGGTTAGGGAGAGGCACAGTCAGTACAGTGCTAGCCGCAAGAGTATTTTGGTAGCCTGAGTTAGGATCCCAGCATCCCCAATAGAAGACTGAGTGTAGTGGCTAACACCCATAATCCCCTTCTTCCAGCACTGGAGAGTGGAAAAGGGGCTGGGGGTAGATCCTTGGAGCTCACTGGCCAGTCAATGTAACAGAATCTGTGAAGCTCATCGAGAGACTGTCTCAAAAACCAAGAGTAATAGAAGACACACTGTGTCAATCTCCGGTACACACACACACACACACGCACGCACGCACGCACGCACGCACGCACTCACACACACACACACATACACACACACATTTTTCTTCTATTCTTTAACTTAAAAAGATTTCTAGTCGGTGAAATTGAACTGTTCATGTTGTTCATGTAATCAAATCTTTCCACTGGACTTCCGTATCACTTACAGTTGTTAAATTGGTGCAGAGTGTGGGAACCAGCTGCAGTTAAACTTAAATCAGAGGGGACTTAGGAGAGGTCACAAGAAGCACAGGTCCTTGCAATGTGGGGAAGCAAGCAGACTTGGAAATTACTAAGAGCAAGGCATTTGGTTGATCTGAGCTAACAGGAAATTGGGGTGTCTCGAGTGACCAATGAACCCAGACTTATCAAGTGAACCCCATTAGCCCACCTTTGTTTTCCTTCTGCTTCTAGCGGGTTGTCTCTGCAAGATGTTTTGACTGATACCCTCTGCCTCTATCTTTGGAGAAGCGTGGGCACAAGGGGTGCCTATGTAAACAAGGTGGTCAGAAATGGCTTGGCAGGAAGTGTATGGGGAGTTCTCTGTGCTGCTGGGGCCAATGCAGCAGCACACTGGCTGATCAACTTTGCTAGCAGCAAACAGGAAGTAATGGAGATCCTAAGCAAGCAAAATGTTTGGAGAGTCTGAAAAACAAGCATAAATAACATCTCCAACAAGTGCTGGGAGCTTCCAGACGTTTCCAACAGTTACTGCCTTTGAAGGCACAGGACAAGCTTAGCTATATGAAACAGAACATTAGCAGTTTCCTCATGTCTTTGAAGTTTTTACATTTCTCTTTCTCTCCCTCTTCCTCTCTCTCTCCCTCCCTATCTCTCTGTGTATGAATGGGTGCATGTGGTATGTATACATGTGTGCCAAAACACATATGTGGAAGTCAGTCCTCTCCTTCAGCTGGGTGGGTTCCAGGGATCTGAGGTGATCGGGCTTGTCGGATGTGCCTCTGCTTGCCGAAGCATCTTGCCGCCCTTGCCCTCTTCCTGCCAATGCTTTTTCATATGTGGAGGCCACATACGACTAAACCACAGAGGCTTCCGAAGTGGAAAGTACAAAATGGTAGCATACCGGTCAGCTCCAAGGCCTCCACGAAAGATTTACTGACAATCTGTCACTTGGCACAGCCTAAAAATCTTCAAATAGGAAAGCCTTGTCGTAGGAATTACCTACATCTGACTGTCCTTCCAGCTTGTCTAGAGGTTAGTGTCATGGTGGGTCCAGCCGACTGTGAGAGGCATCATTTCTAGACTGGTGAAAGGTAACTGTGCATGAGAGCAAGCCAGTAAACTTGTCCTGGGGTTCCCATTTTGAAGTTTCTGCCTTGAATTCCTGCCCCGACTACCCTCAGAAATGACTGTGACCTGAAAGCATAAGTCATATATACCATCTCCTCTCCAACCCGCTTTTGGCTGGAATGTTTTATCACAGCAACAGAAAGAAAAACAGAACACTGCATTTTGTCTATTTTTTTTTTTAAATAGCCATACTAGAATACCCAGTCTTTTTTTTTTTTTTTAAGAGCAGAAAATTATTTATCTGCTTTGTCCCACGAGGCTTGGTCTCAGAACTCTAGCAAGAGGAGTTGAAGAAACGAGCAAAAGGCAGACATAAATACAATGAAGCTGGGATCAGGTAGGCTTCCCTAACTGCGATGGCCACAACCTGGAACCCTATTCAGCTTATGTCTTAGGCACAGCATGGGAGGAGGGGTTAGCTAGTTAATGCAGAGACTCCTAATGGGTCAAGTGTTGAGAACAAGTGACTGTTGAGTGCCTACCCTAATTTGGATAGGTATATCAACTCTGTCCCTTCCCTAAGGCTCAGGGAACATTTTGGATGAAGGAGTAGAAAGAATGTCAGTCTAGAAGATGGCAAAGAATTCTGGGAACTAGCATCTTCTGGACATCACATGAACTCATTGGTACTATGGTTACATGCACAAGATCAAACCAACAAGATGTGTTCACATTCCAGCAGTCAGCATTGATTAAACTCAGAGGGTTACAAAAATCAAATAAATGAAAAAGGGAAGGAGCCAGTGAGGGACTATTTGGAGGTATCTGAAGGAAAGATGTGAGGAATTGGGGGTAGATATGATCAAATAAATTATATAGAAAAAAATAAAGAGGGCTGGAGAAGTGGCTGAGTGGTTAAAAGCACATGGTGCTGCTCTTGCAGGGGACCCACGTTCAGTTCCCCGCACTCATATCAGGTAGTTCCCAACTGTTTGTAATTCCAGTTCCAGGAATCCGCCAATCTCTTCTGGCTTCTGTAGGTTCCTCATGTGTGACACATACATTGAGACACATACACCTAAAACAAATAAAAAAAATGAATAGATAAATCTTTAAATGAAATACAGAAACACACTCAAAGACAATAGCATTAATCATTCATGAGTGTGGAGCCCTCAAAGCATAGCTTAACAGTTCTGCCTCTCCATATCCCTGGGGGTTTAGTTTCCACTTTGGAGGATATCCTCAAACAACAGCACTTAAACAAAGAAACACAGATTTCAAATTTCTCTTGGGGGAGGGGGAAGGCTCTGGTAACATCAGGCTTGCATTCCCACATAGCAACGGTTAGTTACTGCCTTCTGTTGGGTGTGGGCGCTATGTGTTGCCACATCTTTCTGGTGGCCCGCATCACCCATCACAAACCAAGCCAGAACTGGAAGTTTCTGATCCTTGGGTTGGGATGTAGTCCAGTTGGCAGAATGCTTGTCAAACAGGCATGAAGCCTGGATGTAATCCTCACCATCACATAAATGGGGCATCATGGCACACACCTGTTGTATTCATAGTGAAGTGGAGACAAGAAAGATCCTAGATTTAAGGTAGTCCTTGGTTACACAGCGCGGTCTCCATTAGACACTGCATAAACAAACAAACAAACAAACACTAAAAGCTTCTGGCCTTTGCTGTAACTACTTCCTGACAATTGCACAAGACCAGAATATTGGAAAATATTTTTAGGGACCTCCAGTCTGAGCTGCGCTTGGTGACATTTCAAAGTCTCTTGATGCTATGCTTAGGAGAACTTTGGAAGGACTTTTTTTAGTCTGACTTAACTCCCTTTAACTGCTGAAAACAACCTTATCTGCCTACACTGAGCCATAGCTTGATGTCCTGTCCAAAGTGGTCTCTCTGTCCATTCCCCGACACATGAAAAGCGGTCACGGGAAAACCGTTTAGCAGCTTCTAAAACGTGTGTGGGGGAACCAGCAACAAGGCATCTCAAAGAAGACCCACTCTTCTGGCTTGACTGCTGTGAAGGAAACATCTCACACCCTTCCCTTAGGGCTGCTTAGTCTGAGCAGTGGTGACTGTGCTCCATATTAACTGCTGCTGCTGCTCTTCTGTAGGGATCAGGGCCCATGGGAAGGCTGCTGCTTCTGCTTTCTACCTGTGAACTACAGAAAGAATGTATCCACCCTGGATGCCACTGTAGCTCTGAACAAAGCAGATGTCCAATCAAAAGATCCTTGGAGCCAAATATGAGTAACTATGGCCCAGGAACACAGACTGAAGACTTCAATTACCATTAAATTTGTGTTGCAAGGTAGTAACAGTCTCAGGATGGTTTTATAGTAACAGAACAAAGGAAGTCGTAAATTAATTTTTTTTTTTTTTAATATACACTGGTGGAAACATCAGAGATGTGGCTTACAGCAAAGTGGAGGAAATGTCTGTTAGGCCTCAGATGGTATCTCAGTGACACCCATAGCCTTTTGTGGTTGATGGACACTGGTGATCTATTAAGTTAATATATTCTAAAAGGTTTCACCTGTTAGTTACAGCATGTTAGGACACACCAGTCATGGACAAAGGAATGGCTATATAGGAGGCTAAAGATAGCCCTAAGTAAATTGTAATTAGGCTCTAGACCCATTACATTCCAACCTCTCACAGTCAGTGAAGTTCTAATCAGTTAGCCAACCTTCTAGAAGGTTCCATGTAAGATGCTGCTCTTTTCAGAAAGTTCAGTTCTCGCAGCCAAAACATTTTTTCCCCTAGTTCTTTTGATGCGTTCCAAGCTGCTTTGGGATACGCTTGAGTATGCTTAGAGGTATCTGCAAACTTCTGTAGCACCCTCTTTCTCAGGGTTCACTTTGTATCACATCCTCTTTGGCTGTCTTCATCTTAACCACTGAAGGGAAGAGGGCAGTCTCCCCTCCCCCAGGCCGGGGGATGGCCTTGGCTTCAGCTCAGGTCTTGGATTCTTGCACCTTCTCTTCTTGGGGGCCTCCCTCCCTCCCTTCCTTCCTCTGTCTCTTCCACTCCGTGGCTGAACCACCTATTTTGTTCAAGTGTGACTGTTCTGTTTTCCGACTTTTCCACCCGCTTCTCACAGTTCTCAGCACTTTTCTGTGGCTTTTTTTTTTTTTTTTTGAGACAAGGTTTCTCTGTGTAGCCCTGGCTGTCCTGGAACTCGCTCTGTAGAACAGGCTGGCCTTGAACTCAGAAATCCGCCTGCCTCTGCCTCCCAAGTGCTGGGATTAAAGGCGTGCGCCACCACCGCCCAGCTTTTCTGTGTCTCTTAATGCAATCTGTTCCCTACTCACGGGCAGAACTCGGAGCTCACACCCCATATCTAGCCTTTGCCCCACTATATTTAGGGTCAGCATAGTCTCTACCATACAGAATAGGTGAGAAATATTTTTCTGTCAAATGACTAACAATAATAAGAGGAAAATCAATATTTTACCCCTCAGGTCAGCTTACCACCTGGTAACATAATATTCTGCATTGGATAGCACATCCTTTCTTAATGTATTACGATGGTCTCATATAAGCAAACCTAGATTAGCCTGTTCAAAATATACCCTCCAGTGCAGTATGGAATAGTGTATGGGGGTGACCAAACACTTCGGATGAGATCGGAGGCCTGGTCTTCAGAAGGGAATTTAAGTCTAGTAGGCTAAACCTGTCCAAGAGCCCTATGGCTTAGAAGGTCACAGTCCGTATAAGGAAATCCTGTTGCGCTGCTCAATGGACCTGTTGCAATACGACCTTCTAAACACTGATATTTCTACACATAGACTGGTGCTGCTGTTAGCCTTGGCTGGAGAAGTTTCTCTCTGCACTGGTTAGCAGTTAAAGTAGACACAAACCTGGTCAGAGGGCTGAGGAGAAGTGACTACTGAATGCTCAGCCTAAGATGGTCCATCTATGTGGACCCTCATCACTCCACAAGCTCAGGGAGCATCATGGCTAAGGGGATGAGGAGAATAGAAGAACCAAAAGATGCTGTCTTCTGGACACGATATGGATTTTGCAGTTATGGTGACCTGCCTTTCAACAGGCCAAACTGATTGGATTCAGTGGATTACAAAAAAATAAATGAAAAAGAAAGGTAGAGGGGGAGAAAGAAGAGGAGGAGGAGGGGGAGGAGGAGGAGAGAGGGGAAGAGGAGGAGGAGGAGGGATACATTGGGATATCCAGGAAAGCTAGAGAGCAGGTTCTGGGTAAATTCAATCAAGATACAGTGTTTACATGTATGGAATTGCTAAAGAATAAATAAAAGGCAAGTCTGTTGGGAAGGAAAGCTATTAACTTTCCAGGTTCCTGCTGATGAGAAAGTAAATTCTCAGGTTCTACTGCACATTGATTTTGCATAATCCTCTGGGAGATGACCCAGCAACATACTTTAAGCTTTCCATGTTACTCTTGATGTATTCAAGTTTTAAAAGTATTGCTTTTTAAGTCTGAGATGTAAAAAACACATATCTTCTTTTTTTTCTTTTCCACTAGAAAAAGTTGTTGTCAAAGCTAACAGTACTACACAGAAGGAAATTCATTATCACTCCAACCAGAATAGAGGCCACCTGCAGAGTCTATTTTGTAGAACACAACCTCTGGGACGCTGGCCTTTCTGAAAGGCCTGAGACAATCTCACTACTCTTGGAGGAAGTTTATCATCACCCCAAAACCCAAATAAAGGCCATTTGTGTAGACTATGTAGAGCATAACCTCTGGGAAGCTTGCTTTTTAATTTTTATTGTTTTACATTTCCTTATGAGGGGGAGGACGTGTGCAAAATCAAAGAACAACTTGTGTGTGGGGGGGTCTTTTTCATTCCTTCCAGCATGTGGATCTCAAGGGGTCAAACCTGGGTAGTGAGTGCAAAGCACCTTTACTTGCTAAGCCATGTCACTGATCCAACACTTGCCTTTCTTGAAGACACACAGGAATCCCAAAACCCCGAAGAAGGTGGGTTCGTTGTCATTGTCTAACCTAACGTTTTGGATCCTTGCCTTTCTTAAAAGCAGTGGCCCATCATTTTGGAGAGCTTGCAAACTACAATGTAATAGTATAACTGACATAAATTCCAGGACACAAACCTTCGTCCATCCCTTTTCTGACTGCTCCTCTATAATAGGGAGTAATAGGGGGCATGCCGCTGACCACGTTTCCAATTAGCTCTTCACACCACAGTAGAAAGCCTTCTGTTCATAAAGTCAAGTTAGCAGAGAAGGAACACGCTCACACCCACCACCACCAAAAAGCCAGCCAGCCTCCTAACTAAGTCACTGCCAGACTTCTGGGCTTTCACTGGCCAGAAAACGCGAAATGGAGTCTTCGCCAGTCGGAAGCGGAGCCGCGACCCACAGCTGCACGCCGCTGCGCATGTGCAGCCGCTTCAGAACCCTTCCAGCTCAGTCTGGCGGCTGGCTTCCTAGCTCTCTGAAAACCCAAAGTGGAGTTTCTGGATCTCCGGAAGGGAGCCGAGGCCGGGCGGCCGCACGCCACTGCGCGCGCACTCGCCCCTCCCACCCGGAACCGGAAGCGGGAGCGATCGCGGCCTGGGGCCTGGCCTGGCCGGGGCGTCGGCAGCGGCGGCCATCTTGGCTACCCGCGGAAAGGCAGTGTGAGGGGAAGAAGTTGTAGGGCGGGGGCGGGAGTGAGGAGGAGGAGGAGGAGAAGGAGGAGGAGGAGGGCCGAGAGCGGAGGGGTGGAGGAGGAGGCCGCGGCGGGGCAGGGCGGGGACAGCCAGCCTGCCGGCCGGCCAGCCTGCTGGGCTTGCGGAAGTACTAGCCTACTGCTCACTCGCTACTGCTCGGGCTTCCCACAGCTCCCTCCCTTCCTCCGTCAGGACCGAGGGCGGCCCAGGCCAGTGCATGGTCAGCTAGCTAGCTCACATCTCTATCCCCCGGCCTCTCAGCAGCACGGAACGGACGGCAGCGGCGGGCGAGGAGGAAGATGGCGGGACGGCTGCCGGCCTGTGTGGTGGACTGTGGCACGGGGTACGGCGGGTCTCCTGGGTGGGGGAAACTGAGCCTGGGGACGGGCGGTGGAGGGAGATGAATGGGGCGAGCCGGCCAGACGGTCGAGGGCTGGTTGCCGGGAGCCTCCCGGGACGGAGATCTTTTCAGGCCCTTCCTTTCTGAGAAGGCCGTCTGGCCCACCTGGCTTTCCTTTCCCTTCCCTCCCCTTCTTTTCCTGCCTGGGAACCAGGGGACTCCCAGGGGACCTCCAGACCTAGGAGCAAGGAATTAAAAAAAAAAAAAAAAAGAGAGAGAGAGAGAGAGAAGCGCTCCTTGCGGGTTTTGCAAGATCGCGGTGACAACCCTCAATCTCTAGGGCGTGTGGGTGGGGAGAGCGAAGAAGCAGGCTGTGAAAATGGGAAGCTAGCATAGGGGGCTTTTGCAGAGGGACCCACGCGCCGCCTCTTTTCCGCCCACACCCATCCTTAGCCATCTCCCACTACCCATTGAACCGAGTCAGTTCCAGCGGGGAAGGATCTCGTGGGGTTATTGCTCTCGCCTCAAAAAAAGTCCCTTAGTGAGCAAGCGCGCTGCAACTTCCTTAGTTTTGTCAAAGCCGCTTCCTGCTTTCCGTCTCTTATAGCCTTATAAGGTAGTTTTTCGTCTCGAACGTTCAACGCGTCTTATTAGAACTTTCAAAATTAAAGCAGGTTGCATAAAGAGTAGGTTGCGAGTGGTAGGTATCAGTATGTTTGAACCAAAAAAAAAAAAAAAAAGAAATGTTCTTGTGTCCCCGGAGGGAGATAGGGGGAAGAGAAGGGACGCACCCTGGAACCTAAACGTTCGCGTTCGTTTTGTGACTGTGTCTTGAAAGCTGAAAGGAGGTATAAAGGAATGTGTTTGATTTAAAGTAATGGTTTCTGATAGTAGTGTGGTTGGCCAAAATGACTTTAAAGTAGTGGGTGTTGTATTAGTGAACCTTGTCAAGAGTTACAACTTGCTCTGTGTAGTGAGCTAGAGAGAAGACTGTACATTTTTTATGTTCTACGTTGAAATACTTGGTGGAGGAAGAGGGCTGTCTGATCTCGAATCCTCCCAACACTTCAGTGGTTTTGAGGACAGTTGCCAACCTTTTTCCTCTTATTCATCCTACTACAGTTATTTAAACGATGCCTTTTCCACGACACTAGTTAGTCTGTGTAAATCCCTCCAATCTTAACTCTCCTGCCTTTATATCTAATTCTGTCAGGCAGCTGAAAACAACAGGAAGCTTATTTTTTTTTCTTGGAAAACATTAATTTAGTCTTGGAATTTCTATGTATTTTCTTAGTTGACATTAAAGTTAGGTTTTCTTTTAATCCAGTCTCACCTTCCTGAAGTGTTTGTGTGTAATTTAATTGATGAGTAGTTGGATGTTAGAGCCATTTTAAAAATTAGAATTGGCCAGAGTGAACAGGACTTCTCAAGTGTATTGTATTGAAGTAACACATAGTGCTATGTAGTACTTTCATGCTTTAGAAATCACTGTCAGTGAGCCACATAGTCATTGATCACTTTATAAATAATGCCATAGCAGCTTAAGTAGGATGTCTTTTTTTTCTTTTTATGTATCTATTTCCCTTTTTGAAGTGCAGTTTTGGTTATTTTTGAATGAGTAGTATTTGGTATCTCATTGAACTTAACTGTCCTTAGGTAACCTTTTTTTCTTAAAGGGCAACCATGAATTAAAAACACATTTGGAGTGACCAGGAGAAATGGTACAACTTATACCTAGGCTATTTCTGTCTTAATATCTCAATTACTAAATCATTACATTACTCTGTTGATGCCACCTTACAAAGAGAAGTCAGCTGGACATTCATTTATGATATGGATGAAAATGATTGAAGTCACTTTCTCTGTTCTGTGTTTTTACCTTTGCTCACAGTCTGAATTTCCAAATTTGGAGTTTTCTTTATTTTGCTTCTGAAGCGGGCGCGCGCGCGCGCGTGTGTGTGTGTGTGTGTGTGTGTGTGTGTGTGTGTGTGTGTGCGTGTCCAGTTGGCTATTCAAGATAGAAGTTTAGAAAGTCACACCTTGAGCTTTATTAGGAAAGTCTTCTCAGTGCCCAAGACAAATGGCACATCCAAGAATGACTAGCAGAAAGTCTTACATCTGAAATAACTGTTTCCCAAATGTAAAAGGTCCTCCTTTAGTTTGTGGGTCTCTCCCTGCCTCCCCTAGCCAATGCACTTAACCTCTTAGGTCTCTCTACAATTACTCATCTAGAGTAAGTGAACCACTTACGGGTTGTCCATCCCATTTCATTAAAGAATTTAGGCAAAAAGTGGTGTGTTAAGCTTGATGGTGGTCTTACAAGCTGTAAATGTTAGGACACATGAGATTTAATTCCAGAACTTTAAATTAAGAATCCTACAGCATAAATTCATCATCATGTCCTAGGTTTAGGTCGTGAAGTGTTTTTCAGATACCTAATGAATTAAGAAAGAAACACTCCCTTCATATCTGTGTCAGGTCAGCATACTTTTGGTCTGTATTGTCAGAGTATTGTAGAATAAAATTCGTGCTTAGAGAGCTGACTGCTTCAAAACAAAATGTAGGGCTTGGGAATGTAGCTAAGGGGAAAGTGACTCATTAGCATGTACAAGGCCCTGCTTCAGACCCCAGTCAAACAGGCTGAAGAGCAGCCATGAGAAAAGCAAGTTTTAAAGCTTTAAAAAGAATGTAAGCTTCTATAAGTAAAGTTATCCTAAGAGAGTTTCATTCTGCCTGTTTCGCTCATTTCTCTAACAGTGCACTATGGATTTTTCTTTTCTCTATTTATGTATGTCATTTTTCACTCAGAAACTGCTTTGGTGGCTTATTTCCACTGATTAAATAATAGTTTGCTATACAGTCTTATTTTACAAGTCTTGGATATATTTAAGTAAATTACAGAATTTCTTAGATCTAACTAATTTTTTTAAAAGCAGTCTTTCAACTGTAAAGCACAAATAATTTTGTTGGCTTTGGTGAAAGTAGATCTTTATAATTCATCCTGGGGCCAGGTCCTAGAAGTTAAAGACAAGGATGAGTTTGAGAGCAGTGTGAGCCATGGATGAATGATGGCATGCTTGGGAAGTTCATCTTGCTTGCTTGGATTCTCTTCATAATGTGCTACAAAGTCTAAAAGGCAGGAACATTCATACTATCTTGATAACAAAAATTCATTACAATTCTAATTATTGATAACGTGTGTGTGTGTATGTTTGGAGTGACAGACATTTACAAATCTAATTATTGATAACGTGTGTGTGTTTGGAGTGACAGACATGCTGTTGTTGAGAAGTCAGGTTCTTTCTTTCTTTTTTTTTTTTTTTTTTTTTTTTTTTTTTTTTTTTTTTTTTTTTTTTTTTTTTTTTTTTGTTTTTTTTTTTTGTTGTTGTTTTTTTGAGACAGGGTTTCTCTGGCTATCCTGGAACTCACTCTGTAGACCAGGCTGGCCACAAACTCAAGAAATCCACCTGCCTCTGCCTCCCAAGTGCTGGGATTAAAGGCATGCACCCAGGTAGAAGTCAGGTTCTTAAGACTCTCCTGCTAGTGCGTTTACTGCCTGCCAGGTTCAGGTTGAAATACTTTGGGATGCATTGTCAGGTTTATTGTTAAACACAGTTTAGAACTTTTATTTTCAAGATCTGAGGGGAAAGGCTGGCTACTGGTGAACCTGATGGCCAGGATTTTAACTTTTTCTATCTTATTTAACTTGTCACAGTTTTTTTTTTTTTTTTTTTTAATTAGTAGGTGGTGTAGGTGCTTGAATGAAGTTCTGTGTTTAGGCCTTTGGGGTCCCTTGAGCCCCCTTTCAGAGAACTGCGTACATTATATGTTAAAATTAGTCCAACTTAATTCTTGCTTATAGTTATATTGCAAAAATAATCCTAGCCTATGAACTTGATTCAATTAACTAGTGAAGTTTTTTTGTCTTTAAGTTTTTTTTTTCCTAAAGATTTGAATTTTTAGACTATTTCCTTGTTCCTTAAGAAAAAGCCTCAGGTTTTTCAAGAAGTAGCGTTTCATGAAAGCCCTGTGTAACCTGTGTGGTGACCTCCCCTCCACCTTGAACAGTGTTGTTGTGTTATGTAGACAAGAGACTAAGTTCCAGGTTAAACCACTTGCTGGGGTACAGCAACATGGAGCCTGGAGGACCAACCACTGAAGTTTTTGATAATTTCTGTATTTTGGGTTGGAGAGGGATTAATTTATTTGCTAGTTATTTGAGGATGGTCAAGGTTTACTTTATACTTCCCAGTAGGCCAGCCACTCTTGGAATTAGAGTAAAAACATCTAATACATTCTGCCATCATGAATTTTAACCCTAATTTTAAAAATTAAGGGTGTGAGTTTCATATCCTGCACCCCAGTCCCACTCATCTCTGGTCCCTTTGTATCTGTTCTCCACCCTTGTAGCCTTCCCTCAAAGAAAAAAAAACCACAAACAAAGTAAAAAAGCATAGAAAACATCTCGTAGTAAAAGCTCTAGTGTGTCACAGCGTGCCCCCCCTCTGTCCACACAACTTCGCTTGGCCGATGCTCATTGTAGTAATGAGTAGTGGAAATGACTGTGCAACTCAGGCGGGCCTTGAACTTACAGTGATTCTCCTCCTCCAGTTTCTTGAGTGCTGGGTTTACTGTTGTGAGCCACCACTAGCAGCTAACACTGGCAGTTAATCGAATGTTAAATGGCTGCTTTTCACATAGTAATAGCTGTTTTCCAGGTTTTAAGGTAAGCAGTGATTGTGGTCAGGAAGTCGAGCAAGCTGTAATGAATGTCAGATTTGAGCCTTCTTTTTAAGGAGCTGGGTGGCTGCAGGAGAGTATTTTACAGAAGAGGGAAGGAAAAGTGTTTGTGCATGTGCATAGTGCTGGTGGGAAGAGTGGCTGCTTGCCCCCTTTATGAGTTTTGGGCTGTTTGATAACAATGTGAGTTGATATTTTGCACTATGAACTAACGTTTATCCAATAACTACTATGTACCAGGTTTTATATTTCAGCAAAATTTTGGTTGCAAAAGATTTCTACTTTATAGGGAATATAGGGAATCCAAAGTCTGAATAATAATAATGCTAAAAGCACAGCTTTTAGATCATTTACTGAGTGGAATGCAGTGGGCCTGACTGCATCTAGGAGAGGTAGAGGAACAGGACTTGGTGTATAGGAGCAACTGCCTCTGATCTGTACTGAATATGCTTCTGTTCTTAACAGTGAATGAATGTAAACAGGAATTAGGAATTAGAAACGGGAATTAGTTTTGTTCTTTATTTTATTTTTTTTGGTACTGAGTTCCATGTAGCCCAAGGCAGCCTTGCACTTCTGTCTCCACCTCTTGAGCAAACACTATCTTGCTGGGCTTGCACTGCCACGCCCAGTTAGCATGGTTTTTTAAAACCGCATCAGAGTAGTTACTCTATACATAGTGTGGGGAGTCTTTAGGATTGGGACTACCACTATGTGTTCATTGGACTTTGTAGATGATCCTATTCTTGTTTTTTTTTTGTTTTGTTTTGTTTTTTCGAGACAGGGTTTCTCTGTGTAGCTCTGGCTGTCCTGGAACTCACTCTGTAGACCAGGCTGGCCTCGAACTCAGAAATCCACCTGCCTCTGCCTCCCAAGTGCCGGGATCAAAGGCGTGCGCCACCATCGCCCGGGCAAAGATTTATTTATTTATTATATGTAAGTACGCTGTTGCTATCTTCAGACACACCAGAAGAGGGCGTCAGATCTCATTACGGGTGGTTGTGAGCCACCATGTGGTTGCTGGGATCCGAACTCAGGACCTTCGGAAGAGCAGTCAGTGCTCTTACCCGAGGAGGCTCTTAAGCAGCCTCCTCAACATCAGCTTTGGATATTATAGTGTACACGTTTGCAGTTGGCTACTGGTGATAGGGATGGGGGAAGGAAGAAGTTTAAAAGACTGCTGCTGTCGTCTATACCTTCCTTCTCACAGTTGCGGGGTTTTCTTATTGGCTTGCAAGGACTCTGGTCAAGTGTTTTGAATTTAATTCAAGTTCTGCCATAAAATGACCTTTGACATAGAAGTGCTTTGGACACTTGAAGTCCAGGAGGTCTTATTTTTCTCACATGATTTAGCAATTGTAATTTCCTACCTTATTTACTCTTATCATGGTTTGTTGCAATTATAGCTCCTTCCCCTTTCCTCTCTCTCCCTCTCTCCCCCCCTTTCTCTCTGAATTAAAGAGTTTTAAAGAAAAAGAACATCATGTTTTGTGCTTATTTTCTTATCTCACACAGACCTTGGCCTGCCTGCTGTAGTTCTGGGTGGAGTCAGAGTGGTTTTTGCTTTAAGAGGATGGAAGGATGCAATGTAGGGTTTGGGATTAGGATTGTAGGTAGAAGAATGATGATTTTAAGATTGTGACCTTGAGTGATTAGGATAATATAGGAGTTAGGCTTTTGCTTGTTTGCTTTGTTTTTAACAAAACTAGATTTATTTTTGGGGGTGTGGGTGTAGAGATCAGAGGACAACTCTGAAGAGTTGGATTTTCTCCTGCTACCATGTGGACCCTAGGAAAGAAATACAGGTGACTAGGCTTGGTAGCAAGAGCCTCTTCCTACTGGACAATCTCTTTTGCCTAGGAATTAATTTTAAGAATCTTTAAATTTGGAGACAGACATGATTCTGTAGGCCTGACGACACACACCAAATAAATAAATGTTGAAAAAAAAACCCAGTAAAATTGGAGTAGTTGTATTTGTAATGCTATCTGTAGCTGGACATTTCTTTGAGGAATGAGAAATATAGGCATTTCTTTAAGTCAGAGAGACATTGAGAAGTTATGGTAGTAGTTTGTAGAATGAAGCTAATGAAATGAGAATTGAAAGAGAAAAGAACAGAGAGATTGGGTATCAGTGCTTTAATACACAGTGTGAAACAACTTCTGGAATGTCATGATGGGAGCGAGGGAGCCAGCACTTGTGGCTTGTGAGTCATCATTCTATTTAGTCCTACTTTCTAACAGGAAGGGAATATCTTTACAGTTGTGCTAAATCCCACTCCCCAATCAGTGGCAATGGTTAGAATGTTAGCCTGGAAGCAGAAGTGTGGAATGGCTAAAATATAGCTCCCAGCAACATTTCCTGCAACAGAATTCCTCTAGTTAATGAAAGCATACAATGTGTGTAATTCTATTGGAACTTGTTAGGGTTTTAATGACACTACCTGTCTATAATAGCCATATGCATAAAGAAGCAGGAACAAATAGTTAAACGCTAACAACACTACAAAATGCACTCTTACTCACCAGGCCTTTAAATATTCATGAGTTAGGCAGTGTAAGGTAGGTGATGTTACTGTTATAAATTTGGTTCTTTAGAAAAAAAGTGATGAATATACTTTGTATTTGGTTGTTTTGTAACTATATGGGCTTTTATATCCTAAGGCACAAAAAGACATTTCATAATAATCATTGGAGCTAAAAAGGCAGATGACATTCTTACGTTCTCAAGAGGCATTTTGTGAAATTTTAATGACTTTTTTTTGTTGTTTCAGAGTTTTCCTCCCAAATCATTCTCGATCCATTGTCTTAATTTGAGCTTATTAGCTTTTTCATAGGAGTTCCTTGAAACTAGTAAAGGAGTGGCAATGAGTTTGTGTTCTGTTTCTTCTTTTACCCAGGTACCCGAATATACAAAGATGTGCTGATGCAGAACATTCCTTCATTTTCTTCCTAAATGCTTTTGTTTTCTTTTAAAAAGATAATTTATTTCAGTTTCCACCTCCTAACAAACTACCACACTATGCATTGCCCCAGTGTTAAGTATGAACAAAGGGTCTTTAAGAGGAGGAATTTAGGATACAAAGATCTTATATTAGGCTTGATTTTAAACTGTGAAAATGTAAACTATGTTTTTAGTTATTATTCTAAACCAGAGAATAAATACTTGCTTGTTTAAAGTTTAGAAATTATTTTAAGTAAATATAACGTGTCTTGTAAGCATTTTTTTATTAGAATTTATTTACTTTGTGTTACTTTCATAAACTAAGTGAAATTGTGTACTGGATGGTTTTGTGTGTCAACTTGACACAAGCTGGAGTTTTCAGAGAGAAAGGAGCCTCCCTTGAGGAAATGCCTCCATGAGATCCAGTTGTAAGGCATTTTTCTCAATTAGTGATCAAGGGGGGAGGGACTAGCCCGTTGTGGATGATGCCATCCCTGGGTTGGTAGTCCTGGGTTCTATAAGAAAGCAAGCTGAGCAAGCAGAGGAAGCAAGCCAGTAAGCAGCACCCCTCCATGGCTCGTGATCAGCTCCTGCTTCCAAGTTCCTGCCCTGTGTGAGTTACTGTTCTGATTTCCTTTGGTGATGAACAGCATGAGAGTGTAAGCTGAATAACCCTTTCCTCTCCAACCTGTTACTTGGTCATTATATTTTGTGCAGGAATAGAAACCCTGACTAAGACAAACTGTAATGAATTTTTTTTAAAGATTTAAGTGAAGTACCTAATGATTCACATAGAATTAATTATGGAGCTGAGCACTGCATTGGAGAATGTGTAGTGGTGAGGGCAAGCATGCATTACCTGTGAGTGGGTGTGGTGAAACCTTAGAACTATCCTCAGTGATGCTCCTCCTCCATCAAGACCACACCTCCTGTTAGCTCTGTTTTCCTTCATTCAAGTAACTGCTGTTGGATGGGTTGTGGAAATCAGCCATTTCAAGGTCCTTTGTAGGTTTGTTTTTGAGATAGCTATTCTTTTTTCAGAAACCTTACAGAAATAGGTACATTTTGTGTATTTATATTTTAAAGGTAAGGACCCTGAGGTATTGAGTAGATCTAGAGCAGTGGTTCTCAACTTTCCTAATGCTGCCTCTCTTTAATACAGTTCCCTCATTGTGGTGGTGACCATAAAATTAGTTCATTGCTACTTCATGACTGTGTAATTTTACTACTGTTATGAATTGTAAATATCTGATATGCAAGATAGCTGCTGATATGTGACCACTGTGAAAAGGTCCTTTGGCCTCCAAAGGGGTCATGACCCATGTGTTGAGAACCACTGATCTAGAGTGTAAGCCCCAAGGTACAGTTCTTCCAGAAACTGTTCAGGAATATACTGTGGTTAATTTTTTTTTTTTATGTATATGAGTACACTGTAGCTGTACAAATAGTTGTGAGCCTTTATCTGGTCGTTGGGAATTGACTTTAGGACCTCTGCTCCCCACTCGCTCTGGTGGGCTCCACTCACTCCAGATGTCTGCTCTGGCCCAGAGATTTATTTATTATTATAAATAAGTACACTACAGCTGTCTTCAGACATATAAGAAGAAGGTGTCAGATCTCATTATGAGTGGTTGTGAGCCACCATGTGGTTGCTAGGATTTGAACTCATGACCTTCAGAAGAGCAGTCAGTGCTCTTACCTGCTGAGCCATCTCACCAGCCCTGTGGTTAATTTTTTAACCCAGTTTTAAAGAGAATTAGTCTTAAGCATCCATCCTTTAAAAAATAATTATCTTTAGAACTAATAATTTAGTATTGTAAAAGCATTTTAATGTTGATGATTTTTCTCTATCCCTGGCTAACTCAAATGAGTGAGACAAGCTATAAGATTTATTTAATCAAGCTTTATGGCAACTGGCATAACTGGGCAGCTAATAATCTACTCCTCTAAACTGCCTCCCTGCCAAAATCCCCAAGATACTTGCATTTTAGTATTGGTCTGGCTCTCCAGGCTTCAGGTGTTCAGGTCTTTTTTCGGGGATGTCTCTCCAGACCCCTTCTTCTTGGTGAATCCTCTCATCCTTCCCTTGTCTCTCTCCTGGCTGGCAGAAGTCCAGCCCCATTCTCTCTTCTGTCCAGCTATTGGCTGATAAACTTTTATTGACAAGTCAGAGAATAAGTGGGAAGCAGTGTTTATACAAACTTCAAAATAGCAGCTACTTAGAACAAGCATTACAATACCATGTCCAGATTGCAAGGAGATGTGGGGGCAGAGAAATAAGCATTTGAATAATGCAAGGATAATCTTTACACAGTGCACAGTAATGTTATGCCTACAAGTATAAACATAGAATGTGTAGAAAGGTTATAGTGACCGATTACAATGCAAGTTAAATGAGGAATTGTGTGTGGCTCACTTCAGTATTCTGAGAATAAATATTGTGTCTAATGGATATGTTGACAATTGCAGATTAATTTTAGATAATTCAGTTAGGAAAATAATTTCTATTAGCTAAATGTCAAAAGGAAAGCGACTGTGTTTTTACAGTTTGAGTTTGAAAGTGAGTATCTACTGTGCATTGAAAAGGAACTGAGTGTGAGGTTTGGGGGAGGCAGGAGGGTTAGCAGCAAGGTCATCCTTGGCTACACAGTGAGTTTAAAGCTAGCCTGGGACACCTGAGATCCTAGCAGTCCTTTATTGTCAGCAACCATATAACATATAGTGAGATAAATAATTGAATTTTGGAACATCAATATCCTTGAGTAAAGAAAAGTTAACTGGACTCTGAGGTCTTGTTCCGTGGCTCTGAAATAGTGATTGTGTAGTCGAAATGAAACTATTGAGTAGTAGGGTTAGATAGATGGCTATCTGGAGCACGTGACACATTCGGGGCCATTTTATCTAAAGCACATGGAGTTTTGATAAAGAATGTTTACTGGTCAAAAGTCTTCGCGGTTTTGCTTTATAATGAAAGGGTAATGGCAACAGCACATAATTAGTAATGTGGGAAACTTTTATTGTCTCTAGAACACCTTTAAAAGGCAATCTAATTGCTGTATAGATTTTAAAAAGTTGTCCTTTAAAGCTGAATTCTTTTATCCTGTGGCTGTCCTTGTCAGTATGTGTGAATGGCCCTGCTTGCCTTGTGCCAGGTTCATTTGCAATAGTGAAAGCCATTTGTAAAGCAAAAGAAGACTGAGCTTTCAAAAGGGGGAGATAAGTAGATAAGTTTTAAAATTGTTAGGAAGACTGAGAAGAATCGAAAGAAACATACCTGAGTTTTGCTGTAGACATTTTGGATATAGTAATATTAACAAAATTACTCCAGGGACTGTACAAAGAAAAGAAATTATTGAGTGCAGGAACTAAGGAGAGTCCAGACAAAGATGTGCTGCAAAACAGCATGAGTCCCAAACTGAGCCCTTGCTGCACTCAGGATTCTAAGTTCTGCTCTGACTAGCTGGAGTTAGTCATGTATTGGAGAGTTTGTACCTGCTGTGTGATAAGTTAGTGTCCCTTTCCTCTCATCCAAGACTGAGGTCTTACCTCCTACCAAGACTTAATTATCACAAGTGGTTCCTGTCAGTTGGGATTGGAAATTAGATTTTGTAAGAAAAAAAAAATTATAGCACTCCCTACAGTGGAAAACATAAGGAAATAAGAGTAAAGATACAGTGCACTCTGTATGCCAGGCACTGTTCTAGTTGTTTTTCATATGCCAACTCATCATATACCTAGGCTCTTCTACAGTGTAAACTTGTTGGCAGAGATCAGACATGTTAGGTGTGATGTGTAAAGGCTTACACTTGCGTGGCTTTAGCATGTTCACTAGGTAATGCAATCGTCAGTCAGTTGGGAACATTTTCCTCACTCTGGGCTTACTAGCAATTCATCCCTTCTGCCTTCAACACTTGGCATATTCTTTCTGATTAACTTTCTGTCAACTTTTGGGATTTCACAAAGAACAGAAGCATACAATTTGTGGCCTTTTGTGATTAGCTTTCATGGGGGAAGAATTATTTACTGCCGTGATCTGTTATGTTTTTGATGATGGACAAGTATTGCTTTATGGGTTGGGAATTGTGGAAGAGATTCTTCCAGGAATGAATAGAGGCATGTGAGTAAAATATTAAGGCCTACGTCCTAATAGCATGTAAGGAAGTCTACAGAAGACAAATCAATTGAGAAGGAAAGTTTACTGATTCTTAGAAAGTGAAGTGCTGTCTGTTGTTACTTTTAATTTTATGGGAGCCTTGTGAACTTAGATATTAAAGATTAGAAGTCTATTTCTGTGGTTTTATATAGTCTATCATTATGGATGTGTGTAGAATCAGGATCTAGACTTCAAATGGTAGAAGCATCTCTTATTTATTTAGTTAGTTATTTAGTTAGTTATTTAGTTATTTAGTTATTTAATCTATTTGGTGGTGGGTCCTTGCTAGGGTAATATAGGTTAGCTTGAGACTAGTTCTGATCATCAAGTTGGCCTCAAATTTAAGAACTTTCTGCTCTAGCCTCCCTATACTAAGCTTCCAGGAGTGGGCCATTGTTCCTGTTCCACCTGTGCCCTTTTGATCCTAAGTTCCTCCCAGATTCCAAGAATTGAACTTGAAGGGACTTGAATAGGATTGTCTCTGTTGACTGAGGGTTCAGATTTTCTCTCAATTGATATTCCTGGGAGAATATCAATGTTCTACCAGGCTTTTGTGTAAGGTTGAACATTTACCTGCAGGTAGAGAGAAAAAGCTTGGAGTTGTAGAATTAGAATAGCTTGCTAAGCAGTAATTTATTTTTCCAACTAATATTTGCTTCATGCTGTCCTGTGAATTAGCTATGGCATTCTTACTCTAAAGTTCTTAGTTAAGGATTCTACTTTTTGGTTACAGAATAAAGAGAAAGCAGTGGAAACTGAGCTTTTTAACAGGAGGGTATTGGGATTAATCTGTAGACATCTTTGACTTCCAGCTGGATTGTAAAATTGTATACAATATATCATGCTATGTAAGGATAGAAACAGGTTTTTCTTTTTCTTTTTTCTTTTTTTTTTTTTATTTTTCGAGACAGGGTTTCTCTGTGTAGCCCTGGCTGTCCTGGAACTCACTCTGTAGACCAGGCTGGCCTCGAACTCAGAAATCCGCCTGCCTCTGCCTCCCAAGCGCTGGGATTAAAGGCGTGCACCACCACCGCCCGCCTAGAAACAGATTTTTCATAGGCTTTCAGCTGCCAAGAAATTTTAGAAAATGGATATCACAGACTCAGTGGAGTGAATACATTCCGCTCTAAGGTGCTGTGACCTTGTGTTTGTTGTGTTGTGCTTTAAAGTTGGGAAATGCTGAATGAAAACTAGTGTCATCTTAGACTCCCTTCCTAACTCTCTCTGTAATTCTGGGGACTGAACCCAAGGCATGGTTCATATTGTGTAAAGCCACTACTACTGAGGTTCACTCTTAGCCTTCTCAAGTTTATTTGGGTACAGTGGAGCTGGGGTCACAGGCCCATACTACCACGTATGCTCTTTCTGAATCATCTGCTGTGTTCAGAGTATTAATATGTTTATTGTTCTTTGGCTTTAATCACAGCCCATTTTATCCAGTTTATTTTAAAGTGTGATCCATATTCCTTTAAGTGGTTTCATATGTATAATCTATTGGTATTTTCAAGTATGTTATTTGTTATGAGATGCTTTTGAAAGCAAAAAAGCACAAACTACTATATTAAGTAAAATTGCTAGTGAGCCCAGAGTGAGGAAAGTGCCCCCAACTGACTGGTGATTGTATTACCTAGTGCACATGCTAAAACTTGGTTAACTGGGCTCTAGTCTTTCTCTTTTCTTTATCCCTGCTTCCAGAGTACATTCAGGTTTCCTGGTTCTTTAGCACTGTCGTTGTTATGTTTCTTCAGTGGTCTTATTCATATATAGGATATTTTTTTTCCTTTAAACCTAACCAGTTTCAACATGTCTTTGGAATTTTCATGTTTTTGGTGATTCTTCCTTGTTATAAGACACAAAAATATTCTTTACTTCACAAAAGCAAGGCTAGTGGCCAGTCTTTATCTGAAGGCTCACACACTTTGGGATTGTCTTCTGGCTTTTCGTATGAGAATGAGAGGATCCAATCCAGTTTTTAAAAACTTATTTATTTATGCTGGACGGTGGTGGCACATGCCTTTAATCCCAGCACTTGGGAGGCAGAAGCAGGCGGATTTCTGAGTTCGAGGCCAGCCTGGTCTACAGAGTGAGTTCCAGGACAGCCAAGGCTACACAGAGAAACCCTGTCTCAAAAAACAAAACAAAACAAAACCAACAACAACAACAAAAAACCCAACTTATTTATTTATTCATTTATCTTGTATGTTATGGGCATTTTGTCTGTATGTATGTCTATACACTACATGTGAGCCTGGTGCCCTTCAAGGCCCAAAGAGAAGTTGGGTCATCTGGTCCTAGAGTTAGGAATGCTTGTAAGTTGCTCCGTGGGTGCTGCGAAGCACAGCCAGGTCACTGGAGAACAGCCTGTGCTCTTAACTGTTGACTCATCGCGTCAGCCCCCTCCTTTTTGTTTTCATTTGGTGGGAACTTTATTAGCTATTTTACAATAGACTGTTAGAGAAATTGAAACAAATTCATGTTCTTATCTTGTAGGCAGTAGATTATCATTTTAAGACTTTGGGTTAGGCAGTGATTTGTAGAGATTATTCTCTTCTGCTTTGTAGGAGTTCCAGACTTGAAAGCAGGACGTCCTGTTTGAGGGTTTGGGGGCTCATACAGTTTGAGGTTTTCTTGTATTAGACAAGTCCTCTGTGTCATATGATGTACTCCATTCCATTTCCCCAGCAGACATACCATGGTCCTCTTCCTTAGTGCAGTGCTTCTCAGCCTGTGGTGCTGACCCTCACAGGAAGGAGCGCATCAGATATCCTTCACGTCACATACTCAGTACGATTCATAGCAGTCGCAAAATTACACTTATGAATATCAGCAAAGATAATATTATGGTTGAGGTCAGCCTAGCGTGAGAAACTGGATCAAAGGATCATAGCATTAGGAAGGTTGAGAACCATTGCATTAGGCAACTTATTAATAACCTGGACTCTCATGGTAATGTTCAAATTTAATGTCGTAATCTTATTTCTGATGGGATCCCCATGGGAGGAACAGTTCATCAGTTTATGGTGGTTTTTATGTATGTGAGCACTTCTGATTACTGTCTGTGGAATGTTTGCTTCCAGCTATTATGGGAGTTTTGTTGTACCCCTGGTCCCCCCCCCCCCATACACATGAAGATTTGACGTTAGTAATACATTTTGGATTGGAAGAATAAAATACTACTTTGTTGTGAAAGGATATCAGATATAAACTACTATATAAGAGTCTCAATTGGGTTATGAAATGATAAATTTGTCATAATTGTATACATTTAAAACTTAAGGTATATATGTGATTTAAGATGGTGTAAGGAGTGGACAGAGTGGAGAGAATGTGTGGAAAGTAGAATTAGCATGGATACTTGTGTGAGCTGTCAGGTACCGTGGGAAATAAGTACTTTACCATGCATTCTTGTTTAACCCTTGTGAGTGCCCAGTTAACTTTTTACAGTCAGAAATTATTAAAAATATAGAGGCAGTTGGTTGTCTGGAGAAGTTGTGAACGTTTCAGCCAGAGGCAGTTGGTACATAGCCTGAATTTTGCAAGATGAGTAGGGGCATAGCAGTTGTGTTGAGGGCTGGAGGGCAGTTATCACCTGTGGTCGGAGCAGGATTAATAGAGGCTAGTGGCATGAGATGAGCCCAGCTCTTCAGAAGCTGTCGGCAGTTCTTTGGCTCCAGAGACTAACAGTATCAGAGCAGCTGGGAGGGGTTCTTAGGTATCACATTAAAGGAACAGTATGTTGGCAAGTTTTGCTTTAAACAAACAAACAAAAAAAAGGCATAGACAGTGGGAAATATTTGAAGGTTTAGATGACAGAGCAAAATCATATTTTGTATAGTCTGTGTTTCTCCTAATATTTATTGGTTGAATTGTTTGGCATACTCAGTTTTTTGAGCTTAGTTTTGGGGCTGACCATCCCAAAAGAAATGCCTTTTTTTCATATTTGAAAAGTTTTCTGCAGATATTATTAGAGTCTAGTGATGTCAGCAAATTACCTACTTCTGTTTAGTAAGTTTGCATGTGGGATAATACAACTGTTGTAACTGGCTCTCTATGGCTTACTTGTAGTTAACAGTGTGCACATCTATCTTATAAGTAGCTCTTAGCATGTTGTCAAAGATTCATTACAATGTCTAATTATTAAAATTTTGTTAATATTTTAATAGTTTTTATTGTTTTAATAGTATAGATGAATATACTGAATTAAAACATCAAAAAATCACTTTAATAGTATAATACTCAAGTGATGTGAAATGACATAATTTTTAAAAAAACATCTCACTTCTGTATCTTAACTTGATTTGCTCCCGTAGATACAACCAAAATTCCTTACGACGTACATTTTAGAACTAACTTGTCTAGATTATCAAATGTATTTCATATGTTCTTATTCTTCTCCTTTGTGTTTATTTCACCTTTATCTAAGTATAGCACACTTTGCTTGTTGTTCTGTACCTTGCTTTGTTTGCTGCCCCAGTATATCTGAAAGTGTTCCAATCAGTACATAAAAGGGGCATAAGAGTCTCAGGGTAAACTGACTGTATTTTTGCTAGTTTTAGTTTCCCTTTGGACATTGCCAGTCTGTTACCATTACAAACAAGGTTATAGAGAAGGCTTTCTTGCATGTTGTTTCACACATGTAGTAATAGTCCTGTATTATTAGCTGGTTGAAGTGGTAGTGGTTAGTGGGATGGCTCAGTGAGTACAGATGTTTGCTGCCAAACCTGATTACCAGTAGACTTCTATCTCTGAATCCATATGGTGAGAGAGAGCTTGTCTCTGAAGGTTGTTCTCTGACCTCCCCATGCATGCAGTGGCTTGTGTACACACAGTAAATGAGTATGTGATAAAGGCTCTTGCTGTCAAACATCATGATCTCTGTTTAGTCTTTGGGACCTATGTGATGGAAAAGAGACCCAACTCTTGAAAGTTATCCCCCGACGTCCATACCTGCATTATGGTGCACACCTATGCATATATATATATATGCATTCATACATACATAATGTACATTTTTTTTAAAAAAATGTGGGCATTTGAGTTTGTATCTTAGTACTAGAGCACTTGCCTAGCTTGTGCAGAGCCCCATGGTTTGGTCTACAACACAGCAGAAAGAAACAGAACTATAGACATATGTGATTTTGATAATTTCTCTGTGTAACAGCCCTGGCCTTCGTGCAACTTGCTCTGTAGTCAGGCCTGCCTCTGCCTCTTGAGTGCTGGGATTAAAGGTGCACACCACCATTGCCTAGCAAGTGATTTTGATAGTTTTCAAGGCAGAGATGCTGAATGAACTTTTGAATGTGTATATACAACGAATTCTCACTTCTTAACAAAAAATGCAGAATACATATTGAGATTAGTGAAATTTTATGAAATTTTTATTTTTCAGATACACAAAACTAGGATATGCTGGAAATACAGAACCACAGTTTATCATCCCATCATGTAAGTATTTCTTTTACTCCATGGATGATCTGATTTAAAGGTCTTCCTCATTTCATTATCCAAGTAAAATAAGTCATCAAGCATGCTATTGTATCAGAATCAGGCATTTAGAAACATGATTGCTTGTAAATGGAACGTTATTTCCAACTCTTTTAACGATTCATTTTAGGTCTTTACCAAATCTGCTATCTCTTTAAGGAAAACAAAACAAAACCCAGTAGTGAACTGATAATAGTTTCTGCTTTTAGGATATTGCTGCTACCTGTGTGTATCTAACTGGTTATTAAGTAGCACAACTCTAGTACCTGTAATTCAGCTAAAGTGACCAACCTTTGGCTGTAGGATACCATTATTGTTTGCAAGACCCATCCTATAGACATCTGATGCAGATGCCAATATTTCACAGTGAAGAGCCAGTGGCCCTTGACTCAGCAGCCTCACTGTTTTCTGATATCCTATAAGCATACTGTGCTTGTAACATTGTCTTTGGGTACTTTTGTTCGTTTCTGCTTCTGTTAACCTTCTGCTGGTTGTAACAGTTTTAGTAGATTTAGATTGTTACAGGTATTTTTATTAGTAAGGTGTGTTTGCATAATTATAATGAGTGAAGAGGCGTCACTTGAATTCACGAAAATTAAAACCTAATTAGACTACATAGCAGGGTTTTTTTTTTTTAAAACAATGTTTTTACTTTTATTCATATGTGTATGAGGGTATCTGTCATGTGTGTATATGGGTACCATATGTACATATGAGACACAGAAGATTATCCTATCCCCTCAAGCTGGAGTTATGGCAGTTGTGAATTAGTCAGTGTGTTGAAAACTAAGTGTGGGTTCTCTGGGTGAACTGTATGCTCTTTTAATCACTAAGCCATCTCTAGCTCCAAAAAGTGCATAGTAGAATTTTACCTCTGGGAATAGACACAGAATTCTGAAATTATCTAAAAGGATTACTTTTTGTATTTAAGATTAAAATTTAGTATATCCCCATTGGATGAAAATAAATAGAGATGTAAAGAAAGCTTGTTTTTAAAAGTTCTTTTTGTAGATTTTCTCCTTTTATTGGTTTAGTGTTAGTTACCTTTAATTTCTTGATTATCCATTAAGCTTTATATTGACTTTATAAGGTTACAAATTTATTTTTAACTTATTATGCATATGTTGAGTATAGTTGCATAGTTGTTATGCATCTAGAGGTCAGAATGACTTTCTTACAAGTCAGTTTTCTCCTTCCATCATGTGGGTTCTGGGGATCGAACTTAGGTCATGAGACTTGTGGAACAAGTGCTTTTATCTACTCAGCCATCTCAGAGCTAAGCTAAGGGTTGGTAGCAAAGGATTGCAATTCTTATTACTTGGGAAGCTAAGGGAGGCAGGTTCCATATTTAAGACTGGCTGGATAACTTAGTGAGTTGTGTCTGAAAAGTAAAAAATTTAAAAGGCTGGATGTACAGCTTGGTGGAAGTATATACCTGATATATGTGAGACCCTAGTAGCACACCTGCATCCACATAATTAGAATCAAAATGGATTTAATAGTCTTTGGAAATAGAGCTGAAATAATCTCTTAGTAATACATTTTGGGAGTTTATACTTGAGGCCTTGTCCTGGAGATGAAGCTGAGTGTCGGTGTATGGAAGGTATTTTGTCTTATGGCTTTTGCTCATTAGTTGACAGTTTGAAGTATTCTGGATCATGCTTATTTGTTGTTTTTAGTAACACTTTACAATTGAACAGTTGTTTCGTTTGAAGAGATGAAATTTTTAAGATGTCCAATTAACTTACTTCAAAGGTATTGCCATAAAAGAGTCCGCAAAAGTCGGTGACCAAGCCCAGAGGAGGGTGATGAAAGGTGTGGATGACCTAGACTTCTTCATTGGTGATGAAGCCATAGAAAAGCCCACATACGCAACAAAGGTATGTTTCTAAGAGGGCTCCAGTCAGCTGCTGGCCTGTTTCACTCTGTTGTAGACTTGTTGCTCTCTTGCATTGAGTTTTCTGGTTTTTTGCTTAAAAATTTTCAAGACAGGGACTCACCAGGAACTGACTGTGTAGACCAGTCTGGTCTTGGACTCAAAGATTTGCCTGCTTCTGCCTCTTGAGTGCTAGGATTAAAGGTCCTTAAAGCCAGGATGAAAACCATGCCTCCCTCTGCTCTCATCTTCCTAACTGTAAACATTTCTCCTTTCCCATCAGCTTTAACATACTGAAGTGGGTGCTCATTGCTTTCAGCTTTAACATACTCAAGTGGGTGCCCATTGCTTTCAGCTTTAACATACTGAATTGGGTGCCCATTGCCTTCAGCTTTAACATATTGAAGTGGGTGCCCATTGCTTCTAGGGGCCATCAGTAGGGATGGTGTTCTTTCGTCTCCACATTACTACAATAAGAGACATTTCCTTCTTGGATCAGACACTCATTTCTTCTGAGCCATGTGGGAATATTGTTCTTCCTCTTTCCTCCCCTGACTTTTCTGTATGTCTCTTCATTGAAATACAACTTACACAGTAAAGCAAGTAGTCTTCATTATGCAGCTTGGAGAATTTATGTGGCTGATTGTACCAGGTAAGAGCAGATCTTGTAACACAGGTCTTTCTGTGTCTTTGTTCACAGTCACTGCTATAGCCTTCTTGGAATGTAAACACTTCCAAGCACTCATTTCCTCTTTCGTGCTTTGTAATTTTAAATGAATAACTACCCTACCATATGGAAAAATAAAATGTTGCAGTTTTGCTTTGTGCTGAAAAGAAAGTAGCAAGGAACAACTTCTCTCCCAGAGATATATTATGAAGTGAGTAAAAGGAAAAGAAGGCAGGATAGGATGCTGTAGTTATGTGCCACAGTTGTTAGTCTAGTTGGGGATTTAGCAGTCCTTGAGGGATAAATTCTTGAGCTGAATCTGGAGTTAGGCAAAATGTACAGACAGCCATTAGGCCGAAGCCAGTATAAAAGAAGGCTTATGAGGAAGACAGAGAGCAGCATAGCTTATATACCTGAAGTCCAGGGGCTTTATGAGAGCCAGTTCCACCCACAGGTAACATTCATGGATATACTTGATCAACAGTGTTAATAAGTTCTCTTTGGATTTGAATTTTGGCTGTGTTTCTTTTTAGCTCTGTGATATCATTCAATGGCTTAACTTTCTGTAATTTAGTTATTTATGGATGCAGTGGAACTATTAATACTTCAGGATTAGTCTAGAACTTGTTTAGAGGATGGCTATAAAGAAATTGTTTTTTTGTTTGTTTGTTTTTCAAGACAGGGTTTCTCTGTGTAGCCCTGGCTGTCCTGGAACTCACTCTGTAGACCAGACTGGCCTTGAACTCAGAAATCCGCCTGCCTCTGCCTCCCAAGTGCTGGGATTAAAGGCGTGCACCACCACTACCGCCCTGACTTATAAAGAAATTGTTATAGGGGCTGGTGAAATGGCTCAGCAGGTAAGAGCACTGACTGCTCTTCCCAAGGTTCTGAGCTTGGATCCCAGCAACCACATGGTGGCTCACAACCATCCATGATGAGATTTGATGCCCTCTTCTGGTGCATCTGAAGACAGCTACAGTGAATTACGCTGGAGCGAATGGGGCTGGAGGAAGCAGGGCCAGAGCAAACAGAGGTCCTGAGATCAATTCCCAGCAGCCACATGATGGGTCACGGCCATCTGTACAGCTATAGTGTACTCATACACATAAAATAAATAAATCTTTTAAAAAGAAATTTTGTAGAACTCAAATAGTGAAGATAAATTATTTGAGGGAGGCATCTATATTTCTGAAATAATGATGTATTTAAGGGGATGTTCATGGCTTGAGCCAAGGCAGAAGTTCTCAACCTTCTTAATACTAAGACCCTTTAATATAGTTCCTCATGTTATGATGATTTCCAATCATATATTTTGTTGATACAGTTATGTATTATAATGTAAATACCTGATATGCAGGATATCTGATACTCAACCCCCAAAGGGTTCGTAATTCACAGACTGAGAACTTTTGACTAAGGTAAATGTTAGTAGGGATAAAGAGAGTTGAAAGGGGTGTGTGTGTGTGTGTGTGTGTGTGTGTGTGGGTGTGGGTGTGTGTGTATGTGTCCACGTGTACATTAAAATGTTACAGAAAAATTCAAAGCTAAAAGTAGAGTAAAGGGCTGGGTATGGTGCACACCTTTAATCCCAGCCCTTGGGAGGCAGAGGCAGAGGCAGAGGCAGAGGCAGGATTTCTGTGAGTTTGAGGCCATCCTGGTATATATAGCAAGTACCAGGCCAGTCAAAGCTGCATAGTGAGACTTTGTCTCAGAACAACAGTAAAATAAATCAATAAAAATAGAGGAAAGATATATTGACCCCACACTTGCCTGTCACTCAGCTTTGGCAATTATAAACTTGTAACTAACCTTACTTTGTTATTTCATTCCCCAGTTATTTTCTAGTCATTCATTTAAAAGTACTTGCCTGTTAACAGCATCTCATGGTTTTAGTCAGAGTTTAGTACATTTCTCTGAGTGTTTCCTAATTGGTAAATGTTTGGGTCATGGTTAAAATAAGGACTTTCCACTGGATTTAGTAGTTAAGTCTCATGAGTCTTCTGCCCTATAGCTTCCTTCTTTCTGTGTGTTTTTAATCCTTGTTCCTTGGTTATTTTGTTATGGGGAAAAAAATCAGCTGTCTATTAAATTTCCTGTATTCTGATTGGTTGATGGCATTTTTAGTGTACATTTGCCATGATCTACTATTTCTTGTTTATCTTTTATTGTTGGCATAGAAATGAAGTTGGCATAGAAATGAAAAAATCTAAGAAATGTAAAAATCTAAGTATGCTAAAGTTTCTTTTTTTGAGACTATATAGTGTATTTGAAGTACCTGTGAGGCAGCTCAGATGTTGCTAGACAGTCTAGTGTGCAGGCTCTGGAGTTCAGAAACAAGATGGATAAGAAAGAGATAAGGGAGGTATCAGTTACTTTAGGCAGTGAATGCTGTCACCTAGGGGAGTCTACAGCAGGCGAGAAGCCTGGGAGGTGCACTAATTAGGCTTGAATGGAGACGAACAGAGGTACACTGCATGGAATATCCAGTAAGATGTCTGCTGAGGCACTTTGTTCCTTCTTAGAAGGGGGAACAAAATACCCATGGAAGGAGTTGCAGAGACAAAGTGTGAAGCGAGACTGAAGGAAGGACAATCCAGAGACTGCCCCGCCTGGGGATCAACCCCATATACAATCACCAAACCCAGACGTTATTGTAGATGCCAGCAAGTGCTGGCTGTCTCCTGAGAGGCTCTGACAGTGCCTGACTAATACAGAAGTAGAGGCTCACAGCCTTCCATTGGACTGAGTATAGTGTCTCCAATGAAGGAGCTAGAGAAAGGACACAAGGAGCTGAAGGGTTTGCAGCCCCATGGGAGGAACAACAATATGAACTAACGAGTACCCTCAGAGATCCCGGGGACTAAACCATCAACCAAAGAGTACACATGGTGGGACTAATGGCTCCAGTTGCATATGTATCAGAGGATGGCCTAGTCGGTCATCAGTGAGAGGAGAGGCCTTTGGTCCTGTGAAGGCTCTATGTCCCAGTGTAGGGGAATGCCAGGGCCAGGAAGTAGGAGAGGGTGGGTTGGTGAGCAGGGGAAGGGGGAGGGAATAGGGTTTTTTTCAGAGGGGAAACCAGGAAAGGGGATAACATTCGAAATGTAAATAAAGAAAATATCTAATTAAAAATAACAATATATAAAAATAATAAATTTCATGCTTTCTCTAGAAAACAAAGTGTAGTGGAGCTGGATGAATGCAGATCAGGAAAGAGTAACAGACAGGGTATTATTTCTTGAGGTTAGGCTGTGACTTGGGGAGGGAAAGATGAAAGGATAAGAGGCAGAAGTAAGATGGAAGAGACATTTACTGCTAAATTCTGCTTAGAAAACTAGAAGGGGTACATAACCTGGTCTTGGAGAAAGCTGGAGGAGTACGTTCTAGATGACAGATTGGATGGGGTAGGAGCTAGAGAATGGGTCAGTGGCTGTGAGTGCGCACGGTTCTTTCATAGGGTCCTCTGGTCATAATCGCCTGGTACTCCAGCCCCAGGGGTTAAGACACTTTGTTCTGAACTCTCAGGCACCTGCATTCACATGTACATAACACAGAGAGATAACCATGTACACATAAATACAGGGAGTGTTGCTAACATAGTAGAAGTTATATACAGAAGAAGTATATACAGATTTGGCAAAGTGGATTCAATTACTCTCTTGAGTTCTCCTTTGTCTGTAAAAGATGTTAGGAATTACCTGCCGCTCAAGGGAAGGGTGCCTAGGGAAAGCTGAGATTGGTGTGGTCAGAACATTGAAGAATCAACACTATGGAGTGTCACATGAGCAGAGTGGTTAGATGGCCTAGACAAGGTGAAGTTCTTTTGCAAAACACAATAATATTCTGTCTTAGGTTGGGTTTCTGTTGCTGTAAGGAGACTTCATGACCAAGGCAACTCTTAAAAAGACAACCATTTAACTGGCAGTTTCAGAGATTCAGTCCATTATCATCATGGTGGGAAGCACGGCAACATGCAGGTAGACATGGTACTGGAGGAGCCAAGAGTTGTACATCTTGATATGAAGGGAAGCAGGAGGAGACTGTCTTCCACAGGCAGCCAGGAGGCGGCACTGACTCCACACTGGCTGGAGCTCGAACACTAGAAGCCCTCAGAGCTCCTCAACATGTGTCACTGTAACACACATCCTCCAAAAAGGCCACACCTATTCCAAAAGCCCACATGTCCTAATAGTGCCACTTGCCATGGGTCAAGCAGATTGGAACCAGCACACATGCCTTGTAAAGTACTGCAGCCAAGGGTGCTCAGACCACACTGTGGATAAGTTCTCCCTTCACTGCTGCAGTGTTGAGTGTGAAAGGTCCTCTGTCACAGAGAATTGGGATCTTTCTTGGTGGCTTCTATAACATTTCAGTAGCATTTTCACAGCTACACGTAGATTTTGAAAGAGAATGTATGTGACAGTTGTTTATTAAGTAGGCTTCTAGCAGGGTTTAAGCACCCTAGGAGTCACATAAAAAGGTGACTCAAGTTGAAGGACATTACTTTTCCTCCATGGTGTACATTCCCTTGGTATGCCTTGCCAGAACGGCTCTTAACAGTGGACTGGATTACTATTGCTATTTCCACTTTTGTTTTTTGCTTTAAAAGTGGATTTGGGAGTGTGTGTACAGTATTTGGTTTTTACATAGCAACAACTGACAACCCAAGTTTTCAAAGAAACATTGTCATGAAGGAGTGCAGCACACTGTGATGTTGAAAATGAGCTGTAGGCTAGCACATGGTATGGTGTGTATCCTGTGTATCCTTGTGAATTCTGAGCCTTACATTGATACTTGTGGATTTACTAATAACCCAGGATTCTTCGATTCAACACAAACCTATATAGCCTTCTAAAGTAAATCCTAAATCCTTAATTATTATTCTAGCTATTAAATATTAGATATTGTATACTTAATACTGTTTTGTTTACTGATTTCCTACTATTATTATTTTGAGGTGACATTTCACTGTTGCCCAGAGTACTCTCAAAGTTGTAAGCTCAAGCAGTCCTCCTACTTCAGCTTCCTCAGTAGCCAGAACAGTGAGTGTGTGCCACCATATCCAGATACCAATTGTATTATGTTATATATACAACAAATATCAGTAAATGAGCTAATACTTAAAGATTAAGGAAATTAAAATAAAGTTTAACATTTTCGACATATTCATCTTATGTTTTAGCTACCTGGATATACATTGTAAAAAATAACTTCATTTCTCTAAGTATGTATATTTCTTTTTGTTGTTGTTGTTTTTTTGAGACAGGGTTTCTCTGTGTAACCCTGGCTGTCCTGGAACTCACTCTGTAGACCAGGCTGGCCTCGAACTTAGAAATCCACCTGCCTCTGCCTCCCAAGTGCTGAGATTAAAGGCCTGAGCCACCACTGCCCACTGTATATTTCTACTTCAGCATGTATAGCCTCAGGATGATCTTGGGTAATAAAGAGTACACCTTTTTCTAGTACCTACTAATGAGCTAATAGTCTCTGGTTCAAATTTTTGACATTAATAAGATTTAATTTGTGAATTTTGTTTTAATAGTGGCCAATCCGTCATGGTATAGTTGAAGACTGGGACTTAATGGAAAGGTTTATGGAGCAAGTGATTTTTAAATATTTAAGGGCAGAACCTGAAGATCATTACTTTCTTTTGGTAAGTACACATTATGGTTTATTGGGGACTCCCCTTTTTCCAGGTGGAATTTGTAAGCCAAGGATGGCTTTAAACTCAATATCATTCTCCCTTACCTTCCCAAATGCTGGGTTAGCAGGCTTGTCCCTCGATGCCTAGCCTACTAGGAGATATTTTGAGGAATATTTTAATGTTTCTGGTGTAATTAGGAAGCATACTTTATCACTTAAGTTGTCTTGTCTGAAAGACTTTGTTACATAAAACTAGGTCATTCTTAAGACCGTCTGGCTACAGGTAGAGTAGCAATGTGGCCAAGCACTAAAGTGTAATCTTGTAAATGCTTTTGATAATTAACATGTAATCGTTACGCTACCACCTGTAAATAATTGTTTTATTTTGTCACCGAAGAAATAATGTGAGGGAAGAAAGTTTTGTTTCAGCTCAGTTTTTGAGGCTCACGTCCACAGTTGTTTGGCTCTATTGCTTCTGAGCTGTGCCTAGTGAGATAGAGCATCTCTGTGGGAAGCAGCTTCTCTTATTTGTCTTTTAAAACTATTTGAGAAGGACTTCTAACTTCCTAGTAGAATAAGTGAACATTTCCTTTTTTCTCCTTTTATCTTCTCACAACATAAAATGGCTGTCTTTTATGTCTTCTTTTTTACTTGTGTATGAGTTTGCTAATCCAGTGTTCAGTGTTTCATTGTGGTGCTTTGTGAATACTATTTGTAGCTGGACTGTAAAATGAAAAGAACATTACTGTGGACACCTAAATGCCTACAACCTTAAGTGTAATAATTAACATTTCAGTATAATTACATTTAGCATAATTGTTTTGACATGCTGTTTATCCATCTGTTAATCTATTTTGTTTTGAATCACACCAAAATGAGCTCTATACAGTTGAGAATCAATTCATGCTTAAACACTTGGTATTTCCATCATCAAACAGTTCATTATTTGTTTATATTCTTTCTCATATAAAGTTTATTTATTATAAAAAAAACCTACAAAGCTAAATCATTCTGTGGATTTTGACCAGGAGTGGCAAAAGAAAAAGGGCCAGATAGTGGTAGGCAAGTTGGTAGGTAGGTATGTAGATGTGGTAGATTAGATAGCTAGCTACCTAGGTAGGTAGATGGGTAGATAGACAGACGAATGGACGGACGGATGGATACTAAAGAAGCCAAATGAGAGTGTAGCAGGTTCCGTTCCAGCTGTCCAGCTCTACTGGAGAGTGGAAACAGCCATAGCCCATACCTAATGGAGTAAGTATAGATGTGTCCCTGTGAAGTTTGCAGAGTTAGGTGATTGGCCCACCTTTAGTTTTAACAGCTGTAGTCGTGTAAATAACAAATTATCTATACCTTTTCTAGTTAATTTATGCTCCTCATTCCCTAAAGGCAGCCAATGTTTCATTCTATTTTAATTTTTTTTACAAGTGAGATTAATCTTGCCTATTAATCTTCAATGTTCCATAGTTGGTTTTACACTGATAAATTCATATATGATGTGCTATAGTAAAATTTACATCATGTAGTTAGTTACGTATGACAGTCTGGCTCTTTGAACATTCTTGTCCTTATAGACAGTCTCATCTCTTTTGTGGACTTGGTCTGCTGCAAGGGTTCTTAACCGGTATAGAATTCTGGCCTAGGGTGACTCTAAATGTAACATTTTAATAGAATTGCCCCTGCATTCTAGCCTGTTAATCTTTTTTAATTTTAGTCATGATGTTTCTTGATTTGGTCTGAATTTGCGTTTTCCTGGTGATGACTTGTAATGATATTGAAAGCTTCAGTTTTTTAATTGAAAATAAAATTTTGAATTATAGTAAATATGTTCTGATTACATTTTCATTCCCCCAGTTGCTCGCAGATCTTCCTGACTTCCCACCCAAATCCATTCCCACCCAAATCCATACCCTTTCGTTTCTATCTCAGTAGAATACGAACAAGCATCTAGAAACATAAACAAGCCAGCATGGCACAAAACAAACAGGGAACAAAAAGAGCAGGAGTGGAAGGAGCATGCAGACACCGAGAGCATGCTCTCTCTGTGTATGTGGAGGTCTGCTGTTCCTATAGAAGGAGCATGTAGACACCGAGAGCATGCTCTCTCTGTGTATGTGGAGGTCTGCTGTTCCTATAGAAGGAGCATATAGACACCGAGAGCATGCTTTCTCTGTGTATGTGGAGGTCTGCTGTTATCTACAGTCCCGATAGTCTGTGTCTTTCCACCTATAAATTTAGTGCCTTTCAAATAAGAAATTGCCTATAAAGTTCGAAGTGATCTAATATTGTCTATTTAAAATATCATTCAATTCAATAGACGGAGCCTCCACTGAACACTCCAGAAAACAGGGAGTATACTGCTGAGATAATGTTTGAGTCCTTCAATGTCCCGGGCTTGTACATTGCTGTGCAGGTAAGTGGCTTATGCTTACTTAAGCTTGACTTTTACATTTTATCCAGGCTTAGTGTTCTCCTAAACCACGCATATCTCTTTTCCTAGAAAGCTTTAGCATAATTTGAATCATACCATGCTTTCCTGAGGTGATAATTTAGACACAGTAGTTCTGTGTTTTGCCTGACTTATTCAGTGCTTCTCATTCGTTCGTTTAGTTTCTGTTCCTTTCTTTGGCGTGCAGTAGTCAGTAAGATTTCTGTAACCCGGTATATTAATATATACATATTTTAGTTTGGGATCCTAATTGTTTATAAAAGACTTGTAGAAAATGATCACAAGACAGTTATTACCAAAAGAGTATATTTCAAAATGAAATCTCAAAATGTTCTTCTTTTTCTTTTAACATTATGTGAAACTCTTCATTGTTAAACCTTTGAAAATATTGTGTGGTGGTAAGCAGTCATTGTATTATTGAAATGATTTTGTTGTTGTTGTTAAAATAGGGTGATGGGTGAGCCGTAGCTGCAGTGTCAGGCGTCTGAAGCCGCATGCTTGTTGGGAAGTTTTGGTTTTGGTTTGTTTTTAGAGGGTGGTGGACAAAATACCTTTTAGTTCCTTTTAGTATTGCATTGCAAGTGGGCAAAGTCAGGCTTATCATCTATTTTTCGTTACTACTCATATATTTTGATTTTAAGAAATTACCTTTTTTAAAAAATGACATTTGGTTTACAAAAATTACCCTCACCCCACCCCCACCCTGGAAAGAGTTATTTTGTATCAGCCATGATGAGATTCTTTGGTAGGAAAATGGTATTGTGTGTTGTTGGTTTTCTAGATAACTCACAGTGTCTGGAGTGGGCATGGCTTTTCAGTTGAGGTTCTTGTATACAGTGCTAACTGCAGATTGCATTTACAAGTTTTTGAGGTTTGAGTTTTCAAGAGTAGTGCTTGCTGGCTTATGGTGATTACCAGATATCCTGGTAGTTTGTGGTAGTCTAGGTAATGATATTTAAGCTTGGGCAAGGTAGAGCTGTGCGTGTTACATACATGTTTGCGTCACTCTTGCTTGTGGCTCTAGGAAGAGAGTGTTCCTTTTAAACTCTGAACTTTCTAAGTATCCTGATGCACTAAGAGGCCTATGAACTGTAGAAAGTATGCCGTGTCATTGCAGGTTACTTCTATAGACTTTCACCCCTAGTAACTCTTTAACTATTCATTTTTGTCTGTCTTACCTTTTAGGCTGTTCTTGCCTTAGCTGCATCCTGGACCTCAAGACAAGTAGGAGAGCGGACGCTGACGGGTACAGTAATAGACAGTGGAGACGGAGTCACTCATGTCATTCCCGTGGTAAGTACAGAAAGTTGCTAAAGAGAATGTGAAATAGTATACCTGGACGTAAATGGTAGGAACTGATGAGACCTTTACAAGACTCAAGGCTCTTCCTGGGCTACCATCACAGGCTGCATGAGGATCTCTAAGATCTTAAGAGTATCAACAGTGCTAAAAGGAGGCAAATGCCAGCTCGTTAGCATGCTGTGCCCTGAAATCATAGTTATGTTTGTAACCAGTAAAGGTCACAGAGCTGGGAACAGTGTTGCGGACCTCACACAGTACATAAGGCTTGATTAACCCTAGATTTGACTTCACTTAAAGACCTAGGGAAAGGGCAGAATAGTCTGTACTGACAGTCTCAGCTGGTGTCATGGGTCATGTAGGAGGAAAAGTTCTTAGTGAGCTCAAGCACATGACAGCTTCCAAGTTTGGTGTACATGAAATCTGTTAGCCACAGGCTTTCTGCGTGAATAGCTTGCCTGTCCAGCAACTTCATAGAAATGGAATTATATACTCTGATCTTTATGACAGGCTGTGTTCACTTAGACTGATGTTTTTGAAATTGTCCATATTATAGCATATATGCTTCTTTATATTGCCAAGTCATAGTTTACTGTGTGGATATATCCCCTTTCGTTTAGCCTGTGTGTGTCTTTAATATCTTAGTAGGATGTGCCTAGCATTTAATAGCTTTGTGTAATTTCCTTGATAGCTCTTTTTTTTTTTTTCCCTTTGTGGTCTCTAAAATGCCACATTGTGGGGCTGATGAAGACATGGTGGGTAAAGGAGGTTGTTCTCTTCTGTAGGAAGGCAGGCCTGTGTTTCGATCTCTAGTGCCCATATGAGAAGCAGGTCATAGCTGGGCATGCTAATCACAGCAGTGGGAGCAGAGACATGGTGTGCTTTCAAGAACTCAGTGGCCTAGCTAAAAGCAGCAGGTTTCTGCTTCAGTCAGAGGCACTGTTTCGAGGCAATAGTAGAGGAAGACACTTTGAATCCTGCCACAGTCTTTTAGATGCTGAGACTTTAACTATCTTGTCACCTCTGGCTAAGAAATGGATCTTAATTTTTTTTTTTTTAATCAATTAATTTTTAGTAAGAGCACTGACTGCTCTCCGGAAGGTTCTGAGTTCAAATCCCAGCAACCACATGGTGACTCACAACCATCTGTAATGAGATCTGACACCTCTTCTGGTGTGTCTAGAGACAGCTACAGTGTACTTACATATAATAAATAAAATAAATCTTTAAAAAAATAAATCAATTAATTTTTAGAAATACAAATTTTAAAAATCATTATGTAGGAATGAGGTGAGAATGCTTGTGCTGCCTGGACCTGTGAGTGGAGTTGGTTCTCTCCTTCCATCTTTATGTAGCTTACAGGGATTAAACTCTGATTTTCAGGACTTGGAGCAAGTGCTTTGCCTACTGAGGATCTTACTATCCTGGGAACACAAAAGTAAACTTGACACTTCTCTCCTTGTATGTAGGCTGAAGGGTATGTTATCGGCAGCTGTATTAAACACATTCCAATAGCAGGAAGAGATATAACATACTTTATTCAGCAACTGCTGCGAGACCGAGAAGTAGGAATCCCTCCTGAACAGTCCTTGGAAACTGCGAAAGCAGTGAAGGTAAGCTACATAGCATGGGTGGGTCAGCTGGAGAGGAGTCACACCCTTAACTGTGGTGGCCAGGAATGCTCCTTACCTCAGTCTCTCATCAGAGCAGGCCCTCTAAGTTGTCTTCTCTATAGTTCTCACAAATGAATGGTTGATGGTCACCTGCCCTTTGCATTGTCTTATCAATTCTCTCAAATTGAGAGGGCTAGCATAAGAGTGTTTAAACATACACTTTTGTGGTTACTCCTTTTATTAAAAGTAAAGATTTATTTTACCCAGCAATTATTACATCTCAGTTTACTCTGAAGTCCTTATTTTAATACTAATAGTTTTCTGTTACTAAAATTGTTTGACGTAATTGGCTTGTTGAGCTCTGCAGTATAGATGCAGGATGTTACTCAAGTGATGTGGAATGTGACAGAAACTGTGAGGTATTTGATTAGGTTTTGACACTATATGCTCTTATATCATTTGTGTCATTCATACAGGGAAAATACTTTCCTTATTCTTTTTGTATTGCTTTTGGAATTTGTTATTTATCAACAAAGCTGAAAATTTTCTGTATTTCTCATGCTTTGAATATGTAAATCTGCCTTTGCAAAAATAACCCTCGTTTCTTTTCTTTTCTTTT
>NW_022196891.1:21877969-21892552 GCF_008632895.1 Mastomys coucha | reverse complement strand
TTGTACGACATTTGTGGAGATGTCTTTGTTCTTTCAAGCTTAGCCATGAAGTTGCCTTGACTACTTCCTGTCTATTAAAAAAACTACTAAATGGTTTCCAAACTTTATCTCAAGTTGGTAACTTAAAAACTAAATATATGGAGCCAGGCTCACACCTTTAATCCCAGCACTTGGAAGCAGAGACAGGCAGAGCTCTGAATTTGAGGACAGCTTAGTTTACATAGCAAGTTCTAGGATAGCCAACACTATAGAGAAATTCTCGTTCTCATAAAAACAACAAAAACCCGCTCCAAACTACTAAATACATAAACATTTAATTAACACTATTATTTTTCAATTTCTTTGGGAAATCTGTGGCATTAAAACAAAAGGCCACTGAGAATTTAGATTTATTCCAAGGAAGACTGCTTAGGCTGACGATCTTTACAAAAACTTCTCTTAATGAAGTTTTCACCTCCAGGATGTGGAGATAGATGTGTGTGATGGTTTGTATATGCTTGGCCCAGGGAATGGCACTATTAGAAGGTGTAGCCTTATTGGAGTAGGTGAGTCACTGTTGGTGTGGGCTTTAATACCCTCATCCTAGCTGCTTAGAATCTAGTATTCAGCTAGCAGGCTTCAGATGAATATATAGAACATTCAGCTTCTCCTGCACATGCCTGCCTGGATGCTGCCATGTTCCCGCTTTGATAATAATAGACTGAACCTCTGAACCTGTAAGCCAGTTAAACGTTCTCCTTTATAAGAGTTGCCTTGGTCATGGTGTCTATTCCCAGCAGTGAAACCCTAACTCAGACAGTGTGTAAGATAATGAGATTGTCCTTTTTTCATAGAAGGCTTCCCTTTTGCAGGGGGATTGAAACAGGGTCTCACTATGTAGTGCTGGCTGGCCTCCAACTCACAGAAGATCCTCCTGCCTCTGCCTCCCCAGTGCTCTGGATTAAAGGTGTGAAACACCATAATGCCACAGCCTTTATATATATATATATATATATATATACATATACATACACACACATACACACACACACATATATCTGATAATAATTGTGGCTACTTTGAAAAGAGTCCTTGGTACTCAGAATTACAGGATATTGTGCATATTTCTCAAAAATTGATAGAAGGATAGATGCAGTGGGACACAGTCAGATAATCATCAGTGTTAATTCAGTGTTTCAGGCAAGAGCAGAGTAGCTTACATTCCTTTACTTCTTTCTTTACACATTACCTTGATCAGAATTAGTTTTATTCTAAATAGGCATAAGGGATCTTTGTTAATTTGAGTTGGTATAAATATTCTTTTTGTATTTATGCTTTTTGATTTTTTTCTTTCTAGAATATTCTATTCTGTTACTGAGATAGATGTTGGTACATGTTGAAGAATTTAGTGCATGATTTTATAAAGTAACATTAAAATAGGACCAAGTTTAGTCTTTCAGATTTTAGTTGTGTTGATAGATGGGGTTAGAAATTATGTATATGGATGAACCATTCATTTGTTCTAGAATATCACAATATGATATTCTAGTATTGAAATTTCACCTCTTGAAATTACTTAATTATATCTTTTTCCTTTGATTGTTTGACTGATATACTATGCAACATCTTTTTTTTTTTTTAACTTTATCTAAAACAAGAGGAAAAAAAAACCCTTTTATTTATTTGCTTTTCAGGAACGCTACAGTTATGTCTGCCCAGATTTAGTAAAAGAGTTTAACAAGTATGACACCGATGGGTCAAAGTGGATCAAACAGTACACCGGTGTCAACGCCATCTCAAAGAAAGAGTTCTCTATTGACGTTGGCTATGAGCGGTTCCTGGGACCCGAGATCTTTTTCCATCCAGAGGTAATGCTTGGTGGTTGGTGTGTTTTGTTTTTCTTTTCAAATCGCTTTGAAATGTGCAGCAGAAAGTCAGAAGAAATTGAGATAGAATCACTCTCAGAAACTTTCTTTAGTGTCCTAAAGCACCAATGATTTCTTCCCTACACCCAACCCCTGCCTATTCTCACCCTCACTTGAGATGAGTCTTCTGTTGAAGCATTCTTATCTGTGCACATCCTACCTCTCTAATACTTATGAGCTTAGGGAGAGCTGAGGTCTTGAAGAGCAAGGCAGAGGGCAGCCTTTCAAGTTTGTAACAGCCTAAACCCTGGGAAAGGTTCCAGAAAGCCCCTGCCCCTACTATAAAATGACTGCATGGGATCGAATGAACATAAAGACTGCCATAATACAATAAAATAGATGCTTTTGGCAATCTTTTTTTTTTTTTTAAAGATTTCTTTATTATATGTAAGTACACTGTAGCTGTATTCAGACACTCCAGAAGAGGCATCAGATCTCGTTACGGATGGTTGTGAGCCACCATGTAGTTGCTGGGAATTGAACTCAGGACTTTTGGAAGAGTAGTCAGTGCTCTTAACCACTGAGCCATCTCTCTAGCCTGGCAATCTTTAGTAATACATTCTTCAGGTAACTTTACTAGAATTTTAATATTCAGTGCCTGCTGTGCTTATTCAGCATCAAGAACAGTTATTTTCGATAATTGTCTTTTTTTTTTTTACACTTAGTATTGGCTATGATTTTTATGGTCTCAGATTAAGTATTGACTATCGAAAGCCAAAAGATTCTTTAATTTTATTCTTTTGAGTTTCAAGAATAAGAAAAGTAGTTAAATGAGAGTAGTTACTTTAACAGATGGACATATCTGTTGAATTTATAGAGTAGCACAAGTCTGCTTGGGAGAACCAGGAAGCGTCTCACAGGGATTAATGCATGAAGTAAGCCCAACCGGTGGGTGGGTAATGATCTTACATGTTCCAGAATTGATAGTGTGTGGAAATGTACCATGGAAATGTGTATGCGAGACACACACACACAAAGGTCGTTTGGTATCAGAATGGTAATTTGACTTGGGTTAGAAGCAGATGAGTTTATTGTAGTTTTTCAGGTGAATAAATGTCTATCATGGAGAAAGGAGAAACAAAAATGAGGGTTTTATGATTTAGTAAATATTTAGATGTGAGAGGGATGAGAATATGAGAAATCTGTAACTTAGATTCTGTTAAGGGAAATGTGGGGTGGCCGTCAGAATAAGTAGTGAGACCAGAGCAGATGAGTCTCTGGAAACTTCAGCTCAGCTGCTCACGGTGCTGCAGCTCGGTAACCTTGTCACTCTGGAGGCTAAGGCATAGTAATACAGAGTTTGAGGCCATCTTAGGCTCCACAAAGCCAAACCAAACAGCAGAGCCGTAGTTCTAGGGATTTACAGCCTTGATCCATTGCCCCCACCCTCTGCACTCTCCCACAGACGCACATGGAGTTTTTGGCATTTCTTACTTGACTTTGAGCTATGGAAGATAACTGCCTCTTCTCTTCTGCTCTTGTCCCTGTGTGTTCCCTTTGTACTCTGATAGCGTGTGAGGCAAAGTCAGTCCTTCTGTCTGCTTGAGCTGTGTCCCTACCCTGTGACAGTTCATTAGGGGACTTCTGACACCCTCTGTGTGCTTTCATTACTTTTAGGGAGAATAAAACAGCTCAGAAAGCTGCTTTCTGAAGAATAGTCTGTTCATAAGAATACATTAAATAGAAGTCTTGACGAGGAGAGAACATTTGGTGGGTTCCTATGGAGAATTGGGGTTGACTATGGGACTGTGTGTCCTTATCTCCTCCTGCCTGTGTCTAAGCTCCCAGCTGTAGTCAGCTCTTTGTGGGAAAGGTCCCTTATTATAGAACGTCATTCTTGATTGAAGTCACTGGTGACTTATGGAGGGTCTGCACATTCTCGACAGCCTTATCTTTGGGTTGTCTCTATCTTTTAGACTTTTTTCAATTAAAAACTCTCTTTACCAATGGTTTTAATATGGTGAGAGAAAATTAAATGAATGTATTTAGTTAGTTCACTGTAGTTTCCCAGAATAGAGCTTGCTTGTGTGTGTGTGTGTGTGTGTGTGTGTGTGTGTGTGTGTGTGTGTGTGTGTTGTAGAAAGTGTGCCACTTCCCAAGTGAATATTTAAGATTCCTTCTGTGTTCTAGTTTCCCTGTCCATTGAAGTATTCATTCATTTTTCTAGTTTGGACTAGATGAATGATTGAATCTTTACCCTATCCAAGATTTGAATACTGATGATAAAATACATGAAAGATGAGAGGATTTGCTTTTGTTTTATTAAGGATTTTTTTTTTACAGTTTTGTTTTGTTTTGTTTTGTTTTGTCTGCCTGTCTCTGTCTCTGTCTGTCTGTCTGCCTGTCTGCCTGTCTGTGTTTCTTTTCTCTCTCTCTCTCTCTCTCTCAAAAAAAAAAAAGACCAGTGAGGCAAAGAGTAGACAATAATACATGAAGTCTAAAGTCAGTTTTGCGTTGGCCTCCTGGGCATGGAGCCTGCCCTACACCCAGGGCCCCAGTTCCTCACTCAGGCGTGGGACTTTGTGTGCCCTTCTCAGTGCTGGTTTGTCTAGTTTGAGCTTGTGAACATCTTGTGTGTGCTGCGCGGTCTCTAGGTTTTGTGTCTGTATCATTCCTGTTGTGTCTAGACGGCACTGCTTCCATGGAGTCGGTTAGCATCTCTGGCTCCTATTCTTTGAGCCTCCTCTTACTCCCATATTTCCCTGAGCCTTGAGGGCGGGCTATGATGCAGACATCCTGTTGAAAGCTTATTTTTGAACAGCTAAGGTCATCACAGATATTAGAAAGAATTGGTTTCTTTTACAAGGAGTGTATTTGGAACTCTCAATTTTTTTTAAGAAAAAATGCAAAGCCATTTATACTTTAAATTTATGAATATATCTCTAACTATAAGACAGATATGGGGTGTTGTATTTGTTTGCTATGTTGAGTCTACTTGACTCATCCTACTTTAATAGCCTCTTAGTGCGCTCTCCACAGCTATGTGCTGCTGAGACCTGACCAGGGACAGCTGGACTAATACCTGAAAGGAGGCTCAAGGGGAGCCACTGTTGAGTTCATTAAGTTTTTGAGGAACTTGTAATTTTTTTTAACTCATTTAATAGTGTTTTGTTGTTCTTTATAAAATATTCATTGCTTCTTTATTGCATATTTATCTGATTTTCTTTTTTCCTTAATTATATTATTGTTTATGTATATATGGATGTTTTGCCTGCATGCACATCTATACACCACTTCCCTGCTTTGTGCAAACAGAAGAGGGCATCGATCACGCAGACCTGGAGTCAGGGATGGTTGTGAGCTGCCATGCGTGTGGGTCCTGGGGTCCTCTGCAAGGACAGCTGTGCTCTTCACTGCTGCGCGCTCTCTCCAGCACCAAATATTTAAATTTTTTAAATTTATATTTATGGATGTATGTGGGTACACTTGAATGCAAGTATCTGCCAAGGCCAGAATTGGGTCTTCTAGAGGTTGAATCTTCTAGAGTTTGAATCTTCCTGAAGCTAGTTAAAGGCAGTGGTGAGCTTCCCAACATAGGGGCTGGGAACTGAACTCAGGTCCTCTGCAAGAGCAACACACACCTTTAACCCTTGCCACTATTCTGATTGTCATTTGGGGGATTCTGCATTGCAGTGCATAGGCCCTATATTCCAACAGATAGACCCAAGTTAAACTTCATTTCTTTCTGTATCAGAATTTCCATGGTGGATACAGAGTATAGGAACATGTAGAGTTTTGTAAAGTTTTACTTTCATGCATTCCTGATTAAAAACTAAAAGCTGGAAGTTGTGTCTTGAAAGGATGCAGACACAGCTGTGGTGTGCACAACCCTGCTCTAGCCTTCTGCTCACGGTATGGCAGACGAGATGAGCAAGAGTATGGGAAAGGTTATATCATAGGAGTGTGTGTGTGTGTGTGTGTGTGTGTGTGTGTGTGTGTGTGTGTGGCTGTTTTAGGTAAATATTAGTGAGGACAAAGGGCAATGAAGACATTTTACTAGTTCTTCCTTAACAGTGGAAGGGTTTTGTAGAAATCAATGCAATAAAAACGATTTTTCTGTCAAATTGTTACTTTCTTTCTAGATTTGGGAAAATTAAAATTTGCTTTTTAAAAAAATAAAAAACAAAACAAACAAAACCTCAAAAACTAAACCAGTGCCAGGTTCTGAAGTTAAAGTATTACCGTGGGCTTATTAAAGCACAGTGCTTTGAGAAGTAAGGGCTCTTCAGTGTTTGCATTTAAAGCCAGCAAATATTGCATACAGCTCAAGTGCTATCATGGACAATATGTCTCAAGTCCTACTTTGGTTTCTTTCACAGTCAGCCTGCCTGTGACTGCATGTGAGCTTGTCTTTAAATGACGTCTAGAGCTAGCCAAGCTGAGCTGTGTTTTCTGTTTCCGTATAATTCAGTGTTGGGGTCTGCTTTCCAGGTAAAAAATGTGCCTTGTGGGTTTGCTTTTGAGCACCACATATTAGACAGAGATGGCTTTATTTTGGGTGTGATGTATCATATTAAATACATCACTGACTCTTTATCTTCATCTATTAAGTTCTTAAGAATATTACAAAGTACTGAGTACTGAACTATTGCTCCTAAGGAAAGGGAAAGATTAGTTTCTGTCAGTCCCTTGTCAAGTTTTCTTCATTCTATCTGCATACCTCTGGTCTGTGTGTGCATCTGTTTGAACTAATTGCCATCCATACTGCTCTCTATGTCTGAAGGATGCTGCCTAACTGGCACTTTGTTGGTAAGACACCCCCCGCCCCCAGACTTCTTCCTAGACACATGTGGGCTACACATCAGCACTGTGCCTTAGATGGTGGTCTAAACATCAGGATCACCAGTCATAGTAGGAAAAATACTAATCCTAAAGGACTGAGAAGGACATGTGTATTTATAGTGTGACAGCTAAAAAGACATAGTACCACCTTGTTCAACTTCAACTAGGAACATACACACTTGTATTAAAAGTGCTACTGCTCTGTATATTTGGAAATAAGTGTCACCTGTTCACATGAGGGTTTCAAGTCAGTTTGCAGATGTAGAATCTAATGACGAGTTGTACAACATCTTACTGGTGGACCGCTGGAAAATACTGGTTATTTTCACCTTTTTATAGATTTTATTTTATGTGTGTGTTTTGTAAGCATATGTGTCTGTGTACCACATATGTGCCTATTGCCTGTGGAGATCAGAAGAGGGCATTGGATCCCTTAGAGCTGGAATTAAAGGAGGGATCCAGAGTGTATGTTTTGGAAACAGACCCAGGTCCTCTGTAAAAACAACAAATGCTTTATATTATTGAGTCATCTCTGTAGCACATTTTCACTGAGGTGAAGTATTACATAAAGTATGTAGATCAGAGTTCCCTTTGGGAACTTTTGAAGAAGAGCCAACGGTGTTTGGCTCTTTGAATCTTTGTTAGCTGTTGCCAGATTGTTTTCCTGTTCAGGTATTCTCTTAGCTGTGTACAGAAGTTCTTATTATGATGTCTACTGTCTCATAGTACAGGTATGGCTTTCTTATTTTAATTGAATCTTGCCTGATTTCTATCCTCAGTAGCTTTAGTATGTTGATCCCCAGGGCCCTTTCACTCCTGAGCTAGATTGTTATTAACTTGAACATTACACTAACAAAATGTTAACATAACAATTCTGTGTCTCATGTATAAAATTTACTTATTTTTCAGTTTGCTAATCCAGATTTTACACAACCTATCTCAGAAGTTGTAGATGAAGTCATTCAGAATTGCCCCATTGATGTTCGACGTCCTCTCTACAAGGTTAGTGTTTACAGCAAAAACTGGAGTTTTAAGTTTTCTTTTCATAATATTTAATAACATATTTTAAAGCTTTTATTCTTGTTCATTGTTGAATATTAGAGAATTGTGTCTTAGAAAGGACACAATTGAATTCTTGTATATTTGTCTCTAGATTGCTTCTCTTTTAAAATAAAGGTCATAATTTTTGTTTTTTTGTTTTCTACCAACACAGAACATTGTCCTCTCTGGTGGCTCAACCATGTTCAGGGACTTTGGACGTCGTTTGCAAAGAGATTTGAAGAGAACTGTTGATGCCAGGCTGAAGTTAAGCGAGGAACTGAGCGGTGGTAGATTGAAGGTTGGTTTTCTCAACCGTTGACAGAGAATGTGGAAGGCCCCTTGTTATGGCAGTCTGGACAGGAATGTTTGCCAGCTTCTCACTTAGGAGCATCAAGACAAATGTACCATGTGTTCTCTAGAAGGTGGCTACTGTCCCTAGAATCATGGACAGCCAGTTGTTCAGTACTTGGCTCTGTTGAGTAATGACAAAACTTCAGAGTTCAGGCAGACTGCTTATGCAATAGGTTTTATGTTTGCTTTCCTCCTCAACCAACCAATTCTGCTGACACACACGTAACACTCCCCTGTGTGGAAGGCTGGCTGTGGGGCACAGGCATAGTTTTACATCGCTGTAGCGGGCCCGCAGAGGTGCTTGTTGTGCACACCTAGTGACTTGAGTTGATCCCTGGAATCCATGGGAAGGTGAAAGGAGAGAAGCAGCTCTCGGTGTGATTAGCCTCTGACCTCTGACCTCCTCAAGCACACCATCACACACACCAGCCACACAAAATAAATAACTTCTAAGCAAAGCTTAAATTCTGGGTTTGGGGAATTCATACATTGATTATACACAGAAAGTGTGGCTGTTGACCTGGGACGTATTTCACCAGTTGATTTAAGAATGAGCTGTCAAGCCAAAGGAAAACTGAGTAAAATTAAAAACAAAAGAAAACAAAAAACGTTATATTATTCAGTCAAAGAACATACGTTCCTTTTCTTTTTTTCCTTTTTTTAAATAATTGGGGGGGGGTGTGTGCATGCATGCACGCACCTGTGTACATGCATTCACACATGTTGAGATCAAGGGATAACTTCAATGAGGACCTTTTACCATGTGGGTCCTGTGGGCAAACTCAGATTGATAACAAATGCCTTGTACCACTGAGCCATCTTGATGGCCCATGCTCCAATTAAGGAACTCTAGGAAGCTTCGTTTTGCTCAATGTTTCCTAGCCTGAACATATTTGAAGAATACAGGCAATTTATTTTCTGTACTTTGTCTTGGTGTGGATCTGTTTGGTGTTCCTTGTGGGTGGGTATAGTTTGTGCTTTGACAGTCATATCACAGAAGCGTTGCGTTTTATGAGAGGATGCATTAACTTTAATCACTTTAGGTAGAGTGTTTCTTGTCAGCTTTCTCTTGTGTATAGCTGTTAACTTTGCATTCCCATGTGTAGAAACTTAGAGGAGGCCTATCAGGCCATGTAGCTATTCTGTTCTTCATCAGACTTTTCAACCAGCAGTTTTAACATTCATTCTTGTTTTCCTGAAATAGTTGTGGCTGAGGTAGTTGCCAGAAGTATAGTTAGTTAACTTGTTTCTGTTTGTGGCTGAATTCGTTGCCAAAAATACAGATAGTTTGTTTCTGTCTGCTCCATCTTGCCCCATGCATGTCTCCTTTTATGCTTTTGATTTGTATGTTTAGTATTTAATTATCCATGGTTTATGGGGTATAGCGTGATAATTTGATACACATGTGCAAGTTGTAAGATCAAAGCAAGGTAATAGCATTCCTGTTTTTTTAAAACTTGTATCATTGTGTCTGGAGCCTCTCAACCCCTTTGTGGTAGCACACATAACGGTGCTATGCAGTGTGTACTGAGAAGTGAGCGCATCTCCATCTGCTGTTCCTTCCTGCTTCTTCAATGGCCCACGCCCACACTAGATAGCCTCAGGTCCTGAATCCTGTCCACTGGGCTTTATAATTATTTTTGTGTACGTGCATTTAAGCTTAATTGATTGAGAAATTGGTACTTGAATGTACTGTTGAAATGATGTTACTTTGTCACTTCTTAGCCCAAGCCTATTGATGTACAAGTTATTACACACCACATGCAGCGGTATGCAGTCTGGTTTGGAGGATCAATGCTGGCTTCCACGGTGCGTAAATTTACCTGTAAACTTTTATGTTTTAGAAGAATAAGAAACTTAAAAGTGTGTGGGTGTGTGTGGGTGTGTGTGGGTGCATGTGTGTGTGCGCGCACGTGCATGTGCACATGAGCATACACATAGTATTTATATTTGGAGGTCTTTTTATATTTTATATTTGGAAGTCATTTCACTTTTATTGTTCTTTTTACCTTTTCCTTACTAGATATTTTATACTTCCGAGTGAGCTTATTATACTGTATTTTAACATTTATTACAGAGAAAATTCTTTTAAATGTATAGAAACAATATTTACCAGAAGATTATTATAGGTATTTCTGTTTAAATATCTAAAAATATCAAGGAAAACATTAGGTTTCATTGCATAGGAAGTATAATATTTGAAACAGAATAAAGACAATTATTCTAGAATCCTCTTTCTAGACTATAACATGCTCCCTTAGAACATGTTCTAATAAAATTCGTGTAGTAAATATTTGTGCTGTTGTATTAGGGCATGCGCTATTAAAGAATCTTTTCATATAAATTACGAGATTTGCAGTGTTGGATATAAAACTATTTAAAACAAGTAAAGATTGTTTTCTCTCGTAATTTAGTTATCTGCAGCTCTGCTGCATTATTAAGTGCATGTGGGATTTGCCCTTGAGAATGTCGTCCCACACCAGGTGAAAAGGGTGAGCACAGGCGTGCTTATAGCTTCCCCTGGCTCTTGCTGGACTTCAGGTTCCTATCCCAATCTAAATCTAGATTTCCCAAGTGGAAAAGCCCAACAGAACAGACTCCATGTCAGAACCCCACAGAGACAGGTGTCGAGTCAACAGTGGGATGCGAATTAATGGCCCTGGAGTTCAGGCAGATTTATCTATCCTAGACTTTAATTTTGGTTTTTAGAGTTCTGAGATTTGTCTACAAGCCAGGAATCGCCTGATAAATATTGCATATTTAACACCCGTTTTAAAGTATCTCTTTTATAGACTGTTGGAAAAATAGGAGAATTTGACCTCTAAAAATGCATTGTTCTGTTTTGTTTCCAGCCTGAGTTCTACCAAGTATGCCACACCAAAAAGGATTATGAAGAAATTGGACCTAGCATTTGTCGTCACAATCCAGTGTTTGGAGTCATGTCCTAAAGTTGACTTCTTGTTTATTGGGGTTAGGGAGATGGAAATGAGATAATCTTTCTGATGACCTGTTTTTGTCTGAATGGATGGTTCTGAGGTTTTTAACCAAACGTGATCATACAGGAATATTTAATGAGTGTGTCAACATGCAGATGTAGAAGAGAGCCAAGACGATTGTTTTCCTTTAGGTTGAATATTTGAATCTTATGTGTATTAAAAAAAGAAATGGGTTTTAGTTCTTTCTGTGCCCTGATATTTTGTATATTATTGACTTACCCAGTGTGCTGGGCTCTGTGGGTGTGTAGAGAGCTCTGTAATGCCTGAGTGGGCACTGCTGAGTGGGCAGTGCCGGAGCTTGTTTATATTTCATACTTTTTATACTTTGAGGAAAAAAAGTCAAAGAAAAACTGTAGTATTGGAGGGAAACAGTGTGACCAAGGAAAAGATGAATTCAACAAGCAGCCTCATGGGACTTGGCGCACACTCTGGGTTCCAGTTATCTCGAGCTGCCCCACGCTCCCCAGCCCAACGGTTCTCTCTGCAAACGCTTGGATCTAAGAAGCTAGTCTCCTGGGTTAGCCGATGCCTGCCCTGCTTTCTGGTTACTTACATTCTGTTTCTTGCTTTAAAAGAAAGACAAGACTGTTGGACCAGTATTGCAATTCTGTAGAGTCGTTTCTTATTAAAACAATAATGTGATTACCAAAATTGGCATATTTAAGGCCTAATGCCATTCTAATAAAGGCAAAAATTTCTTTTTACTACTTGTTTCAGGCTCCTTGATCTCTTTATAAGTTAACTAATAAGTCTATTTTCTTCAAATTCTGCAGTAGCTCTTTAAAAGCACAGCGGTTGGATAGCAAGCTGACTTTTTTATGTGCTCTGTACAAATAATTGTGAACTTTTAATATGTTGAGTGCTTTCATTTTGATAACTGGATCTCCATTTGATATTTCATTTGTATAACTCATTTGCAGTCTGAATTTTTTTTAGTGCCAGTCCCTGACATATCATGAAAAGTTGGTTTTCTTTGCATTTTCAAATATCTGGATCATGAAGAAAAGTGATGACAATAAATTAAAATTGAATTACTCTTCCGGATGGTTTTTCTTCATGCAGTGGACTTCAACTGGCTGTCTACAAGTTCGATAGGATTTTTGTTTCTGGATAAACAGTGGGCAAGTCTCTGACATGTGTGTGGTAGAGAATTTCTTATGAACATAAGTTTTTCAGATATTTGTAGAACAGCAAATGGGATATGTTTTATAATCTTGAAACATTTAAAACAGCACTGTCAGGAATAACACCATATATATCGAACACAGTAGAACTAGGAATGCCTCCATCACATGCCCTTAAAGAGCTTTTGTGGTCTGTTGCAATAAATCTACAGAGACAAACTTCTTATATAGAGTATATCAGGGTATTTATAATTTTATTATTTACCTGTGAATGACAGGGTGTAAGAAGTTGAATCATGAGTTTCATGAGAATCTTCCAGAAGTATAAGAGTAGGTTTCCTCCTCACACTTGTCCTCTGGTGTTACCATTTCTGGCCTGATAAGATGTAGTCAGGAGCACTTGTCTTCTTGCAGAAGCCACTCTTTTACTTCTCAGCACCCACACTGGGTGGCCAACAGCCAGTTCTAGGGAACATGGCACCCTCTTTTGGCCTTTGAGGGGAACAGGCAGAACACATGCAGGGGTATACATACTTCCCGGCAAACGAGTCAAATCAAAAAGAAAAAAACAAAAAAACCTTTACAATTACATATACTCTCTTTGGTGGGGTGGGAGTAATCTAGAATGACAAGTTTAAAAAAATCATGTCCTCTAATTATGAGAAAGCTGGTCAGAAACTTCAGGCCTAGGCTTGTCGGAGGGCAAAGGAAGACCTGGGCTCTGTTCCCACTATGCATTTTGGTCTGTATCGGGGGGAGTAAGCTATACTATACGTGGTTGATGTTTAGCTTGTGCGTCTGTATGAGGACAGATGTGTACCTGTTGGCATGCAGGAATGCCAAGGAGGCTTCAGGTGTCTCTCCTCTGAGCACTTTGTACCTCTTCCTTTTGAACAGGGTCTCTCCCTGAACCTGGGACCCAGGTTCTCTTTCCTAGCGAGGCTGGAGGCCAACCGGCCCCTAACAGTTCTCCTGTCTCCACGTTGCCCTTTTTGAAAGTTGGGTTACAGATGTACCAGCATTCCATGGGTACTTTCGCTCACCAAATCATCTCACCAGCTCCCACAGACCTGTTTTGACTCCCTACTATGGTCCAAGCTTTATGTACGAAGACTGAGGAAGCATTCTGACCCCAGCTTAGAGAGTAGCAGAACAGTCATGTTCAGAAGTTATCTCTGATGTGTCACTTTCGAGCCTATTTAAAAAAAAAAAAAAAATCTCTGGGTTATATCTGTTCTTAAATAGGTCACGTATTTTGTACTTTATGTACTTAAAATCCGCCTTAAATTTTATCCCTTTCAAGACTCGGGTGAAAACAGATTAGCTCTTGTCTTCATTTCATTTCACAAAATACCCTGGAAAATGCAGTTATAGGAAGGAAGGGTGTATTTAGCTCACAGTTTCATGGCGCTGTTGCAGGGATGTTGAGGTGGCAGGCAGGAACCAGAAGAAGCTGGTCACAGCCTGTCCAGGCAGGAGAACCGAAGGCATGTCGCACACGTGTGCTTCATAGGCTGTGACACTGGTGAGTCTGAATTGTATCATGGTGTCAAACACTGAACCACCACAGCTCTTGCATTCACATTTGGTCTGAGCAGCACTCTCTTTGTGTACTTATTTCCCATAAAATTGAAGCTGGTCTTGCTTGGGGGCACTGGAAGCATGGAAGCATGAGTAAATGGATTTAAATGCTTTTTTGTCCTATCTGAGTAGGAGATTACTTCGTAAGCTCATTGCTTTTTCATCCAGCTATTAGGATTCTGGCAGTCTTTATTTTTCGTCTTTGTGTATATATAATGTATACTTGCTGTGTGTGTATGTGAATCTGGGATGCCTGTGCAAGGGGGTGTGTGTGCATCATGGAGGTCAGAGGACAGCCTCAGATGTTAGTCCTCCTTCTTCACCTTGTTTTGAGACTGTTTTATGTTTTGCCATTCCTGGCTAGTTCAAGAGCTTTTTCCAGGGACTCTTCTGTTTCTCTTTCTCAGCATTCCTAATGAGTGTTCATAGTACTGATATTACTACATCTGGCTGTATGTGCTCTCAGGATTCAAACTTGTCCTCGCGTTGGATGGCAAGCACCCTTACCCACTGCCTTGTCTCCGTGGCTTGGATTCTGTTAAACACTGGGGTAGCTACTTCCCTTCAACCCATTTTACAAGAAATTAACTTTTCCCACAGAGTATGCCAGGAGGTAGGAGTGGCAGCTATAGTTGCTGAGCTTAGTCACCCCCATCTGCCAGCTGTTGAGCTTAGTCCTCTGCCAGCTGCTGAGCTTAGTCACCCCCTTCTGCCAGCTGCTGGGCTTATTTTCCCTCTGCCAGCTGCTGAGCTTAGTCACCCCCTTCTGCCAGATGTTGAGCTTAGTCCTGCTGCCAGCTGCTG
>NW_022196891.1:21871842-21877838 GCF_008632895.1 Mastomys coucha | reverse complement strand
AGCTTAGTCACCCTCTTCTGCCAGCTGTTGAGCTTAGTCCTGCTGCCAGCTGCTGAGCTTAGTCACCCTCTTCTGCCAGCTGCTGGGCTTAGTCCTCCCATCTGCCAGCCACTGCTGTCCGCTTGTCTGCAAACCAAAAGCAAATGAAATCAGTTTCCAGAATAATATCTCCTCTTATCTGAAGGGTATATAATTTCAGAGAAAATGAAAAGTGTTCTTTAGGTTCTTATACACAGTGAGCTTTATTGGTTAGCATTTGGAATGTCTAAGAGGGCAAATACTTTTCCAGATGCTGGACACAACAATAGTGAACAAAGCAATGTGTTTTTTTTTTTTTCATCTGTGATTTAAAGATTGTTAAGAATGTTCTACCTTTCATATGTGTATGTGTGTGATTGTGTGTGTATGTATATATGTATATATACTTTATTTGTGTGTATGTGCCCATGAAAGCCAGAAGAGTTGTCGAAGCCCCTGTGGCTGGTGTTAGAGGTGGTTTTTAAGTTGTATGACATGATGCTAGGAACCTGTGCGTTTTAACTGCTGAGCCATCTCTCCAGCCCGAGCACACTTTCTATTGAGGACTATCAATATGGCTCGGCTAGAGAAGGCTCTTGGTGTCAAGCCTGGTGACCTAACCTAAATTTTAAGCCCTGGTTTGAAGAAGACGACCAACTCCTGTAAGTGGTCCTCTGACTTCATGCACACTGTGGCTCAAACAGACACATAATTTTTAGAAGAATGTTTTCATCTAAATGTTGATAAGTACTTTATACTATGCTCAACAAAATCCTATTCTACGCAGAATTATGTCCTACACATTCCAGTGTTGTGTCTGAGTTCTGTGAATAGCTGTCTCTTGTACTCTCTGTTCTGGGTTAGACCCCTCCAGACCAACACAAACGACCCCTTGCAGTGTGTTAATATTAAAACGTTTTGTTTGTTCTGAGATACAAAGGGCCTTTGCTTGAGGGGGCACTGTGAGGTTAAGCACAGCTCAGCGCTCAGTCCCAACGCTTTCCGTTTTCTATAATGACTGTGATTGTTTAATGCTGGCATGTTGGAGCTAAAATGTTTGAATACACACTTAAGCAATAAAAAATATTGAGCAGGAAACAACAACAACAAAAAACCCCCATATGCTTAGTCTAGGACCAGACAGAAAAGGCCCTCATTATCCCCATCCACACAAAGACAAAAATCGGAAGGATGCCGGTTTGAAAGTGTTCTTTTCCATAAATGGGATTTACAGAGAAAGCCACATGTGGAGCTGTCAGTTTTCCTCTGGGGGTAGGAGGGAAAGCATCCTTATGGGGGCTGAAGAGAAGGCTCAGTGGTTAAGAGTTTGTGTGTGCGAAGGCATGATGGTCTTGGTTTGAGCTCCAGAACCCACATTAATAACAACTGCTTGTGGGGTGTGTGTCTGTCCACTCAGCTCCCCCCCATCAAGACAGGAACAGAGCATAGGTCAACCAGCCTGGAGGAAGTGGTGAAGCTCCATTAGCAAGAGACCCTCCCTCATAAACAGGCAGAAGGGGAGAGCTAAGCCCCCAGAGTTGTCCACACATGCCTTTGTATAAGGAATGACTCCGCTGAGTGAATTCCTAATGTAAGCCTGGTAATTCCTGTTAATTCCACTTGGGGAAGCATCCTGCTTTCATCTAGAGTAGGGAGTGGAAGCCCTCTAACCTTGAGTTTCCTGACCGTGATGTACTTGCTTTGACATCATTGAAACATTGTTACTTCTTTCTTGTAATTCGGTTCAGCCTCTCACCCCCACTAAAAGAGCTGAAGGAGCTCTTCATTGCTGAGTCATCTCTCCAGTCCCTTAACTAAACATGCAGAAGTACTTCAAGAAGTCATTCACATTAATAACCACTATTTGAAAAAAGTATTTAATAATTGCCCATGTGAGATAAATGAACACATTTTCCCCCTGTTTTGGTAATTCTGAATTTAGCATTAAATACACTGGTGTGTATATTTGTAGCATAACACACATGTATACACACACATACTTGCTTTCCCTATCCTGTAACCTATTTTCCACTTTCACTGGTTTTGTGTGTAGACACTTTTCTCCCGCAAAAGGATACCTGCCAGTTAATTTTTGTCTTGGTCTTGGCCAGCGTTGGGCATAGGGCAGACAGAGGTTGAATAAATACTTCCTACATTGGCCCCAAGAAGCATTTGCTTTAGTTATTTTCCTGGTACTGTCTCCAAGCTTGGATAGTAACAGATGGTGTGTGGTACCCTTTTCATTGAAATCCCACCTCTATCTGGGTGGTGGTGGCGCACATCTTTAATCCCAGCACTTGGGAGGCAGAGGCAGGTGGATTTCTGAGTTCGAGGCCAGCTTGGTCTGTTCCAGGACCAAAACAGCCAGGGCTATACAGAGAAACCCTGTCTTGAAAAACCTAAATAAATAAATAAATAAATAAATAAATAAATAAATAAAATCCCACCTCTGTCCAATACAGCACACATTAACTACCCTTAGGCAATGAGGTCCTCTACAATCCAAGCTCTGTAGAACTCCACTGTCTGCAGTCACCTGAATGTCAATGGATAGATAGATATGTTCATCCTGATGTGTGCTAAGGGCTTATGAGTCTCCATGGGTAGCATCCCCATAGATGAACTACAGGAGGTTGCAAACCATCAGATGCCACCCCAAGGAAACAGTGTGTCATCTGCAAGTTGAAAATGTAGGGAAGTGAATAAGCCATCATTCATCCCAACAGAATTTGTCTTTCAAACTTCTGCATGTTTACATTGGTTTTCAGTGTGGAAAAACACCATTATGTATCAATTAATAATGTTTCAGACGCTGGCTCCATAGGTAAAGTGCTTGCCACGCTAGTGTGAACTTTGATCTTCAGCACACAAGTTCAAGCTGGCCACTGCCATGCAGGCTTGTAACCCCAGCTTGGGGGAGGCAGAGACAGGATGATCCCAAGGGTTTGCTGGCCAGCCAGTGTGGCCAGTGAACTCCACATTCAATGAGAGATCTTGTTTTGTTTTGTTTTGTTTTGTTTTTTAAAGTACCAGCAAGGAGGCTAGCGAGATGGCTCAGCGGGTAAGAGCACTGACTGCTCTTCTGAAGGTTCTGAGTTCGGATCCCAGCAACCACATGGTGGCTCACAACCACCTGTAATGAGATCTGACGCCCTCTTCTGGTGCGTCTGAAGACAGCTGCAGTGTATTACGCCTGAGCAAGCAGAGAGACCTGATCGAGCAGGGCAGTCCTGAGTTCAATTCCCAGCAGCCACATGATGGCTCATGGCCATCTGTACAGCTACAGTGTACTCATACATATACAATAAATAAATCTTTAAAAAAAAAAAAGTACCAGCAAGATGTCTCAGCAGGTAAAGTCCCATAGTGAGCAAACTTGAGGACTTGGATTCAATCTGTAAACCCACAAAAAGTTCGAAGAAAACTGTCTGGCGGGCTGCCCTCAGACCTCCACATGACCTTCACCATGAGCACTGTGGCATACATGCCCGGAACCCAGCAAGTTACCAGGCTTTGGGGGCCAATGCCTTTATCCATTGAGCTTAGCCCAAGGGAAACATTTACAATGTTTCAGTTGCCCCACGGTTGGAGAGACAGGTGGATCAGGGCAGGCTCTGCAGATGAACCAGGAATAAGGCTTGAATCGTCATCAGCACCATGCAGAGAATAGCTAGGGAAACAGGCACACACTGCTGCCTGGGTTTAAGGACTCTCGGGCACAGAAGTTTGTGCACAAAATTAGTGGTGAAAAAAACCAAACCAAACCAAACCAAACCAAACCAAACCAAACCAAACAGAAACATCACAGATCCAGCAGCAGCAGAAAGGCTGTTTAGGGCAAAGGTGAACACAAGCAGGCAGGCCTTCTACACTCCTTCACTAGAGCCTGGGGCACAGAGAGACCGACATACAAAAAGCCCAGTGCATAAACCCAAGAGTTAAATGTGAACTGGTTGGCAGTCAGTGTCTGACCAGGGTTTTCCATTAGAAAGTGGATCCCAGGGCCAGTGAGATGGCTCAGCCTGTTAAGGTGCTCGCCACCAAACCTGATGACCACGGCTGGCAGCAAAAGTTTAATCCCTGGGATCCACACGGGGGGTGGGTGGGGGGAGGCAAATACCGACTCCTTTAAGTTGTCCTCTGAGCTCCTCCACAGATGCACCCCTCCCCAGTAAGCAAAGTAAGTGTAATAATAATGATGATAATAACTATCGACACTTATTTTATACTTGGTTATGTAAATACATAAATAAATGATATTATTATAGAGTAGAGCCCCATGCTGAAATCCCCCTTCAGCAGGAAGGACGTATGTACTTTGTATTTGTTTGAATTCCTAAGACTGGCAACTCATCCCCAATATGCAGACATGCCTAAAAGAGATACCGAGGGAGAAATACTACAGCCCAACTAGGAAGAAATACTGCTGAGGTTGTACCTTTTTAAAAGTTTGGTGCGGGGCTGGAGAGATGGCTTAGCAGGTAAGACCACTGTCTGATCTTCTGAAGGTCCTGAGTTCAAATCCCAGCAACCACATGGTGGCTCACAACCATCCCATAATGAGATCTGATGCCCTCTTCTGGGGTGTCTAAAGACAGCTACAGTGTACTTACATATAATAAATAAATAAATCTTTTTTAAAAAAAGTTTTGTGCATGGTTGTATATGTGTGTACGTGTACGTGTGCGTGTGCGTGTGCGTGTGCGTGTGCGTGTGCGTGTGCGTGTGCGTGTGCGTGTGTGTGTGTGTGTGTGTGTGTGTGTGTGTGTGTGTATTTACCTGTGCTTGAATGTGGAGATCAGGAGCCAATTTTAAGTGACTGCTCTCTACCATGAATTATTTTTAAAGCCAGGCTCTCCCTATGTAGCTGGCCTGGAATTTGTTATGTTGACCAGGCTGGCCTCCTACTTCTGCCTCTTGAATGTTGGGATTAAAGACTTAGATTCCAGTGCTTAGCCAAAATGTACCCCCAAGGCTGGCCTCAAACTTGTGATTCCCCCTGCCTCCACCTCTTCAGCATATCCTATCAGCCACCACAAGTAAGTCCACCATAATTTTGGAGACAAAGGCTCTTTTGAACCAGGGCTCACCATTTTGGCTGGAGGAGTTGGCAGTCCAGCTGCTGTCTCAGCCCTCAGGCCAATGCTGGTGTTCACAGGCACATGCTGACACAGCCAGTGTTTATGAGGGTTCTGGGGATCTGTCCTCATTTCCGTAGCACTTCTGTGCCCACGGAGCTGTCTCTGGAGCCTGATACCGTCTTATATCCACTTTATCTCTTAGATCAGTAGATCTTAGTTTTAAATGTAAATCTTTGGAGCTGGGGAGGTAGCTCAGTAAGCAGTGTGGGCCTAGCATGCACACAGCCCTGGGATTGATGATCTCCAGCATCCCACTAACTGGGATGGCCGTGCCGGCTTTTATGACTATCTTTTTTTCTCCACTCTTACAACCACAATATTTTCTCTATTATTTCTCACACCTCTAATCTCTCTTACATATTTCATTTTCTTCTCATTTATTATTAATTCCTTTACTTTGCAAGCCTCATTTTAAACATTAATTTTGTATTTTTATTTGTGTGTATTCATGTGTTCATCTGTGCATGAGCTTGCCATGCGAGTACCCGTGCCCATGGAGGCCAGAGGAATTGTTGGATCCCTCTAGATCATGGGCTTTCAACCTTCCTAACGCTGTAAACTTTAATGCAGTTCCTCGTGTTATAGTGACCTGCAACTATAAAATTATTTTTTATTGCTGCTTCAAAACTGTAATTTTGCTACTGTTATGGATTGTAATATAAGTACTTTTTAGAAATAGCGGGTTGTCGTAGGGGTTGTGACCCACAGGCTGAGAACCACTGCTCTAGGGCTAGTGTTATATGTCGTTTTATGGAGCTACTATCTTATTATATGTACATATTTATTATTATCATTCGCAATACATATAATACTATATATATATACATATATATATAT